>NC_059474.1:20134312-20437342 GCF_018139145.2 Gymnogyps californianus | reverse complement strand
TAAAATGTGGAGAATGCAAGCTCTATGGTTGTTTGAAGAAACAGGCTGTTGATTGTAGAAGGCTTTGACAGTATTCTCAGGAATGTTTGATGCTGTATTTGTCCTGTTCTTGCAATTTCTCCTTACTCATATGCTACTGACCATCATCAGCAGAGGACGCTGACTAGTTTGACTCGTCGTCTGGCTCAGTACAGCCTTTCCTGTGTACCAGTGTTCAAGAGGAGGTTTTCAGCCTTTAAGAAGAGGTGGCCAGTCATTGTGGAAGCCACAATCTAATGAGACTTTCCAAAAGTAACATGAGCTTTCGATACTGGTTGTTCTATACAACATATGTAACATCCTTGTAATAATCTTGTTGGAGTTTTGTTGGAGTGGAATGGACTGATTGTTCCTAAATCCTTGAAGCAAGAAATGTTACATCTGCTATATAGGATACCTAGATATGGAAAAATCTAGACCATAGGTCAGAACCATGCTATGCAGGGATAAATGGACCTAAGTAGAGAGAAAATATCAATGGATGTTAAAAAAAAAAAAAAAAAAAAATCGAAGATAGGTGAATGAAAAATCTGGGAGGACAATTCCAGAAATTGTAAGACCATGGTCTAAGGTTGGCATGGATTTGTTTCTTTGCACTGCAGACAAATATGTATTGGTTTTGGATTATTACCATCATTGGCCAGAGTTGCATTGTTTGCAAAGGCAGCTACAAAATGGGTAATCTTGTGTGTGTAGCCAGAAACCACTTGTAGTGAGAAATACTGAGCTGTAACTTGATAGTTATGTGTTTAAATATTTATCAGAAGAACATGATAACAAGCACCCTCCTCTGAGACCAGAATAGCCAATGGTTCTGTTGAAGATAACATTAACATGGTTAAAATAATGTTTTAAATAAAAAGCTAAGGAATGTTATAAACTTGCATGCAGAGCTGTCACCTGCAGGAAATGTTGTTCAACAGAAAGGTTATTACCAAACAACCTGACTGTTTAAGCGTGAAAATTAAAAATAGGGAGTAGTGGAGTCTTTTAAACACTAGAAGCAAGCACACAGAAAATACAAAGCACGAGCAACAGTCTATGCTATGGCAGAACAATATGCATATTAATATGAAGAGTAAATACAGGTAAAAAAAGCTTCTTTTGTTTTTTGGAAGGTTTTTTTATGTTTTTTAAACCAGAACAAACTAAGAAAATGAAGACGATATGCCTTCAGAGGAGGAAAGGGATTTGGATGCTGAATCCCAGAATCAGGTGGTCATGGAAGAACCTGACATCTTTACAAGGGCAGACTGAGAAGAACAATGCAAAGACTAGAACAAGCGAGATGTTTTACAGCTCTAGAAAGCTAAGCAAACTGCCTCACAGACTGAGAATATAGGGTACGGTGTCTCACAGTCCATACTTTGTCCTTTCCCTTTGGAAGAGGGAGATATAAACAGCTCTTCAGTGGTTTGTACTGAACTATGGTCTTCCTGGTATAATATCTTGGCACAGACTAGCTGTTTGGAGTTAGTATTAGCAGCCTGACAGACTCAGAAATCCCTCTCCTCTCGTAAGCTCCTTCCACTGTTATCTGCTGGTCCTTATAGCACAGACTCATCACAGCTACAGCTGCTACTCCAACACGAAAGAGCTGTTGCAGAACAAGAGCAAACTACCATTATGGTAGTGACAAAAAGTTTGGCACTTTAAAGAAGTAGGGTCCAGCCAAACCATTTCTGCTTCTCTTTCAAATGCAGCACTTCAAAAAAAAAAAAAAAAAAAAAAGCATCATTGTCATCTTCTGCTTCACTAAAGTCCACTCCCTTTGCATGTGTCATCCTTGAATAGTTAGCAGTTAGCATCAGCTATGGCTAAACGTATCAATTGTACCTTAGACTTGTGACCCCTTTAAGAAGGACACTATTCAAAGTTTTTCCTCCTCTTTCACATTGAAATCCTTGAGCAGGAGGCACAAGGTTAGTAAAAGTCATCACAAAACCAGGAAACCAGCTGCCAAGTGCTAACCACTTTTCTATCTTACCTAAAGAGCACTCACTGACTCCCCCTAGTTTAAAGTCTTGTTTCTTGTTTGTAGGTGTTTGGGAAGAGAAAAAGTTTCCATACCTACTTGATTACAGTGAATGAAGGCAGTGAAGTACTAGCCAGTGCAAATTCCTGACACATCCACCACAAAGAAATGTAGCCAAATGCATCCACTTCGGTCCTCTAACACAGGTCTAATGTGCTGCCATGTTAAAAAAAAAAAGAAAAGAGATTGACATTGTGTAGTGTAAAAACTGTATTTTGTAGTTGCAGCTTGCATTGTAATGAGTTTATGATAATAGGAATGCACAAATATTGGTGCATTTATGTGCATGAAACAGGCTTATGAGGTAGGAGTTTGGGGAAGGAAAGGATTCTAAAAAATCCATCAGGGTGTACTGGTTTTGGCTGGGATAGAGTTAAATTTCTTCATAGTAGCTTGTATGGGGCTATGTTTTGGATTTGTGCCGAAAATAGTGTTGGTAACACACTGATGTTCTAGTTACTGCTGAGCAGTGCTTACACAGAGTCAAGGCCTTTTCTGCTTCTCACCCCACCCCACCAGCGAGGAGGCTGGGGTGCACAAGAAGCTGGGAGGGGACACAGCTGGGACAGCTGACCCCAACTGACCAAAGGGATATTCCATACCATATGACATTGTGCTCAGCAGTAAAACTGGGGGGTGAGGTTGGCAGGGGAGCTGCTGCTTCGGGACTGGCTGGGCATCGGTCTGTTGGTGGTGAGCAACTGTTTTCATTTGTATCACTTGTCTTTCTTGGGTTTTGTTTTCCTCTCTCTTTGTTATTTTTTTTCCCCTCTTTTCCTTATTATTATTATTATTATTATTATATCTTTTTAATTATTAAACTGTTTTTATCTCAGCCCAAGAGTTTCTTTTGCACTTTTACCCTTCCAATTCTCCCCCCATCCCACTGGGGTGGGGGGGGGGGGGCGAGCAAGCAGCTGTGCGGTGCTTAGTTGCTGGCTGGGGTTACACCACAACACAGGGACAATGGTTTTCATTATCATTTTATTTGTCATAAACAAAGGATATTTGCTTATATCCAAGGATCCGGATGGTCTAGATCCTACATTCTGAATTAATCACTTAAGCGTGCGGTAACCATCAGTACATAAAAGTTGTTGATTTCCAAGGTAAAACTGGTGTCAGCAAGCAAGGGGAGCCTAAGAAAGAAACAGCCCTCACACCATGTTCTCACCCAAATCTTTAACTGGTTTCTTCAGCCTTGCTGTCTGGCTTATCAGGAATCATTACATTGGCCAAATTAAGAGAGAGCCAGGTACATAACGTCTCACTCTCTCCAGAGAACACGGGTTACAAAGAAGACAACAGCCACTCAGCTCCATGGTTGCTCTGAGCCAGCAGATGAGGCTATTGCCATTCTACCAAGAATCAGAGTTGTTGGCTTGCTAGGTCAATCGGTATTATCTATATATTTATCTATCATTAAGATGAGAATTTTATAGGAATTGTAACAAACAGGAATATTCATGTATGCATTTTTTTCCTTCTTTGTTCCCTGCTACACTTCCTATAGCACCAACACCGTGCCAACAAGGATGAGGCTGGGGCTTTTACAGATTGCTCTCTGAGGAGCAGTATTCTTAATGCCAGGAAGATTTGCCAGAATAATAACCAGCAACCTTAGAAAGTAAAACCCAAGTCTTGGAATCTGAATGTATTCATCAGTATGCTCTCTTGCGCTAATGGTAATGAGCGAGTTATATACCTATGTATATAGAGCTCAATTTGAGAACTGTCTTGGGACAAGTTAAGTTCACATCAGCTACTGCTTAAAGTAAAAGTGGCCAATATATTATCAAGATGTAACAAAGATAGCATTGCATGTGATGTATGTGTACACCTTTAAAGCATCCTTGCTATAGATGCTCCTCTCTTCTAGGCGTTTGACCTCCAGGGTGACAACAATCCACAGCATCTGAAATCTGACTTAGATTTTCTAAGTGCAGGCGGCAGTTCAAAACTCCATGGAGATTGCTTAGATGAAGATGGAGTATTGGATACTATGGCCAGCTGGCTCCAGTTTCTATGCAAAGGAAGAGGTCACATGCGACCTTTTCTGCCTTCAAAACAAAGTAGGTTTGTCTCTGAGGCTTCCAACCTCTATGGCTATCACCCTAAAACTGAGAGCATTTTACCCGTGCCTGTGTATAGCATGAAATCTTGTAGGTACCAGCTAAGTCACTTCCTGACTGGAAGCTACATAAAGATGTGCAAGGAGACAGCGTGAAATTCAATGGTGAGCTGACCAAAGAGACAATCACTGATTCCTTCTTATGTCCAAGGGTTCTGGTCCTCTAATCCTGCTCAGTTTTTCTGTGGTGGCTAACAGATTATCACCCCACTGTCTGCAATGCCTTCTGAAAGAAGTTATCACTTTGCATGGATATGACAGAATAGGTAGCACATTTGCTCCTTAGCTCCCATAGCTAGAGCTCAGTATGAAACAGGAATCTACAGCATGAACTAAAGCAGTAGCTTATGGACTGATATATTAACTTCAGCCACCACTGCATGCATCTAAGGGAGAGAAGAGCCATTTTTGACCAGCCGTTTTCCACAGCCCACAGAGCATAGTTGATACTCATTCACTCCTTTTGGTGTACTGACACCTTGAGAGAGGATAGAAGCACAATTACCATGTGTCACTGGAAGAGGACTGCAAGGTAGTCCCTCCAGAACGTCCTCCAGAGTGACACCATATTTGGGTCTTGGTAACGTTCTTGGTTTTTCAGTGTTTCAGAAACTTGCCTCTATGCCTCCCTTTTCCTTCTGCGGGACTTCCACCTGCAGGTCAGCCTGGATACTGCAGCTGAAGGGTGACCTGCGCTTTGTGGCAAAATTAGCCAGATCAGCAGGTAGGTCCTACATTTCCAGCAGAAGGCAGGGAGAACTCTGGCTTTACTTGGCCGAGGTCCCCCAAAGTCAGGGACAGCTGGCGAGAGGGCCCATATCTGAGACACAGTCATTTCAGCATATGAGAGAAGTGTAGCTATCGGCTCTGTATTCCACACATCAGGATTCATCTTCCCATGGGCATAACATGAAGTACTCATGGTTATTTTAGCCAGGTGGGTTTTAGAAGACAGCGAAAAGCCTGACAAGCTCACCATTTGCAGATGTGGAAACAGTTTCTATAACTGACAATGTGCTTTGGCCATTTCTTATTAATGTCTATTGATAATCTCCTTCAGACATCAAATGAACTGGATAAGGACAGAGACTGTGTAGACAAAGAGCATCATTTGTGGTAACGTTCACACTGTGCTCACTCTTAGGCTTCAGAGAGGCTTACCTATTAATTTGAACAGGGTAGGAGGGGCTCTCTTTGCTGACCTACACTGTATAAAATAAAATATAGTTGCTAAAGTGGGATGGCTGACTTTGCTGTAAAGGTCCAAGCTTCTCTTCTCCCTTGTTTGATAAATGAGTGTCATCAGAATTACTGTGCTCTCCTGAAGCAATTAGTCATTATTGGATGATCAAAAGTATTTATCAAAACTTCAAGTGCGGTGCGATTGATCTTCATTTGGGTTGGAAGGGTTTCCTTGCTGGATTTTGGAGAAGGAATCCATCAGTGGCACAGCCATCAAACAGAAGGCAGCAGGTATATCCTTGTCAGAGAGATGTATGACTATGCAGAAATTCAAAAAGGTGCCAAGAAATGCAGCTCAGTAGCAGAGGTGGCTACTGTCACCTGGCAAAGCTGTTGGGGTTTTGAGTAGGAGATGGAAAGAACAGCTAACCAACCCACCTACATCAAGAACACCATAGCCTACCTTAAAACGTGCGCAGAGGAATTTTAATTAAAGGATTTATACAGCTGTGGAATCCTGAAAGCCTCTGAGTAATGTGCAATGGACTGAGACCTCCCTGGGAATGGCTCTTCAGTATTTGCAACATTAAAAACCTACAGAGGAGCTATTCCAACATGATGCGTTTGATCCACCTTATTCAGAAATCCTAGCTTCAAGATATGCAACCTGGATCAAAGTAACCTAAAATGTCATTGTAGCTGTTACAGCATCGTGTTCTTGAGCAATAGATGTGTTTAAGAAGACATCTCGATGGCAGGTCTTGATCTTGTAAAATGCCTTTAGGGCCAGTGAAAGGTTATTGGGTTTCAGAATACTTATCTTCAAGGTTTTCTGGTGATCTAAATGGTTTGCAACTGGACATGGTGCAGAAACTCTCTTTGTATGTTAACCACTGTTTCCATATGTGAAAGAGGTTAATATTTACTCAGGAAAGGCAGCCCTGCTCCTTGAGACACCAGTTTCCTCTTGCTATTCAATAATTCAAATACAAATAAATTAAATCCCCAGCTGAACTGGAAATACAGAACTATCAGTGGGAATTGCATTTGCAATCGCCTTCCTTCCTGGGGCAAATATTGCAGCAACAAAGCATTATACACCAACTCATTTTGACCATTCAACGAGCAGGTAAATTTTTCTTCTAATCAGTCTGTTTCTTTTCTTTTCTTTCCTTTTATTTTTTTCCTACTCTATTTATTTAAGCTAAAAGGGGCCAATTTTTGACTGTTTTTATAAAAACAGGTATAAATTCAGACTAATCTACTGAATACAGTTGGGTTACTATGGATTAACAGTGGTATAAATAACAGCAGAACTTGGCACAGTGTTTCCAAATTAATAAACCTAAATGTTTTTCAACTAATGAAATGGCTTGAATATGATCAAACAGATTTTGCTTTTAATATGTGAAAGAAAAATGTGTTTGCTTGACCTGTAAAGCAAGTTATGCCAAATTTGATCATGAAACAATATTTATGACTAATTTTTAATGCACTGAAAACAACTGAAGTGGGAAATGCTGATACACTAGTGTAACTATGACTGTGGAAATGGAACTAATGTAATAACTAAAACGAATGGGTGTAATGAAAGAATGAACTCACAGAGGTTGGTAATGCCTTAAAATGGTGTGATTTTGAGCCTAATGTGTATGGGGGGGAATAAAAAAAAAAAGTCAGCAGCTACAGCATGTGGAAGGAGTCTTTGCTGACATTTGCAGAGCATTGTGTTGTGCCAGCACTGTTGTAAGAAGTGTCTAAGAGCAAGAACATCGCAAAGTAATGAAATCTGGAGCACGGTGAAAAAGAATTACATGTGTGTGGACATAAATGTGGTCAAGTCCAGTATATTTCTATTGAAATTGGCATAACAGCTGATTTAACAAATAGACTCAGAATCTTTTCTTGGTGACATACTATCCCTTCCCATTTGCTGTACTTGAAAAAGAAAAAAATTCAGTTGAGGACATACATTTTTGAGAGACAGCACATGTGATAGAGTGCTGACTCTGCGTATCTCTGAAAATGGAAGTAATTGTACCGCAAAGTAAAACTGGATAAATGCAGAGAGAAATTACTTCCACTGAGAGTGGTGTCTTGTTCTCTTTTTAAAGTATCCTTTTAATGTTGTTAATAGATCTTCTTAAAAATAAATTATTTAAGGAGGCTTATCTTTAAAATACTACTAGAATTATGACTAGAAAACATATGAATCATTGCTGTTCTGTAGCACAATTAATTTTCATTGCTATGTTTGTGACCTACTTACACAGACCGCAAACACTAATCTCACTGGATAATTAAAAGAGTGTAAATATCATTTGTCCAGTCCCTGATGACTTGTTTTAGAAATCCAATGAGCTCTCTACAGTAAACTTGCAGATAAGAAATCCTCAGTTACATATAGACTTTAATTATTACATACCACTAATGATTCTTAATACTTGGTTTCATATTTTACACTTAGAATAATACAAACTGTATTTAACATGCAATTAAATATTTTCACTCATAAATTTATTTCTCTAACTGTAGCATTCTGATGCAACAGGATATGGATACATTGTACAAAACAGGCAAATACATTTGTCTTATATTTAGTCTTGGATAAAATATTTGTAATATTTTTGTTGATGTAAATGAGGTTTTCTTTAAAATTTACTACTGGCCTTCTAAATACAGGTGTATATTTCAGGATTGGACCAAAGAAATCAGTTTCACAATCAAGGAAATATTTGGCTAAAAGCCATCCTGATTGAGTGATAAAAAAAAATTAGCAATTAAAAACCATACATATTAGTTGCATGTATAATAAATTACATTGGGAGTCATAATAAACAGGAAGTGGTAATACAAATAGACTGAATGTTACAAGCACAGTAAAATGATAAAAGAAGCAAAAGATAAGGAAAAACTCCGTGACAGTGAATGATAATTTTATAAAGTATAGTAAGAATGACAGAAATCCTAGCAATGCTATAAGCTTGTAACTAGCTAAAGATAGTAAATTTGTTAATAATGATGAGGAAAGAGAAAGCATTATTTACTTTTGGGGGGGCTTCTGTTGGAAAGAAACTGGATGACATACTTGTATAGCATGAAACGCTTTCAAATCTACTAGTAAACTGTGAATTTACTTGGTATGTCTATGTTAAATGGATAGATAAATACATCTTCTGTCCTTAAAAATACCTTTTAAAAGTATTCCAAAGACAGACCGTGAGTCCTGCTGCATGTTGGTTATTATTTAAATACAAAATAATTCAATCTTTGTTAAATATATTATAAATAGTTCCAAAGATCAAAGCTCCATGCTAGTAGTGCTAAAATTGTGGGAAAACCAGTAAGTTCCAGGAAATATAAAGTTAGGGGTGAAGTATGCAATGGCCTTCAATATGAGACCTCAACAGAGGGTGTTAAGACAGTTGTTTATGTGGTACTTTACTGTGCTGTTACCAGGAGGACATATGGTGTGTTTCATCCTTAACTGTTCATTTTCTTCATCCACTTATAATTAGAGTCCAGGTACCAAGCAATCACCATGTGAGTAACTTAGGTACTTTACCACTCTTTGGTTTTCCTTTAAATATCTGGAATCCAGGTGTGCTTTCAGTGTGAAATAAGACACTACTTACTTCCATCTGTTTAACACATGAGTTTCAAGACTTATCATTTAGTACAATTGAAAAACATGCAAACCTTCAGTAGAGAAACTGCTGAGAGCTGCTGCTTGCATCTTCTCTATTGTGTATCATTTGCTCCGTCAATTCATACCAGTTTTCTGGTCCTCCCTACTCTCTTTACTCATGGACTAACTATGAGTGTTTGGAAACAAAGCTAGCCAGCCAAGTCTGGGGACATACGCTGAGGTAGGTGTGACATTTTGGACATTGAGATTTCCACCTATAAGGTCACCAGCTAAAACCAGCTCAACTGAACAATGATTAAAATTTCATCTCTAAGAGCTTCTGTGCAAAGGGACCAATATAGGAATCATTACACTGAACACACTGGAAGCGCATTAAACTAAGAATTGGAAAAGGAGTTGCTTCAGCTACAGCTGGTGTTTTTACACTAGGAGTTATTGCGGACGAGCTGTTCCTTATTTAAGCTTATACCTTACCTTGTTCTGGAGTAATGGTTTTGTGTAAGCCATTAGACTGACCCACGGAACCCTGTATTTGAAAAATTTCTGCCCCTAAATGGTGGTGTTATTATACTATGGAATAATTTGCAGGTTCATCAAAGAGGCTGCAAATTGCAAGAGCGTTGGAGGCCGAATCAGTTATCCCCAGGAGATACATCCTTCTCAGACGGGGGTGGGGTAATATAGGCATAGTCATATCTGTGGAAAGCTTTTTTTGTAGATGAACACAGGATTTAATTCAAAAAAGCTATTATCTAATACTTCTAATTGATACTAATTTATTTTTTAAACTGATGTTTGTAATTATTCTTGTATATGCAAAACAGTCTATTTGCATAACATACACACAGAGCTACACGAAACACAGCAGCCTGAGGTTCTACATCTTCTTTCCCTGACCCATTTTGTCATCTTTAATGTTTCTTTTGTCTCTTTTTGGCCTTCTCCATTCTCTTTTTTCCTTGATAGAAAAAATCCTTCTCCCTTATCATTCGTTCCTTACTCTTCCTTTTTTCTTTCCTTGGTTTTCTTACTCCTTTTTTTGATCTACACCTACCTACTTGTTTCTTCATTTTTCCAAACTCCATCCTCTCCCATGAGGTAAAGATATCCAGCAGTTGTCTTAGAATTCTGGCTTGCCTACCTACTAGTTGGCATTTGCTTTCATAGAGGGACTGGGTGAAATTCCTACTGTATCTGATCTCACAGAAGAGTGTTTCTCCTGCAATGGTTGTACACCAGTCCCCAGATGCTCACTAGTATGATAAGGAACGACATTTTAGAAGTAAATGTAATAAGTCTTGCCATAGTAGGCTCTTCAGGCCCTAAGTTTTTCTTTAGTAAGACTGATGGAAATAGTATATTAGCCTAGAAACTATTAATAACAATTGCAGATTAAAATATGGTAAGTGACTAGGTTTCATCCTGTCTCCACAGTGCATCACCCTCAGGGTTCCTCGTCTCCAGGACATCTGTTCCCAGCCACTCCACTCCTATAAATCTCCCTGTCATCCTTGGCTTTCTGTCCATCACTAGAGGTGATGTTTAGGCTCATTTGCACTGCCCAGTCATGTTCAGACCATCAGAAGCTACTGCTCCACGACCTCCATCTGCCTCTTGGTCCTTCACCCCAGTGTCAAGCTGGCCATGCCTTGCGACACTGCAGAACTCAAGTCTCTTCCCAGTTCCATTTTCCCTCCTCCTTTCCCTTCTTTGAAGGCAATAGTGCTCCTACTGACTAAATGCACAAGTCCATATCAGTACAGTGCTGACACGAGCCAGTAAAATGTTATAAAGAAGCCATGAACTC
This sequence comes from Gymnogyps californianus, assembly GCF_018139145.2. Lineage (NCBI taxonomy): Eukaryota > Metazoa > Chordata > Aves > Accipitriformes > Cathartidae > Gymnogyps > Gymnogyps californianus. Next base: position 20,426,499 of record NC_059474.1, on the reverse strand, counting down.
TTTATTTTACTTGATCAGTGATGAAAGTCACAGCTAGTTATGTGAATTACTAGTTTCTTGCATGACTATCTTGATCTAACTTTTACAGGGAGGTTTACTAAGCACTGGAATTTCATCTCTATAGGAAAAACTTATGCTGGCTTTCTAATAAGAACAAACAGGCAGACTCTGCAAAGATACTGACATTCTTCCACACCCTAAGCTGACGTGAATGCTATTCACTGTAAGAATGCTATTTGGCCACCACTTGCTGTTGTCATAGCTCTAGCAAGAGTAAAGATGCAGACACTGAGTTGAGACAATAACAGCCAACATGTGGAAATTACCATCAGAGACTGTTCTGAGAGAGAAAACTGACTGCAAGCGACACAGAGAAATCTGAAAAGGGGTTGCATGCAATGAGATTATTCTTCAGCACATGGCATGCCTGAAGTGAAAAAAAAAATTTCTATTTTTGTACAATTTTCTCCTGCATTTGAAGAATTATTTTAGCAATTGCAAAATACTTCTTTACCACCTAGATGACTCAAAACTTGGTAAACAGGTTTTCTTTGAACTTCCTAATTAAATTAGTTTTGGGTAGAATGCAAACACAATAAATTCCAGCTCTAAAGGTCACATTTTGGAAACATTATAAACCACTTAACAACAGAAGCTTAGAAGGAGAATGCTTTCTCAGCCTTTATGACCGCCTTGCAACGCTATAATAGCACTGGGACAGCAGTATTACTGCAATTAAATATCCTTTGCAACAGCCTGGAGAAGCGGAAACACTCTGGTCATCTAAGATGCGTAGCAGAGCAACACCCTTGGGACTGAGATGTGCATAAGGGTTAACTCTTTCTCAGGCATTGTAATGTGACAGCATCAGCTCCCACATATATAGCTCAGTCAATAAGCTTGTATTGATAAAATGATGAATTTATATATTTTATTGGTCAAAACTTTTGTACTTATGGAAGAGGGAATTCTTAAAGCTGTCTGTTACAGGATTCAGGAGACTTAGCTTTAGTCATTTGAGACTGTTCCCCTCCTCACTCTTCTGTGGTTACACTTGCAAGGGCAGAGGGAATAGGATGGGATGTGTATCTGTGCGATAGTCAAAACAGCAGTTACAATACATGTGGGGTGGAGGGGTAGCAGAAGCACATGGAGGTCTCCCACTGGACATGAGCAGCCTCCTAGACAGAATGGAGAAGCTGGCAGACCAGGAACATCCAAAACTGTCCCAGCTGAATCCTCCTGAGCCTGTCAGAGTCTCACAACCACAGCTATTTCACGTTAGAGAAAACAGCTACTCAGCTACTGCTCGCTGTTTTATTAGCTGCAGGTTCTTAAGCATGAATCTGAGAGCAATAGGTACATATCCTTATGCAATATGAGCTTCCATGCTCTCCAAGAATTCTTTGGTGACAAAAGGTAAGGACAAACTTCGGAAACTGCTCACTCCAATAAGTGACATTCTATTCTATGGGAATAAACTTGTATGCAGTCACACAATCATTACAATTAAAAATATAGAAATAACATGGTTTCTACAGTGTAAAAAAAAAAATAGCTGAGGGATAAATTATGGGAGTAAACAAGACACTTTTCTGTCCTTCAGGTTCACCTGGACGTCATGTGTACCGTCAAGACTTGTGTACCACCTATGATGTGCCTGACTGCATCCAGGGCAGTTTTTGTATACCTTTGTCAAACAGCCATCGTTTTGGCTGATAGCAAGTTTAGTTCTTAACCAAAACTAGAAAAAAACTGCATAGCTTGCAAACCAAACTATGAAAGTAAAAGGTATGAGAATACTATGCTCTCTGTAGAGAGAACATAGAAACATATTTAGAAAAGTGGCTTTCATATTTCCTTGAGATATGCAAGTTCATTCTACATATCTCTATCCCACAGCAGCTTGCATCTTCTAGGAATATTTGCTTCTGTGGTGTCTCCCTTCTTGACCGACACTGGAGGTTTTCACTGTTGCGAGCAGAAGTTTTTAAAACCTGAGCTTATAAGTGATGCTAAGAGGTTTAGCCGAGAGCTACAACAGTCATCCTCTCTGGTTTGGGCATGGATGACATTGTGCAATTCATACTGTCCAGTGAGTAATACTTGTACTGACTTGCTGCATTGCATTTCATGGCTTGTATTACATTCTGGTTCCAAATATAAAGTACAAAGAGTGGGATTATACCAATGTAGTAAGTTTGTTTCTACATGTTTTAAAAATTAGCATTTGTTGGATTGCTTACAGCTTACTTGTGCATTTAATGTATTGAACAATTACGTGTGATTTAAGCTGCAAACTCCAATACAGTATTTCTACATGCTATAGAAATGCAGACAATTTCCTCACACCCTCCCCCCACTACATATTCATACTTCTTATGTCTGCCAGATGGCGTGGAGCAAATTATTCTAGCACTCAGACCATGTGAATTTTAAGCAGATGAATATAACAGTCTGCGCAGCACTTCGCCTTCTTTTATCATTGACTGTGGTGCTGGCCTGTTTGATCACACCCCAGAACAAACAAATCTCATTAATCAGTGTTTTCCTTTTTTTTCCCCTTGGCTGCTTTTCCCTTTCCATTCACTTTCGGAGAATTTCTTTGGAAAGCCTTGTTTTTAGAAGGAGATAATTTTTTCAGTCTGTTTGGTGCTTTTATTTGAAAGTGAATTTAGCTTTAAGAAAAAGTGCCAGCGTGATAAAACTGAGATAAAACTGCGCAGTTCATGTATAAATGAAACTTGGCCTGGACATCTATGATGTAAGTTATCCACTAGTACTCCACAGCAATTTACATCTCTATAGTTGAAAGGGTAATGTGATTTAAAATCCATGTACCTTACATTACTAGGACTCTTACTGAAACTGTCATTGAAGATTCTGAATTATGCAATTCGAATATAGTTACTTCACCTCAAATGTCAGCGACATCAGCCAAGCAATAATTTGATGATGTCACTTAATTCACTCTTCCATGACTGAACTGGTCTTGAAGCACTCCTGACTTTTTGTTTTACTTTCAGTTCAGAGAGTCGTAAAAATATTGGTCAGAAGGGACCTTTGGAGATCATCTGGTCTAACCTCCCGTGTGACCTGGGACTCTTGCCAGTGCTAGAGCAGGTCAGCCATGGCTTTATCCGTGTGAGTCTTGAGAAGCCCCGAGGATGGAGATTTCACTGTCTCCCTGGGGAAACAACGGTATGAACCTGCTCCAGTGCTGCACTGTCCTCCTAGCAAGTCCAAACCTCCCTAACTGAAATTTGTGCCCATTGCCCCTTGTTATATTGTCTGTTACTACGGAGGAGAGTTTTGCTCCATCACCTTTGTGATTCCCCTTCAAGCATTGTAGGCTGCTGATAGATTGCTGCTTAGCTCTTCTTTGCCAGACTGAACAAGCCCAGCTCCCTCATTGCTCACTGATGGCCAATGACCAACCACTCCTCCTTGATGCCCCAACTGCCTTGGTGGCCCTCAGATGGAACTTCTCCAGTTTCTCCACATCCCCTTCAAAGTTGGACACAGACTCCAGATATGCCTTGGCCAGTGCACCTCACTGACAGTATCTGAATGAATCACCCTCTTCACAGCTGACTTAAGAAAACAGGTACTATTTAATACTGTTGGCTACTGAGTTGTTGCAGTAGTTTTCCTGTATCAGGACTTTGAGCCATAAAGACCTTTGGTTCTTAGAGAACTATTGTGGAACACACAACTTTTGGTACAGTCTTGGCTTTGCTTCTTGACTGTACTGGGGCTGCTTACAGGTTTCAGGATCATTCCTGTAGGAAGTTTATCTAGTAGCATGAATACATTGTCTCTGCTCCTCCTCCAGACGAAGAAGATAAAGTAACAAAGTCAATTTGCAGGCCAAGGCACCATCACTTGAGCACATTTCAAATAAATATCAAGCAAAAATATAGTATTTTGCTCTGTTGTTTTCCCTAATAAGCTCTTTGATGGGGATGGGAAAGAGCTGGAGGTTTGGGGAATTCGGGGGGAGGGTGGGTTGTAATGCTAGTTTCAAGAGCTAAATTTAATCATGTGGCAATTTTTTGCCACATAATACGTACATATTTCTGTTGGTGAAGACCTACCCAGAAATACAAAATACACACTGGGAGGGAGTCTTAATGGTGAAGGTACAAGCACACTAATAAGTGATAAAGAAACCCTTACCTATCTCCTCTTTGAAATTAGAAGCCCTTGTTAATATTCCAGCACAGACCTGGTTTATTGGGCTGCTGGCAATAGCAGTAGATCTATTTGAATCGAAATGAAAGCTGATGGAAGAAATTAAAAATACAGTGCAGCAGCCCAGTGCTGATAACCATATATGGTACACACCACATATTGAGAAATGGGCAGAAAGGAAGAGGCATTAAGAGTAGCATCAGTGCAGACTGGGATGCATTGCATCACAGGCATCTTGAAAGAACATACGATGAAACTCAGAAAGCTGCATTCACTAAACAACAGCAAGGTCAGAATTTAGGCTAACGCTTAGTTCTGATCTAGACTCAGTGTAGGGTAATTAGATTTATGTGGTATTTAACACTAGGAATTTTTCTCTTCCTGTTTCTTCTTTCTTTCTTATTCTCACCTGCCTCAATGACAAAGTCACAGTTGTATTCTACATAGCATCTGGGCTCATCTCCTGGGAGATCTGTGACATTGTACCTAGAACATATGGCCACTTTGCGTTTTCCCTGACCAAAGTTTCACCTGCAGCCTTCTCTCTTAATTTGTTCTACATTATTCTTTTTCCTCCAGTGAAATATTAGTTCTGCTTCCCTCTCCTTTGTGGTTTAGAGTTGATTTCTCAACATTGGTAACTTGCAACTTATTTTTAATTGAAAGTACATGTTGGTGTGTGGGAGTACATACACAGCCTATGCAAGCCTGTGCATGCATGCAGCACAGAGGAAGACTGCTGAGAAGGACTGCTGAGGACAGGCAGGGCTCTGTAGCCACAAGCTCTATGTACTTTAGAACATTAGGATAAGGGGGGAACAATGAGTGAGAAATAGGTCTGAGGTTTGCAATTTGATACCAATGTGCTGGTGAAGACACACACGCTTGCACATTAAATGTCTGATGAGGGCTTTAAGGCAAAAGAAGGTGACACCCTTCCTTTTCCTTAAGTGCTTTGTCTTTCAGTCTTCCTGTGACTCTTTCATCTTCACTTTCAAACTTTATCCCTTTAGAAAGTCTGAGAAGAGGCTCTGTTCAGAAGGCTGAATTTTTGTTCTTCTTTCTTCTGTTTCTGCTTCTCTTTCTCTTGTAACTGTCAGCTCTTATGCTCTTCTGTCCCTTTACCACTACTGTTTTTTCCCTTGGCATTCTCATCTTTTATACACCCCGCTCTTTTTCCTTCCCCCTGGGGGAACACAATATTGGAACTGAGATGAACCTAAAGAAGTAGTATTCCTCCAAGGAGCATCCAGATGATAGGCATGAGCAGAACTGGATGATTTTGTGAATGCAAGAGTGGATAGGACAGACTATATCTCAAAAATCTTCATGCTGAAATAAATTAGCATTTTTCATACTGACCCTATGAAACAGCACAATTTTCAGATCAAGTCAGCAGATGTTTTTGAAAGCACTGACACCAATCTCAATCTTAACTATTCTGGAGTTAGTATAGAAAAGTGATTTGTTGTTAAGATATGACAAAGCAGATTATGAACATGTCTCTTAGCTATTTCTTAGTATTAACTACTGAGAACATTTTAATTCAATAGCATTAATCACCATGGCATTAGACAGGGGTGACATTTACTCTCAATCAGAATACAGGTGGGAGATGCTGTCGTTACAAATAAAGCTACCATAGACCACCTGCAGAATCTGTACGGGTTATTGTTCAGTGGTATTCTTAAAGCACAAAGCAGCAAACCTCTTCTAGATCCATCCTGGGGATTACAAGACATTATTACCCTCAGCTTCCTAGCAATGTCCCTCTGCTGGACTGTTAATACTTTCCTGCTACCCTAACCTTCCAAGAAAGCAACTCATGTAAGCGCTCCCTAACTCATTTCTGTCCAAATGAGAAAGGTTAACTTAAAACAGTCCAAAAATTAGCTCTTTGTTAACGCGGCTTATTTCACAAAAGTAGATCAGAAAGCTTACAAAAACTACACCTATGGGAGAACTTTAGAGTTAAAGGATGTGTAGGAGGGATATTAGAGCTTTTTGTTGTACAAATGTCTATCAATAGACAGGTAACAGAGCTGCTCAGGTCTTGTTCTGCTATTTTAGATTTATTTTTAAGCGTCTGAATAGATACACCATTAAAAAGATGAGCATGTAAGAGTCTCATTTGATTTAACATCCTCTACAAGGTCCGCAGTGTTTCGGCTATGTCCTGGTTTCGGCTGGGACAGAGTTAACTCTCTTCTTAGTAGCTGGTACAGTGCTGGGTTTTGGATTTAGTGTGAGAATGATGTTGATAACACGCTGATGTTTTAGCTGTTGCTAAGTAGCGCTTATCTTAAGCCAAGGACTTTTCAGTTTCCCATGCTCTGCCAGCAAGCAGGTGCGCAAGAAGCTGGGAGGGAGCAGAGCCAGGGCAGCTGACCTGAACTAGCCAAAGGGGTATTCCATACCATGGAACGTCATGCCCAGTATATAAACAGGGGGGAGCTGGCCAGGAGGCACGGATCATGGCTCTGGCATCAGTCAGCGGGTGGTGAGCAACTGCATTGTGCATCACTGTTTTTTTTTTCCTTCCCCCCCGCCTTTTTTTGTTATATTCCTTTTCATTACTATTATTATTATTATTATATTTCATTATTATTATTGTTAGTATTATATTTTACTTTAGTTATTAAACTGTTCTTATCTCAACCCACGAGTTCTGCCTTCTTTCCTGATTCTCCTCCCCATCCCACCGCGAGCAGGGGCAGGGGGGACGGGGAGTGAGGGAGCAGCTGTGTGGTGCTTGGCTGCTGACTGGGGTTAAACCACGACAAGCTACATCTTGGAGGACTTGAAATGTTTTTTCCTACTTTACTGTTCCTGCAAACCAACATGCTTCACTGTAGGATACTGCATGCTTTTCATAGAATATTTGTACTGAAGATTCAGTCCTTACCCCATCACTCTCCCACACAAGGTGCTAAGCAGCACTGCCTTCTTTTAAAGGAAAGAAAATTCTCTAGGATTCTCCACTGTAAATTTGCTCCAAGGTATTAATCGATTTCCACTGGAATGTATGGAAAAATAAAGCCAATGTCAAATATCTGAATATTTCTGCAAAAAATGCTGAATAAGTGTTTTTCTAAGAACAGCTAATATTATTCATGTAAATGTAAACAAATCAATCAGGATGTCACTTTAATGTAGGATCAGTCATCTGGTATGGAAAAATGCATATTAAAAAATAGCTTTTACAAGAAAATACACAATTCTTTGGTCCTAATCCTCCAAAGATATATTCAAGTACTGAACTTTATCCACTACGAGCAGTGTCAGGCTGTTATGTCATGGATTTTTTCAGGCGATCTGGCAGCTGCCACAGTGTCCTGCCTCCGGTTGCTTGTCTGTGTCCCCATGCTACTCCATCTGTTGTCCTTGTTGGGAAACCAAACACGCTAAGAAACTGCTTTTACGTTGCTGTTGCTAGGCTATTTTTTTAGCCATATCGGTTTCACAGCCTGATGCACTGCATGACTACCCAAACAACCATGCCATAGCGAGGGAGAGGGTACTGCAGAGACGGGACTGAGCACTCAGGATTGGGACTGCTTCCTGATAGTGCTGCAGCACTATCTTGAAAAACCTCATTTACTCCTGTGGAACTACTTGCTGCATGTTAAATATAACATAAGACTGGGCTGTGTGTTACATATTTCATGTACCATTGCATAGATAGAAGGTACTTCAAAAACATGTTAAAATTGCAGAAGCACTTCTTTACCTCTGATAACCTTAATTCTGCCTCCCTTCTTATTATAGTAGTATTACAGTAATAGTACAGTACTGCTATAATAGTAGTATTACACATTCATATAGTACATGAAAATACTATACACAGTGCTATACACAATATAGTAGTATTACACATTCATAGAAGACAAGAAGAAGTTTGAACCAGCATCGCTTTATTTAGGCCATGTAGGCTGCATAACACCTAACAAGCACAGATGAGTCCCAGCCATTCTCTTTTCTGGAGGCATCTCCTACAACAAGGAAATGTTCACTGACATGATGCAAGATGGGGCCCAAGAAAATGAAGCCTGAAAGCAAGCTGCTGCCTTCAGAACAAGTTATCATCTGCTTTGCAGTTCAGGTCCAAAGAGTCTGAGCAAGACTATGGCAAGAGCATGCTCTTCACTGTCCTCTTTCTCTGTACCTTCCAGATCTGGGCAGAAACCAGCACTTACATAATAAATCCAACCTGCATGTGTATAGATCAACTATCCTATGTGCCTAGGGCAGGCCCAGTTTAACACAAGAAAGAGGCCATACATATGGCTCACCTTTGCAAAGGCAGAATTGTGTAGAAAACAAGGTCACCACTACTCTAAATACAAAAGTGAGCCTAAGGGCACATGAGACAGTTCTTTATATTAACCTAGATATGGCTGCTATAATTTTAAAAAATGCTGGAAGTATAGCATTCTCCTTGTTTTCAGCTGAGAGGCAAGTTGCTCCAGCTCTACAAAGAAGGTCACTCACCAGAATATCGTATCGGTTCTTTTGTTTTTACAAGAAGGAGCAGCTCTAGCAGCACCCTCTCCTTTCCCTTTGGGAACAGTCTTGCTCATTAGAGAGAAGGACATCGTTACAGGGTACGCAATGTAATATAATAGTGCTTTAATCCCCACCCCCCTAAAAAAAACCCCAAACTTAGCCAACGACTTCTTTCAGCTCCTTTAGGACTGTTATACTGGTTTTCAGATTATACTAAGGTTGTTACTCCCAGCTGTGAGCTGAGGATAGAATGACACACACTAACAAATAACCTCACTTCTACAAGGCTAGGGCTTTATGGTAATAAGTTGGCAAGAGGGAGGTTACACAGCTGCAGAAGTTTAAATCTGCTTTCAGTGTTTTCATTGGCTGCTGAGGATTTTTCTGCAAGTGGACTTCTAACACAGTTGGGGGAAAAAAGTCTTGATCATCTAGGGAAAGAATAAGGAAGACCATTTGTTAAAAAATTGGGCCCAGCTGGGCAAGGTATGATTGTTAATGTTTATGGTTTGTTACAAACTATTTCTAGGATATGATGGATTTTTAGTGTGTATAATTTTCTACTGCTATTATTTTGTTATGTAGTCTGGAACTTATTATGAAGATAAGGGTTAATATTTACCACTTTAGATGTTAGTAGCCCATGAGGTAGAGGTTATCAGATCGCCTATTTCACTGCTCACTAGCTTTTTTGTAATCTTAGCTTGTTGAAACTGCATATGTTCTATACAGGTAGCAGAAACTAAGCAAATAAGTTTCCTAATACTTAAGCAGATACTCAGAGTGAAGATGTACCACTGGTAGATCCAGCATGCCTAATCTTAGGCATGAATATGAATGTTTTACAGATTGTATTAAAGACAGCACTTTAAAAAAAAGTCTTAAGGAGCTAATGCAATAGTGAATAACAGGTGATTGTACTCAATACAAAAGGAATGAAAAATATATACCAATGTAGTACATTTTTTCCTTTTGCTGATGTGAAAAATTTGCAAAGAAAACACAAAAAAGAATCAGACTTTTACAAATAAGTGCCAACTGAAAAACTTGCATTTGCTTTTCTTCCAATACTCTAGCACAAGATCAAACAACAAGCTTGAAATTGTGGTCTTCTCTGACTTTAAACAGTTCTGACTTTAAATAGTTACTGCTCCCTAAAAACACCTTATATTTAAGGAGCTTCTCACAAGATTTCAGACTTGGCATAGAAAGCAGTTAGACTGTAAGGAGCTTAAAAGATAAACTGCCTTCACATACAACATATTAGCCTGTAGTTTCAGATGTTTCCAAATGCAGGAGGTATTAAAACAATGCCACTTTAACCACGAAGACCTAGAAGTTACGAGAACAATGTGTGAATTCCGTGTATAATGAATGTAAATTAGACATATAACCTAATTTACTCAGGGGTGATGTTTTGCATTTACACTATTTCTTTGATTTATATTCAAAGCACACAATGAATACCTGCTCTTGCAAGGTTTCTCTGAGGGGACTAAAGGTGATCATGAGGCCTCAGCAGGTGACTGAGGGGCTCAGAATAGCAACTGGTTGTCTACAGCAATGTATTTTGTTCTAGAGAATGGGGTTTCTTTCAAAAAGTGGTTTGTCACTCTGGTTAATGTTCTAGTAGATAAAAAACCTGCAATCTCTCTCCCTCGCCCTGCGCCCCGCCCCCCGAAACTTTACCAAACCCATTCAGACCTTTCTGACCTGCAGACTCAGTGTGTTCTGTATGGGATAACATTTAATAACCATTCATAAAATTCAGATAGTGTCTGTATGGCTGATAAAGTTTGCTGTCATGGCAATACTGCTGTTGCCATGCTGGCTTCCTACTGCGTACTTCCCAGAGCAATTCAAAGTGTTGATTTATATATATTTGAAGTGTTGCAAAGTTTAGCTTCTCTAATTACAGAGAAGCTGCCTCTTTTCTTCACTGCAGAAATTGAGATCAGTTCATGTATTCATCTTCATATTTTTAAATTTGAAAAACGTGGAAGTCTGACATTTTTAAACATACTCTGATTGTGGGTTCTTGTCTCAAGTATTCTTTCTCTGATGACATGACAGAACATGAGGATAATATCCATTTATTCACATGGGCTTGGTGGGGGAGGACAGAAAGAGAGTTTGTCTGTGATGAGCATTTGCATTTAAGGCTCCTGCATAATTTTTGAAGGGTATTACCCATTTTTATATATATATATAATTTTAAAACAGTGATTGCAATGATAATTATCAGAAATACTTCATTTTCATATTTTAAAATTAGTTTGCAGGAAATTATTTAATATCATATTTTGTAGATTTATAAAAAATAGGAGTTAGACTTGTTTTTAAAAAGTAAACTATTAAAAAAATATATATTGGCAGCGCAAGTGTGGCCATAGCATTGGGAGCATATAGACTGTAGCTTAGGGTCTACCGCAAGCCAGCCAGCCATTAAAGAAATATGTATTACAGAGGTTTTAGGGCTCTAACACACAAGCTTTAGTAGATTTAACCTCTCCTAGCTGTCTTACAACTCTGCTCATTATTGTGGCTTCCATTGCAGCAGCAGCATTCACTTCACCATCCCCTGTTTAAGCTTAAGCCAGTGAAGAAGGTGTGTTTCAACTAAGATGCTAGACTGGATAGATCTCATTTTTCTGCCCTTTATAGACCTGGTAATCTCTAGCAAAGGGGTAAAGCAATTAGCTACAGGCAATAATATCCTAAACTGTGACACTAGACTTCTCTGTCAGAAACCTCACCTGATCCAGGGTAGGTCTTTGAATTGCAGCTTGTCTGAGACCCATGTTTATTCTTTTGGGGAGAACGCAATGCACAACTAGAAAAAGCAAAACAACAAAAAATTAGAGATAATGTTATTCTCCTAAGCCATTGTTTCAGTTTTAAATGTTAATGCTCCTTTCAACCCAAATAGCATAGTAAGTATTATGCCCATACCAAAAGCAAAGAAATATTCACTGGAAATTGGCTAAGAGGATTTTGATACCCACGAGTACACTTTTTAAAACTAGGGTAAAAAATGGAGAGTAGAAGAGTAGATAGTCAAATGGCAACTCATATAAATGTATCCTGTTTTAGTAATCTAAGATTTTCATTTTTATAGATGGATATAAAAGACGGGGGGGGGATATAAAAACCTCTTATTTAACAAATGCCTTTGAAAAGGCAGAAAATATGCTTAAATATGCCCTATTTTACACGTTTCTTTCATCCTTTAGGCTTTTGACGTAATGCTTATCACTTTGTCATTATGAAAATTTGTGCTTACCAATCTTTTTTTGTCTCGTCTCATCTTATATTTAGGCTGTGATCCTGCAAGCACTTACCTACATGCTTAATTTTGCTACTCTTAGTAATCCCTTTGAAGTTAAAAGGATTATTTGCATTAGTAAAATAAGGCATGTGTGTGCTTGCAGGATGAAGGCCTTCCATTGTAAACTCTTTGGGATGAGACCAGATCATTTATTACACAGTCGTATAGCTCAAAGCACGGTTGGGTGGAGGATGAGTTCAGGAGTTTGCAAAGTATTGTTAAGAGAGTGAACTAGTGTGTGGGTGTCAGTCTGGGGCATAGCACTCAAGTAGCTGCTCACCCCAACTAACATGCAATCTTCCTCCCTTCTTTTTTGCATTTGCTGCTGAGGTACAGCCTAAGATCTCATACCTGCTGAGATACCTGCTTTTTTCCTACCTCCTAAAGCAGAAACTTGCCCGGTGTTGGCCATGTGGTAACCTGCAGCAAGATCCTAAGTAGCTTTATGCTGCTGTGCATAGGGATGAGCAATCAAGATTTGGAATTTATAGCTGCAGAGCTCTCCAGGCTCCCATTGTTGGACAGTTGCTGCCTTCTGAGAACCGCACAGCAGTAGCTGCTCATCCCAACCGATGCATGTAATGCTTTTATCTTCTTCCTCTGTTTTCCCACTTTCCAGGGAGACCTAGCCGCTATTTTTTTTTTCCTCCCTTCTCTGAGAAGCTAAATGTGTGCTATTCAAACACTCTGTTTCAATAATCTTCTGTTTAAGATAGACATCATTTAAAATCCACTTGGGGAGATATGTAGAAAGTCTTCCCTTAGCTGCATTCTGAGAACACAGCTCTGTGTACACTACCACAGCATCACAAAAAATAAGCTTGATACTTGGGACAGAGAGAGACACCCTGTAACGCTTATCCTCTGGCAACCTCTGACATAGATATCCCAGTGTTTTTTGTAATATAACTTGAAAAATTACTGCCAGCTTCACAGGAAAAGCTCAAAATCCAGCTTTCCAGGAATATTTATTTCAGTTGATAACTCTAAGCAGAATAATGTTATTCTTATTACACTAGTGTCTAGAACTCCAGTTGAGCTGTGGGTGCCGTTTTGTTATATTATCTAAAATTAGCAACAGGAATGCTCTTCTATTAAAGAACATACTCTAATGAAATATTTTAGTAGTTATACTGATGTAATCCCAGAAAATCTTTGGAACATGAAGCTATGGACAAACACCCACTTGCTGAGCTGGCTGTACTTGTGGAACAGGTCACTGCTACTTGATCTTTCCTGACCACTTTCGAATTTGTTAGCTGAGCCATTTATGTGAATGCTCCCTTGCTTTCACAGTCAGAGTTAACAAAAAATTATTATTTAAAACATCTGAACTAACCCAATTCCTTTGACCAAAATGCTTAGGGAGCGAGTGTTCATTCAAGTAGGTGAGCAAAGGTTGTGGTAATCTCTGGCAGAAGGGCTATGAAGAGTGACGGGGAGCAAGCCTTGCAAAGTGCATGTTTTTCCACAAATGTACCTAGATGAAGAGAGATACTGATATGATGGTAGTGCTTTTAATTTCTATCTTAAAATTACTTGTCTATGGTATGAATTTAAATGACTACAGTAGTGCTGAAGGAGCATGAAATAGACTGTGAACGGAGAGGGGAAGAATAGAGAACAGAATGTCCAATGGTTGATGTTCCCCAAATAGCTGTCAGAAGTATCAAGAACAGTGCCTCTTGCCTTTCCAGAAGCTCTTAGAGACTGGCTTTTATCAGCTGTGCTGAAGTATCAAGTGACCACACTGGAAGGTGAGGCAGCTGCTGAGACTTAGTGCCGGGAGGGAGCAGAAATGGCCGAAGGAAGTTGTTGTGTGAGAGCAGAGGTTGCTCAGCGAGCACCAAGTGTGCTTCTGACCTGAAGACATGGTCATTAGAGGCATCTCATGGTCTGCCTGACTTCATCTTCTCCTGCCCAGGCTCATCTGTGCCTTCAGTTAGAGGACAAATGCTACTTGTGTGGATGGTTAACCCAGTTCTTAAAAGGTGCTGGGGGTGGTAGGAGATGGGGAACAGCTCATGGGCACAAGAAACAACTCTGATGACCAACTCTTCTGGACCAGGCTTAAACTTGCAGACTTCTGCTGGCAGTTACGCTGGTTGGAAGTGTGAAAAATAACTAATTACAGCTGTAACTGTTCAAGCAGAACTTAACTGTAGTGAGGAAATGGCACTTGAACTCATGTGTCTTGTTTCACTTCAGGAATTGTGTTACTAAATGCCATCGTAGCCATGCTCACACTTAGAGAACTTTGATGTAGTACAACTAAACAGGACTATTGGCGTGTTTGTTAATGAACACAGGTTTCCCTTGCACTGGTAATCTTACATAGACACAGTAGACAAACTACAAGAGAAAGTGGCAAAACCTAGTAACTGTGTTTCTGGGTCTTTCAAAGACAGTTAAATTTTTTCCTCATGAAATACACTGCCATGAATACTTATTGTTGACATTGGAGTAGTCAAAGGCTTTATGTGCTTCTACAGCATGTAGATAGCTTTAATGTCCCTGGTTTTCTACTATTTCTGCTGCTACAGATGACTTGTGAAAGATGGCCTTTTTCCACACGCAGGGCTAACGTACCCAGGGAAGTCCGTGACAGCCCAAAACAGAGGTTTACCAAGACGGTTATCCTAGTTCAAACTCCCTCCGTGGAATCTCCCGTTCCAGCACACGCGTGCCCGGGCGAACAGACAGGGCTGTGGAAAAGGGTTTTTCTTGTAGGGCATCAACGGTAACGGCCAGGCTGCCAGCCCCTAACACGGCCGCCCCGACTCGCCGCGGAAGGTCCCTGCGCAGCCCGGCCCCGCTTTCCCCGAGCGGCCCCGAGCCGCAGCGACCAGCCGCCTCCGCCGCCACCATCATGGCGGGCCCGGCGCGACCCTTGCAGCGCGCGGGGCGGCGCCGACCGTTGGGCGCGCGCCGAGGGAAGGCTTTCGCAGGCGGACCCGCCCGCGCGCGCGCTCCACCCTCTCCCCCCCCCCCCACGTCGCCGCGCGCGCCAGCGTCTCGCGCAGCCCCGGCGCTTCCTTCCGGCCGCCATTTTAGTCGCTGTGCCTGGCCTCGCGGCGCCGTTGCTGCTGCTCGAGGAGCGGAGAGCGCGCTCCGCCGCACCCAGCCCCGGCCAGCCCGCCGACCGACCGACGGCCGCATCGAGCGGCTGCGCGCCACCCCGCCCGCCGCCGCCATCATGTCCAAGCGCCACCGCCTAGATCTGGGGGACGATTACAGCTCCAGCAAGAAACGCACCACCGACGGGTAAGGGGCGGCCCGGCCCGGCCCGGGGAGCGCGGCCTGCGGCGGGTGGGGGATCATAGCGGCTCCCGCGCAATCCGCTCCCCATCCTCGGCTTTGGCCGCTCCTCGCGGAGCTGGGCCTCCCCGGGGAGCGGGGCGGCCGCCATGCGGGGTGGAAGGAGCGGGTTGCAGCGGCCGAAGCCGCGCGGCGAGCCCCCAGCGGCGCCACCTCGGCTGGGCAGGCCCAGGAGCCTCGGCGGCTCTCTGGAGCGCTAGGCCTAGGCCCGGGATCGGCCTTTCTGTCGGGGCCGGGCCCCTCGGTGGGGGCAGAGGAGGCGGATGGCGGCAGCGCGGTGGTAGGGAGCGGGCGGGGAGAGCCTCGTGTGGCGGTGTTGGGAGGGGGAAGGGGAGGAAGCCGCCGGCCTAGCCGCTTGGGCGAGCTGGGCTGGGCTCCCGTCGCGGTGGAGCCGGGGGCGGCGCGCTGCTCGGCCCACTCCCCCGCGCCCGGCTTTGTCTGAGGCTCTTTTCGTTCTTTACCTCTTGTTCCCCCCCCCCCCCCCCCCCCCCCCCCCCCCCCCCCCTTCTTTTTTGTTTGTTTCCTTCATCCTCTCTCTGACTTGAGAGGTCTGGCAAATGTGGTCCTAGAGGTCATCATGAGGTTTGGTCCGGCTGTATAATTAGTGCCTACTCTGGTAGGAACGTTATTTCTTTGTTAACGTCTTTCACTCGGTAACCGGCAGGGATATGCTTGACTTCAAGTAAGCATCGATGGTGAGGTGGGTTTTGGGGTAGGGGTCAGGGGAGGGATTCTATTTTTTCCTTAGTTTTGTAAAGGTTAATGTTTTAGGACTGTACTGCACAACGTTTAGCAGATTTTCATTAAGATTAATGAAATGGCAGGAACACAGACAATACACTGGTGCTGTCCTTTTATACACAGTTGGTTTAGAGCCTTCTCTACATAATCTCTTATCCTCTAATTGGGCGGGGGAGGAAGGCAGGTGGCTCTTTAAAGTACATTTCTGAAGTCTAAAGAAACACAAATAAATACTATGTTTATCTAGTCTGTCCTTCTTGATGGAGCACAAAAGACTTCCGTGAATTAATCCATTTCTAAAGTCCAGCAGCATTGTTTTGGTCTAGATTATTTATCTAAGAAAAATACTTAATCTTGTTCTCAAAGCTTGCAATAACTAAAAGTCTACCGTAGCAATTAGTGTTCATTGATAAACAGTCTTTGAAAAACTTGCCTTTTTTTTTAAAGGTGAGCTTGTATAGCTTCAGTTTTTAACCCCTAGAGTTTGATGCATTTTTCTCTGCTAAACAAAAGTGAATGTTTATTATTGAACATCTATTTTTTGTATGTAGGATCACCATAATCTTATTTTTTAAATAAATGTATTGAGCTGTTTATTTCCTTTAATATGTTTTTGCCTGAGTTGAAAGAAGTTCAAATAGCTCTTCTGTGTATACAGAAAAGTTGTGCATATGCAGCTTTTTTGTACATAAAGATTTTTGTAAAATTTTCAAATGGTTATGCCAAAACTGGGCATTGTTTAGACATGGTACAACTGTTACAGTTGGTTGTAAAGATAATCACAGGTCAGTATTTCCTTGTTTGTATGTTGGTGGATTTTATAGTTTTGGCATGGTTTTATTTGGCATTGTTTTTGCTAATTATGTAGTGTCATCCTGAACTCTTGGTCTTACCGTTTTGTATATACTGTAATGAGTTTCCACCAGTGGTAAAACTTTTTAACCAGAAGTCGTTGATCTTTATGGCACCAAAAAACTATACAAGTGCTGGTCTTGTGCCCCTTCTTTGTCTCCTCCTCCGCTGCCAATAAAAGCATTAAATGGCATAGGACTGAGAACAAGTCACTATAAGCATAATTATTGAGTGTGATTATTTCTGGTATTACTTGAAATCTTAATTCATGTAGCACAAGCCATACTAATGTTACATTGTCTTGATTTATTTTAGAGTAGTTTGCTTTTACAGCTTATGGAAGGCTGTAAGGAAGATGCAGAGAGAGATTCTTGTTAATAGCATGTATGTACATGTCTTCCTCTGTGCAGAGAGTGCCTTTATGCAATTTAGTTGGTTTTGGAGCTGGATTAAGCTGAATTAGCTCCTTGGATGGTTACCACTTCCCATGCAGAATAGTAGTTTATCTTGCATTCAAACTGGACCATCTGACTAAATATGAAAGTTGTATTGAGTTTCCCTGCATTTTATTTAGTTCCATTTTAATTAAGGCCTGTATTGGTATGTGTGGCTCTACATGGCAACGATGCCAAGCCAACAGGCTTGTAATTGTTGATGTAACCTTAAGCATTGGCACAACATCTGTTTTCTTCCAGTCTTGAAGTATCATCTATGAAAGTAAAAAACTTCTTTGGAAAACAGGAATTGTATGGGAAGGTTTTTGGTTACAGTATTTGTGTGAATTGCATACATACTATTTAAAATCTGTTGATTTTTTCCCACACATACTTAACTTCAGTTGTTGTTGTGTAACATCACAGCTACTGTGTTAGTGGGATGTATCAGTCAAACTAATTGTACTTTGTTTTTTTATGTATAGAACAGAAATCCTCCTTTAGCTGCATTGGCTTTCTTGCATCAACTGTTGCCATGTCTAGTAATGGAGAAAAAACACTGATGTTCTATTAGATGTGCTTAGACTTCGACTGTGATGATCAGTGGTTTTACCTTGTGCCCTTTGTTTCCATTTTCATTTTATATGCTTTTCATCCTCTGATTTAGTGATTGCAACAGTGTTTCTTTTGTATCCATGTGTGTATATATTATATATGTGTGGTCATAAGGAAGTGAAAGCAGATAGCGGACCAGACTGCTTGAAAAACAAAGCAAAAAACCCCAACCCCCTTCTGATTATGGAGGCTGTTATGGGATTCAGGCACAAGACAAATGTGATCAAATTATGATTCTTTTATTGTTCATTTTTGGGTTTGAGATCAGTTTTCTCTGTGCAATAATGAAAAGTAACATAAATGTGACAATTTATAAATTAAGAACTGCCAAGTTGCATTTTTAGAAAGTTTAGTAAATTCATATGGCAGTGTAACTGTCATTCCTCTCTTCCCTTGTTGACTAAAGGAGTCTGGATGTGTTTGCTAAGTTTCAGTAATAATGGGAGACTGGGAAACATTTTTAGGAAAAAAAAAAAGTGCTGCTATAAAATGATCAAGTATTAGAGAGTAAGTTTGATGGCATGTTATAT
Source organism: Gymnogyps californianus (assembly GCF_018139145.2). Lineage (NCBI taxonomy): Eukaryota > Metazoa > Chordata > Aves > Accipitriformes > Cathartidae > Gymnogyps > Gymnogyps californianus. The sequence continues at coordinate 20,407,981 of NC_059474.1, read as the reverse complement.
GTTGTGTTTTTTCTATTCTGAGATCTGGTTGCCCCCACTTCTCTTTTTTTAAGAGAGACACAACTCTCTTGATTAACCTGTAAGTAGTTCTTTACTTCTGAAACGTAGATAGAACTTGATAGGTTTGTTGTCTTATTTGTATTATTAAACAGCTGTAAGAGCTCGATGAAGAAACTGAGAAATGGGGGATTAACAGGACTTTCCGTTCTGGATCGTATTTGTAGTCCATTTAATCCACTGTCTTGTTCTTGAGGTTGTATTTTTATCTATGCTTTAAGCCCACACAAATTGCTACCAACACGTAAGATGACAGTGCTGCCCTCTCCCTTGTGCTGCAAGTGAGTGTTTGGGAGACTACCTCAGAGAACTGAGCTGAGTTAGAATTAACATTGGTGGAGGGGGTCTAGGGAGGGCTTGTTCTGCACAAGGCCATTGAAGTGCTTATACCAACACACAGGAAGGGTTGGCAACAGTGTGGTTCTGTTCATTTTAGCAGTAGTGCTGGTTTATGTGAGGCTGAAGCATACCTGAAGATACACTTGATCGGTGATGTAGAAGCTTCTGACATCATACTGTTCAAGTAAATGGTTATGGAATAGTTTGTGTTGTTGGTGTGGTTTTTTTACACTTTGACTAGATACCGATGAAGAATAAAAATCCTTCAGAAGCGCGCACACACAAAAAACCACCAAAAACCAAACAAAAACCCCATTAATAGTGTGTCTTATTCTTCTCTTCAGTGAAGGGTGTGCTGTAGGTTGGTGCATTTTACTCTGGCTTTACTATTATTAAATTGCTTTTACACCTTTATTTCCTTTTCTTATTAATGATATTACTGTCTGACCGTGCACTTGTTTATCCCAATACCTGCGGATGTTTAAAAATCTGGTTGTGAATAGCTCATTAACTGCAAGTTGAAAGCTTTATTCCTGTCTGATACATGGTCTTAGACTCTTTCACCATTAAGTGTAGCATAATGGCGCCTAGTTCCTTCGGTTTGTAACAGGGGTAACTTTTCCATACCAGAGAATATGAATCTATTGAGTTCTGCAATATTTGCCTGCCATTTTACAGTAAGAAGAGATTTCTAGCTTGTACAGTGTTTGACTGTGTTGGAAGGAATGTTGAAGCTATGGTATCTCAGATTCAAGCAAATGATCTAAAAGGGCCTTAATTTTCAGACAATTCAGTGTCCAAAGCTTTAGGAAAATCTATATACAAGTGAGTTAGGTAAGTGACAGTGAACAGTATGTTTTGTAATCCTTCTTTATTTTCAATGGGTCTGTGTTAAAAGAGGTCGTCTTAAAAAAAAAAAACAACTTATTGCAACAACCTCTGAAGCCATAATATGTTGAAGTATTGTGGGGGAAAAAAATACAGCCTGTATAGATTACATTCATTTATACAAGAACAGGAGTGGTGGTTGTTTCCAATGTGCAGCACACTTTGAATTAAAACTTATAGAGTCAGTACTAATATAGTCTTGGTTACTTCATCTTCTCTGTAGGTACGAATTTGCTTATTACTTCACCAGTTACATTTGAATGCCAACTGCATGTTTAAAAAAAAAAAAGCTGTGGAGAGGAGTGTTGGCCAATAGTTTTCTTTAGAAATGTTCTCTAGTCTTTCTTTCAGGCGTGCCTGAGTGCTGGTAAAGAAGAGGGGGAGGTTTTGTTTTCTCTTAATGACTATTCCTAAAAATGTTTATACGTGCATTTACTATAAAGCTGGTGTTGACTTAGTTTGTTGTTTTGCCTTTTGGATGGGATTTCAGTTAATACACAAAATAAGCTGAAGCTGAGGATATCCTCAGTTTTGCAGGCAAAGATGCCACTAATCTTTTGACTTACACTGTTTTAAAATGTGATGAGGTGTTTTTGTAAAGTGGGGCTTATTTCAAAGTGCTGAATTAGGGTAAGTTTGGGATTTTTATTAGAAGTATGTAGCTATAGTTCTTTGGGTCAAACTGGGGATTTCTTTGCAAGTGTTTCAGTGTTCGTAGGGAGCGTGAGATTATGTGCGAAAATAAGTACATGGATTTGCAAAATCAGAAACTGCCGCTAAGACTGAGGCCAGAGATTGAAATTTGAGTGGATAACTATGGTGAAAATACTGTTTTTCTTTTGCAAGTGCAATGAACTTTTTTTTGACTTAATATTTGGAACAAATGGGAATATATAAATGCTGGTTGTTTTAAGTGCGTGGTAGGAGGTGATGCTGGAGAAGATGGTACAACTTGGTAGTGTTAGGTTAATGGTTGGACTCTATGATCTTAAGGGTCTTTTCTAACCTAAATGGTTCTATGATTCTGTGAACTGTAGTGGCTGGTTTTAAGTCTGAGTTTCAGACTCAACAAACTGTATATCAAAGTTGATTGAGTCAGAATTGTATGGAAGACTTTGAACAAAAAAACCTGCAGAGTAATTGTGGGACACTAAAATCAAACTTTTCTTCCAGGGCTCACTTATCTTGAGTTAGTTTTTGTGGGTTAGCATAATTCCCTTGATAGGTAGGCAAGAAGACTATTTAGTGTTCTCTTATTTTTCTGCAGCAGCAGCAAGTAGGGATGGGAAGAACTGTGAGAAAAGTCTAGAACGTACAACTGATTCTTTATAGTCATTAAAAGAAGAGGGTTAAGACAATGCTCTCTTCATGTGATAGCTTTCTTCAGTCTTGCCTGTAATGAGAGGAACTGTGACAGTGCTTATGTACAATGAGTGTAACTATGTATATTTAATATTCAGCATGCATCATATACTGTTACTCTTTGCTGCTTATCCTTCCAGGTAGCTGTTTGCAAGGCTTTTTAAAAGATTTGATTTATATCCACTTTGTACTAGATACCTTTAAAGTTGTGTTGTATTTAAATTCCTACTCTGCATTTAAATATTCAAGTATCTCATTTTCTGTTGTGTCTCTTAACTCATTTTAGGAAAGATCGTGATCGGGACAGGGACCGTGATGACCGTTCTAAAGATCGTGACAGGGATCGTGACAGAGATAGAGATCGTGACAGAGAAAGGGACAAGGAAAAAGATTTGCGACCTACATCTAACTCTACGTACTATGCGGCTGCTGGGTTACCAACTATAAAACCAGCAATGATTCCACACAGTATTAACCCTTTCACAAATCTACCACATACACCACGATATTATGACATCCTGAAAAAAAGGCTACAACTTCCTGTCTGGGAATATAAAGAAAGATTTACGGATATTTTGATTAGGCATCAGTCATTTGTGCTGGTCGGAGAGACTGGGTCTGGTAAAACAACACAGGTGAGTTCTTATGTATATGATACTGCAGTTTTTTAAAGGTTGAGGCTGTTGCTAGATGTGCAAGGGGGTGAAACTTGCTTTAGTTTCTTGAAATTCATTGTGTAAGAACACCTCAAATTGTGAGCAAAACTAATTTGATGAATGTTTTATTTGCTTAATGAATACAAAAGTGAGAAGAACCTTTCAGCATCTTCCCCTTTCACAATCCAATCCTGTTCTCTGGCCCCTGCTTCTATTGGGCTTTATGATTGGTAGTTATCTTTTTGGTAAAGGAAGATAAAGAGATTTTAATGGCTAGACAGAAGTGTACTAATACACAAACTGAGGTGATGGTTCCAAATAGTTTATTTAGTTGTTTGAGTAGATAGCAGCTGGAAAGTAGGAAAAATGTTACAGAAGTAGGGACTTGTTAGTGTTTTATGAAACTTACTGCTGCAGCTATGAACTTAAAGGGAATTGAAATGTCAGATACAATTCTGACATGATCTGATTGGATCATGTGTTTTGGTGATATTCAAACTTGAGAGGAAGAGACTTGTGTTTCCTTGGTACTGAAACTTCTCAGAGGTCATATAGCTTTCCAGTGCTGCAGTTAAAATAACTTTTTTTTTTGTAGAGTCATGGATGTAAAAATATTTCTCAGCACTGAAAATAGTGATAACAGATTTGCAGAGCCTCCTTAACCCTTAAGAAGAATTTTGGGGACCAGTAAACAGGGAGGAGCTAAGATATGAGGAACACCACCGTGTGTTTATAGCAGGACAAACTTTCTCAAAACTTCAATCTATCCTCTGGTTTGCTGTTTGAAATCTGTGTGGAAAAGTGATGTAAAAAAGTTCTTTGTTCTGTAACCTGATAAATTCCTTTTATCTAGGCAGAAAATAAAACTGAAGGATATTTTAGTCTTTATAAAATGGATTATAGCTAACGTACAGTAAGTCTTAGAGAAATAAATTTTTAGTCATAAAATAAAATTTGGATGTCGAGAAAATGTGAAGGACATAGTAGTACATTGGATACCTTTTATAGCTGTGCCTGAAATATTTGAAGTTATGTGCCCTTCTTGCTGCAAATTTTAGGAACCAGTGTCTTGTTTGGAAGGTACCTTATGGCATTATCTGTATTGCTTTTTTAATGTGTATAAGCTGAGACCAGGATTTTATAGAATTCTTCAGAAAAGTTTGATTATGTAGTTACTTGGAAGCGATAGTATTCTGAATATTCATGTAAAAAAAAAAAATCGGTACTTATCTGTATGAAAATGATTTCTCATTGCATGATCTGAGAATTGAAGATCTAAAGGGTGTGTGTTCTTAATATCTATGCCTTAAACTTCAAATACATCTTATTGTCATGTCATTCCACAGGCATAAAGCTTTTCCTGAATTGTCTTACTACTTTACCCCTTCCTTTCCGAGACCTAAGGCATCTTTCCTAAAAATGAAATTTAAGCTCCCAAAAGCATGTAAGCTGTCTTGGAAGCTTCACTGCTTCCTCTGAATTCTCTCTATGACATTGCAGATACGTTTTGAAACAATTGAGAGTGTCTCTGTAGGAACATATCACTGAAAATGATCCTGCTGCCACTTAATTAAAACCTTGTTTTGCATGGGATAGCGTCACATCCTTTTTGTGATCAAGTGCTCTCTTAAAACCATTTGGGGGATGGTTGTTTTTCTTCTCCTTACATTCATTGATCAGAGCAAGATAAATAATTATCTGTGGTTAAGAAACCCTCTAATGCTCAAACTGAAGGTGTACATGAACTATTTATGCTTGCTTTTATTGGTATAGAGTTGGCATTATTTGAAATATATAATGAATTGTTCTTCCAAAATTATTATCTTCCCTTTCGTGGCGATAGTAGTCGGCTATGTAGTAGTAGATAATCTCTTTGAGAGTGAGCTGCTGCCTGTTAAGTCTCTTCCCTGATTATGTGCACATTTTCCCTTTGGTTTTGTAGAGCACCCAGATTTGGAAATGCTTGGCTTTGACAATGGAAGCAACAGGAAATAAAACTTGTTCCACGTAGACTTAAACCCAAAGCACTGAAGAAGTGTATTGGAAGCCAAGACCATTAATTTTCAAGTCTTCAGTATTTGCAATGGCTTGATTTGTAATTTAAACTTAACCTTCTAAGTTAACTCTTTTCTTTAAGTGCTCTCAAAATATGCTTAGTGGTGGAATGGGTGTCCTGAATTTCTTTTAGAAAGAGGTTAAGTACTTGCTATAATTGCAATGTGCACTCCCTTATAAATGTGGGATCATATGTGGTGCTGGTGTCATAATTTAAATTTCTTCTGTAGATGGAATAGTAGAGTAGCATCTGCTTTCACTTGGGAGTCTTAACTATAAAGGGTAGGATGTTTGTTGACATAACATAAGGGATGCCACTTTGTCAGCAAGTTTTCTTGGCAGGTGAAGTTCAGAAGCAAGGTGATTCTGAGTATAGCTTAATCTCCTGCTGTCCTTGCAGTTCACAAGAGGATTGATATGGGTAAAAGTCTGACACCTTTTCAACTAATGAAAATTCTGAGAGTTCTACCATATAACTTTTTAACAGAGAAAGTTTTCAATAAATTGAAGTGGCTCAGAAAAGCCAGAAGGACAGTGCTCTTCCCTCTCTTGCCCTGCATCCCTTTAAAAACATGACTTTCCTTTCACTTTGGAATAGTCTTTAACAGCCCTCAGTGCATTTGTCTTTGATCTTAGAGGCCACTGTATGTGTAGTCCCTACCCCCTCATGTTCATGGAGGTTATATTTGAAAATCTGTCTTAATTGAGAAAGTCCTTGAGGTTAAAGGGTACTAACTAAAACTGTTCCTCATGCTTTTGATATTGATAGAATGGCTTTTTTTTAAGGGAAGTCAAGGATTTTGGTGATTTGTAGGTTTTTTTTGTCAGTGGAGTTGAGTTAACTTTAGGTTTTATAAGAACCAGATGATAAGTGTTCAGTATATTCCCAGTCATGACTGAAGTAGAAAATGTAGTATGGCACAGTCCTTTTTCCTGGTGTTTGTATGTCTTTCAAAGCTGGACATGAAAAATATTCTGGTGGTCATCTAAATCAGCTTAAAACGTTGAAGTCTATGTAGCCCTTTTCTTTCATTTGACACCAGTGCTGTAGGTTTTGCTGTTTACTGGAAAACCACTTCTAAATTATTTTTATTTCATGCTACTGTGGCCCGACAGAACTGCTGTTTTAAAGTTTATTTCAGGACTTGCTCTGTTTACAGTCAAGAAGCTTCACCTAATGTGCTTAGAGTTGAGTTTTTATTAGTGACTTGGGAAGCAAATTCCTTTCTCTACACTGCATATTAGAGGAGTGTGTATATGTTACAGGATAGGGTTTCAGGTTCATGCTATCAATGTTCAAGAACTGCTATTATTTTTAGTTTGTAATAGGGTTTTCAGAAATTTGAGTTCTCAGCAGTCTAGTAGTCTCCTGTCATATTTTGATAGTCTTTGCTTTCTTCTTTTTGTATTTGTAATGGAAGTATGTTCTCCATTTAAAAAAAAAAAAGTTTTTCATTACAGCCTACACTTGTCTGCTTGTGGGTATGTTTTAGTGTTCACTTACGTCCATTTTGCTGTGGAAGTACAGTATTCCAGAAGAAAATTTTTCCTGGTTTAAATTATACTGCTTTTCCTGTTATTCCTTATTGGTGCAATGTATAAACTTTTTTTTTCCTCTGTAAATGTGAGCTTTTAAGAATACTTGAAAAGCAATTACTAAGGAGGAGTGGATTTTTTGATCTGTAGACTTGGAACTAGTTGTACCTGGAGATCTCTCCTCATAAAACGTCACACTGTGAACATGTTAAGAATATTCTATCTTCATCAAACTGTTACTGACCTTAGAAATTATTCTGAATAAACCTTCGTATTTTGGATGATTCTTACTGTTTCCAGATTCCTAACAAGAGCAGAAAACTGCTGACTGACAAATAAAATGAGTGCTAACATAGGAAGGAAAACATAGGGGTTTCATATCTGGTTGATAAAACTTCAAAAGAACAATAACTAACCTGATGAACATAACTAATTATTTGTTCATTTTATTTGTTGTGATTCCTGGCTAAGATGATTTTTATATCACTAAAATAATTCTTTTTGCTTAATGTATTAATAAGCATTACTTTTTCAAGCCACAATATATAATTTGCTTACTGTAAAACTTAAAACAATGAACTGTGCTACGGATCTCAAAATTCGGAGTGTTAGCTTTAATTTTGGTTGCTTTGGAGCATGTTGGCTGCTGCTAAATATCTGTATAAGGTACTGATCTAACAGTGCCTAAACGTACTGTGTACATACGTATTTCCTTGATAACTTTAAAGATAGTTATGTACATGCTTAATGTGAGTGTGCTTTATTTAGTGGCATTGGGTCCAACTAGTCTATCTGCTCTCATGCTTTCATATTTTTGTGCCTGCCGTTGGCATCTCAGTGGAATTACAACTAACTTTATTTGATACAATACGAAGGTTACAGATTACATCTGACCATTTGAAGTGTGTTTTAAAACTGAGTTTTATTCTTGACAGATCCCTCAATGGTGTGTTGACTACATGCGCTCATTACCTGGACCAAAGAGGGGAGTAGCATGTACCCAGCCTAGGAGAGTAGCTGCAATGAGTGTGGCACAGCGGGTTGCTGATGAGATGGATGTCATGCTGGGCCAGGAGGTTGGTTACTCTATTCGATTTGAAGACTGCAGTAGTGCAAAAACCATTTTGAAGTAAGTATGGCAACTGTCAGGTAAAGCTATAACACAGCCTACTCAAGGGTAGGGGGAATCAGAGAATAGTAAAGGGTGTGAGCAAAGTTATGAGAGGAGTAATGAGGAGGGGAGTGAATCTATGGACAGGTACTTTCTCTGTCTGAGTGGAGAAGAGAGACAGGAGCCGTAGCATGAGCTGAGAAAAACCTGAGGTGTGGGGCTTGAGGAGAATTGAAAATGAGTCATTCCTCCTAAGAAATCACTGCACCCTGTGGAAATTAATTTTAAGTGCTCTGTAAAGAAGAGGGTGATCGGAAGTATTTTTATGATTAAGGTGCTATTCAGAGTAAAGCCCTTCAGCATTCAGTTTCTCTTCATGTTATGCATTCAGCTGACCTTCGTCTGTGGTATCTTCCTACTCAAGGTAATCCTGGTGAAGTTCAGTAGCTTACTTCAGTAAGGAGAACTACCACAAAGTTTCAGAATTGGCATGTAGCTGACTGGAACACTTAATCCATAGTGTTTTAGTTGTCAACTGTTCTAGACTCCTGTGCTGTGTAGGTGGAACCAGGCCCACTTAATAAGTTGTTTGCAGATTACATTCAGAATGCACCGTTAAAAAGGATTCCACATAGTGTGGTTCAAGGAATAGTACTTATCTATCAAAAGATGTCTTCTCTTTTGCTCGTACAAGTAGTTGGAGGCTGGGAATAAAGTTAATGTGTAAAAAGAAATTTAACTGAGACAGAAAAGCAAAAAGTGAACAGATGATCTGCAAACAGAAAAAGGGAAAAACAATTGCAGAAATAGTATTTCTAGGATTTCAGAGGGTGTTTTTCCCTTTCTTTTCCTGTCTCTGATTGTAGACCTGGAAGTCAGCCAATAATAGTCTACGAACTAGTTACAAATGTTGCTAAACCTTGTTTCCCCCCCCCCTTTTTTTTTCCAAGCTTCCTCCCCTACTCGCAGATTTCACTTATACTCTGCAGTAATTTCTATTTGAAAACTTAAAATGGGCTTGTTACCTTGTTGGAAATAGTTTACTGATGTTTCTATTTTGAAAAAGTTGATTAAAAGCTTAGTTCAAGCAACCTAGTGAATGATATTGAAGAGGATTCTGTATGAGACTTATTAAATAAAATTTGTGTTGAAATTGTTTTTGTTTGTGTTCAGATATATGACTGATGGTATGTTACTTCGTGAAGCAATGAATGATCCTTTGCTGGAGCGCTATGGTGTTATAATTCTTGATGAGGCCCATGAGAGAACACTGGCTACTGATATTTTGATGGGAGTTTTGAAGGAAGTTGTAAGACAGAGATCTGATCTGAAGGTCAGTAATGATGAAGCCCAACAGCATCTCCTTTCTAGTTGCAGGCATACCAAATAAGGTATCTGTGTGCTTACCATTAGCTGATTTTTATAATCAACTGAAGTAGATCAACTGTTTTTTGATCTAATGATAATCTGAGAAGATAACCCTAGGAAATTCTTAATGCAGTTTGTATTGAGGAAAATACTAGAAACAACGTAATTGTAGATTAACCTTTCTGTATTTGAGTAGGAATTTTTTTGGACCTTTGTAACAAGGGTACTATATTCAGATGATAAAAGCATGCTTAAATCACAGTCAGCAGTTGAGTTGAGTTTCTTACTATTACATATTGTATGCATAACATTTCATGAATTCTTGTTAACCTTTGGAGTAACTCTTTTGGTTTTTTTTGTCCTCCAAACCTACAGGTTATAGTTATGAGTGCTACTTTAGATGCTGGCAAGTTTCAGATCTATTTTGATAACTGTCCTCTTCTAACTATCCCGGGTCGCACCCATCCTGTGGAGATATTCTATACTCCAGAACCAGAAAGGGACTACCTTGAGGCTGCCATTCGAACAGTGATCCAAATTCACATGTGTGAAGAAGAGGAAGGAGATCTCTTACTCTTTCTTACTGGACAGGAGGTACGTTCTTTTCTTTTCTTTTCATCCATCATTCCATACAGAAACTGTTTTAAGTGGCTTGTGTAGACTGAAATGTTTAGTTTCCTTTTCTAGTTTATCATTTGAATGACCTGAGGTTTTCCACCTGCCATACACTTCAGGTCCTTAGTCATTGTATGTATTTGTAATATGCATATGCTATGCAAGCCCTCTCTAAAATGAAAATTCTCATCTTACTTATGTACTTCTAAAATAGAAGCCTGGAGTATGAACCTAGGTTTGTACTGATGTGAACTCAAAAGTTCTGGGTACCTGGTAGCATCCATGTTTTTACTGAAAAAGTAGTTCTGTGCACTTTTGCATGTGTATTGTACAACTTACCTGAAGAATAACACTTTGGTTCTGCTACTTAGCTATCAGTAGTAGTTTTAATAAAAATATTTGGGTTTTGTTTTTTATGAATAGCTTTGAATATTAGGTTGTAGTCTTTCTGTACCACAAATATGGGGAGTTACGTCTCAGAAGTGGACTCAGTGCCTTGCAAAAGAGGATTGTTTGTACAAAAGCACTTAAGCTGAACTACATCAGGAAATGAGGATTTTCTGGAAATCTTAAATCCTTTGCTTGAAATAAACTGGGGTTTTTTTTAGTCCTAATCTGTTGCTTTGAAGCTCTTTTGAGTGGCCCTATTAGTAGACTGAGATGGAGAAGAGGTAAAAAAACCCATAGGCGTTGTGGAAGTTTACTTGACTGGGTCAACCTAAAATTAATATTTTTAGTAGGGGGAGAAATGCAGCTAGCAAAAATGTTTTTCTGACTCATTCTTCTTGCAGTCACTCCTCTTGAAGAAATATCCTTCAAAGGATGTGGAACAATTCAGTGTCTTTTAATCTAAGCATACACAGTCTTAACTATGCCAAGGGGGAAAAAATGGTACAAATAACTTGTGATCCTAAAGGTACACAGGCTTCTTCAGTAGATTTGCCAGTCATAAAGATGTGTTGCCTCTTAGACGAGTTTTAAAAGACACTTGATTAAAATGTCTTCTGGCAGGTTGTCTCCTCCCTTAGAAAACCAAAACAATGACTGTCACTGTAAAAGCAGATACTCTGGCCTTTACATTTGTCCTTCTTTGGAATATTGCTGTGAGTTAAAGTACATGTAGGGAAAAATACTTTAACAATTGTGGCTTTGAAACCTGCCTGTTTGGTTTTATTTAGAAGTTCTAGTTCAGACTAGTCTGGCAGGTAAATATGAGAACTAGTGAAACAACTGTTGCAAGTGGATGAACGAACCAGTGGCAACAGAAAGGACCACTGCTGTCCAGCTGTTTCAGAAGATTTTGTTTTCTTACCAGGATGCTAAATCAGGCCGGTCTTGAACCTTTCATGAAGAACAAATACCTACCCTTCTAGTTATCAATTATAAATGATGTCCTTGCTATATCAGTTAATATGTATTGCTCTAAATAACTTGTTCTAAAAATTATGGGAGTTGGGGACGGGGCAACTGCCTTCAGATGTTTCCAGCTCTGATCACCACTCACGTTTGGCAAATGGCTCTAGACCCAACTGGTCTAGTACCAGCCAGTGCTGCAGAGGTACTCTGTTCTTTTGTATGAACAGGTTCTTTGATTTCCACTGCGTTAATTTACAGGACATAATGTATTATAAACAAATTTTTAATAAAATCGTGCACATAATACATGTTCATATGTACAGATGTAATTATGCATAAATGTATCTAACAATATCCCTGTGTTGCCTTACTGAATCACTTAAAACTTGCATTAGTAAGCTACCATCCTCTGTTTTGTCTAGAGTTCTCCAGTCCATGTATCAGTGGATGATACTGTTCCGGGATTCTGGAGTGGCTCTGGCTGGAGCTAGTCTGAATTTAGCTAGTTAGCTTGAAATTGAAGTCTGGCTTAGCTTCTGTAGAGGATCTTTGAAGTGTTATATCCACCTTGATTCATAATGTTTTGGGACCTCTGTTGAGGCCTGTCTTTGAGCCTCCCAATACAGTCTACGTGTGTATTCCTGTTCAGTCTGAAGTGATAGGATCTACTGTAATGTCCAGAACTGGGAAGTGTGCTCTAGGTACCACTACCACTATGTAGTTTGGGTTCAGTAGGCTTAGTAGCTCAGGTCTTGCCATTGATTTTGCTGGGCAGAAATGCTTTGTAGTTCTTTTGGATTCTGGAAAACAATATGAACAGAATGCACAACGATTTGATTTTCTTGTCAAAGAGGCATTTACAAAGCCAAATGAAGTTACATAAGGGAAGATGTTTTAGGTGGAACCATGCAAGTGTGAACTGTTTTGAGTTTAAGAGGCTTCAGATGAGGAGTAATTGCAGTGGTCTAAGGCAGAATGAGGGTCCTTACTGGCTACTGCCTTCACTTCCCACTGAACCTGAAGTAATTTTATATGGGCGATAAGATGGATAGCAGTTAATTAGTACAGATTAATTAAGACACAGAGTTGATGATGGAACCTGGAGATACTAGGGAAGATTCTGTCTTGTCAGGCCCAAAAATAAAAAAGTTTGAATACATTTGGAAACCAAAGTAATCTTAGTTGTATAAGCCTGTTACTGGATGAAGATAAGATTGTTGTTAATGGTGCAGAAATAAGTGTTCAATAAAAGCTTCCTTCCTGAATCCTGAAAGGAGCAAAAGTATATGATTATGTTGCATGAACTGCTTTTCAGTCCATTAGTAACAAGAGGATGTTTTAAAAACAACGTTTATTAGGAGTAAACATTTTGAAACAGGACTTGTCCCACAGTCCCTGTAAGGAGGAGAGCTCATCTGTTGATTTTAAAAACAAACAAAAAACCACCCTGGTATAGCAAGGAGATTCCGGAACATGGAAATAATGTTCATGTTTCGTGCTAGTATTCAAAAAAGGGATAACCTGAGAGAACCTGGATAACTAAGCCAGGTTGCCTGACGTCAGTCACAGGCAAAATTGGAATCTCTGACAGGGAATTCTGTTCACAAGGAGAAAGTATAATTACATTTCAGTCAACATGCCTTTCCTAGACAATAGGTTTTGTCAAACTTGTTCTCAGTCATTGAGATTACAAATTTGGTAGTCTAGTTGTGTAGATACACATTTGTTAAACTTAACTTTAAATGTCTCGAGACTGGCTCACCTGCAGATCTCAGAGGTAGCTGGTTTATTGTCTACTGGAGTTCTGCTAAAACAGTATTAGATTTCACACTCCATTAAGATCAGTAATCTGAGAGTAGGTGTAAAATCCTTACAGATGAAATTTGCGAGGTGGGGGAGGCAGAAATAATGACACAGAAACTGTATAGATCTGTCTTGCATATCTTAGTAACCTAGGCACTTATGAATGCAAAGTGTGTTCTGTGCCACCCTAGTACCTTTTTCTCCATAAAGCCAAATGCATCATTACATATTTAGGAGGAAGAATCTAGGCTGCATCGGGAGATTTGAGGTACAGATCAGCTCTGTTGTTCTTGATTGTAGATAAATATACTGAAAAATGTTGCTGTGAAGTTCTGGTGTCAGTGTTCCAGAAAGGTTTAAAGTGATGTTGGTAAAACTGGTGTTGGTGTAGAAAAGAGTTGCAAAACATTTTTGAGGTTTTGGTACAATGTTTTGTAAACGAGGATTTATTTTTAAGGCACACTTTTTTCATCACAATGGGGCTGGTTAAGCTCTGGAACTGTGAAAGAAAGTAGCAGAGCCTTTCTTGTGAGGAAACTGAAGTCAAAATTGACAACTTTTTTAGTCTCAGTGGTAGTGATTGAGTAAAGTTAAGACAGTAGGTATACTGGGCTGCAGTGAACACAGGTTGTCTTGTTTAGCCTTGCATAGAAAGTATTGAGGAGTTGGGGAGCATAAACTGAAAGAAGAGTAGTAATATTAACTGTGCTCAAGTGCTAAAGGGAGGAAGGTTTTTTTGCTCCTCATTCATTTGAGATGATGTCAATATTAAATATTTCAAGTAGACCAGGTCAAAGTTTCTGAATATAGGAATCATGCTGAGACAAGTTCAGTTTTGACTTGTTGACAGAGCCGTTCTCAGTTATGGTCAAGTGTTGACTTGTTCCATGGACGACTTTTTTTGTCTAAGTATATAATTTTACGAAGTTTTGTTTCTCTGAATTTGTATTCAGAGCATCTCCTGAAATGGTGCAACTCTTAGGCCTGGTTCTTTTTACTGTTGTTTCCTCATTTTAGCTTGTAGCAGTTTGCTTTCATTCCTGGAGGAAGAAAGGGAGATTAGTGAAGACCCATGCAGCTTTAAGGACAAAGACAAAGGTTCATGTCATCAAAGTCAGATGTGGCTGGCAGTGCCCCTGTCTGTGATAGGAACTCGAAAGAGAAGGGGAAAGGTTAAGGTGTCTGTCAAATATTTCTGGTTTGGGAAGTACTTCTTATTTATGCGTTTAGTTTTCCTCTGCGTACTCATTTTACACAAGGTAAAATTGCCTTATACTTTTTTTGGCATTAGTTTCCTTCAGGGTTTAACACTTATGTCTACTTGATTCATTTATCCAAGGTGAAGCTAAATCTAACTGTGTATAGTGTAGCAGCTGATCTGCTGTAGATAAGACTGTCATCTCCTATTTAAGAGTTTAAAGTGTGTTCTAACTGGAGAGCAGTCTTGAAGTTTTGCTCACCTCATGAGATTCTTTAAGTGCTCCAAATACAGGGTCAACTGCAGAAAGGGTTTCTGAAATAAATAATGTTCCCCAAGGACATGTTTACAAAATGATGTTTACAAAATCATTGAATTCTGTTTAGCATGCCAAGTGCTCGAATTGTTCCATTAAATGTGCTTAAAATGACATCACTAGCCACCATCTTTTTGTAGAAATGTTTTTTCTGAAGATAATGAGATACAGTTTAGATCTTAAGATTGAGTGGAGCATGACCAGCAAGTTAAATGGATATTTACATATACCAGTTTGGCCTGTGAGCCAGACTGAATGCCAGCACTTTTGAAGTACTTTGGTGGCTCAGGGTAACTTGCGGTCAATCGTTTGGTAACTGCTGTTTAGTATCAGTGTAGTTTCAAGCCTCATCCGTGGCAGCATGAATGGGTCCTGCACACAAACAAAAGGGAAGGAAATTTGGGTTATTGGATTGTTAGCTTAGCGGGAGCAATTTAACTCAGTAACTTAGGACCACAAAGATGATCAAAGGACTGGGAAGCCTGCCATATGAGGAAAGGCTGAGAGAACTGGATTTGTTCAGCCTTGAGAAAAGAAGGCTTAGGGGAGACCTTATCACCATGTTGCAGTATTTAAAGGGTGGCTACAAAGAAGACGGAGACTCCCTTTTTACAAGGAGTCACAAAGAAAAGACGAGAGGTCATGGGTACAAGTTACTCCTGGGAGATTCCAACTGGACGCGAGGAAAACTTTTCACAATGAGAACAATCAGCCATTGGAATAATCTCCCTAGGGAAGTGGCGGATTCCCCAACACTGGATATGTTTAAGATTTGACTGGACAGGGTGCTGGGCCGTCTTGTCTAGACCGTGCTTTTGCCAAAAAAGTTTGGACCAGATGGTCCTTGAGGTCCTTTCCAACCTGGTGTTCTGTGATTCTGTGAACTTCATTGTTGCTAGTCTTCCTGGGTCTCTTTTTGTTTGCATTTTTTGACTACCGGTCAGTGAACTTCTTTGTATAAGAATCTTGACAGTATTTGTTCATTACAGATATGGTGCACTAACTCAATAATATATGCAACTGCTCCTATAATCCTTTTCTGTTTCTATTCTTGCTAATAGTAACCTTTCAGTGTGAGCACCTTTTTAATGCAGAAATACTATCAGGGAAAGAAATGGAAGTGAATTTCTACTGAGCATTCAGTTTGAATAGTGTAATAAAGACTTTATTTTCAACAGCAGATAAAGGAAAAAATGTGCTGTGCATGATAAGCAAAATTAGTCTCTTCTGTGGTTAATTTTATACAGCTCCTTTTAGATGAACTGCTAATGATATGTTCAAATCCATAGGTTTTGATGTAGAGCTAGGGAATATTAAGTATTGGAGTAGCGAGATGATAAACTTAAGCAGTGGAGATGTGGTATTGGAGGCAGCTGGTGAGGTATTGGTTTGTGGTTCATTTATTTCTGAGTCTCTCTTTCTTCGCTGTGTGTTCTGACACAGAGCCTGAGGAACCAACATGTTTCTAAACTAAACTGGCACAGACCATGTTTAAAAGTCATACCTAGAAGACTTTCTGTGATAAGGCTTTCAAAAGTGAGACCTTTTAGAAAAAAATTAGTATTACTAAATGTTACTTAGTAATACTAAGTCCTGTTCATGTTTTCAGTCTTGTTAGTATTTACTAATACAAATCAAAGGAGGGTGGGTGGGGAATTGGGTGGGATTTAAGCATTAGTCGTGTAAGTGGTACTCTTGAAGTTAAGCCATAGGAAAACTATCAGTTCTGTCCCTCTTGGTTTCAAATACTGACAGCTTTTCATCATGTCTTCCCAGATCATTTCTGTCAGGTTAAAGAAATGGGCTTCTTAGGAGACCTTCCTTTTGTCCCCTTCCAATGCTGTCCTTTGAGCAATGTGAAAGGTTTTATATTTACTTTCTGCAATGAGGGGTAAAAAGGAAACTTTAGCACTGTTACGGTGATAGAAGAAAAAATTATTTAATTTTACGAATAAGAGGGGTAGGAATTCAACTCTACCCTCTGTGTCTTGTTCTAGCTGAAGTAGTTTTTCTACATGTTCTGGGATGGGGGGTGCAAGCAGTACTGGACAGTATGAGAGAGAGATGGAAGACAAAGGGGCAGCCTGTGAAAAGATAATCTTGAGCATTAAAGAAACTAACCTGCAGCTAGTGCTTTCTGTGGTTAGTTTAACTGTTGCAAAGCAGTAAGAGGCTGTTGACCAGAGAGCAGCATTCAATACTCATTGTACAAAGAGTAAATGCAGCCAGGTCTGTTTCCACAGTTACAGTCCAGCAATTTTAGCTGTGAAATATCTCCAGGTGACATCAAATATGTTTATCTCGCTGAATGGTTAAAAGTGCTTTGGAGTACTTAATTTTGACCACAACTTGAGGCATTGAATACACGTCCTTTATGCCTGAAAAGCACATACAGCTCTTGTTTTCTGTGTTGATACTGTAAGATGTGTAACCTTTTTCAAAGTGTGTGCATATTTTGTGTACTGTTACTATAGTATTTTAACGCTGTTCATGAGAGTGTGTGAGACTCAGGACTGCAGTTTTGGATTTTGACTACTTGTGTGTGTGTAGTCACATATGCTTAGATGAAGTTTTCTCACTGTATTTTGCTGGAGCCGGAGCAAAAGTTCTGCTCTGTGTCAGCTTGAATCATTTAATATAACCAGTTATTTCACTTGATCTGCTATGAGAAGGGGAAAATAAAGCAAGCACTGTGCTTTTAATTTCTTGAGAGCTTGATATGTATAGCCGGTGTTGCTGTCCCCATCCAGAGGATGCTAAAATGTAATATAAGCAGCAATCCTGGCATTCTGAGAAATCAGGACTCCTTTTGTCAACAGGCTTCAAACTCAGAGTTTCCCTCTGGTCTGGTGAATCTTTGCATTTCTAGCTGCACAGAAACACAGCTTCAGTGAGAGGAATAAAAATTACTGCATTGAAGGGGTTTTTTTAGGCACTAGTCATCAGCCTGCCTTTTCTTTGGAAAAGTGGGTTAAGATGGAGTAAAAATCCTGTCAGATTCAGGAGGCATAAGTAACCTACTTACTGTTATGTGAAAATATAGATGGCTGCACTACTGTTTCTAATAAATCAGAGGGAAACTATGTGCCCTGTTCTTGCTTTGTTTTCGAAACAAAACACTGCTAAGCATTGGATCCCATACAGACTTAGGTCTTGCTGAAATTTGTGACACAATGGAAGTTCCTGTTGAAATCCTGAAGCTTTTTGGTGTCTCAGAATTGCTTTCTGATACTTAAGCTCCTGAATGAAATCCACCTAATTTGACAGGTATTCTAAATACTGCCTGTTGTCTACCAGTTGGCTGAAAACCAAGCAGCCTGCTCAGGGTTATGTGTAGAACCAGTCTTAATCACACCAATTTCTTGGAAGGAATATCATTTAAATTAGCTTAAATTTGATATAATAATAATAATCTTGATTAAATTATTTTCCTGGTTACTGCTTTTTTCCTTTTGTAAACTATCTTTAGCTGTAGGTACTAAATACAAATTGTTGACTCTCTCACTTTGATGTTTAGATGACTTTGTTTTTCCTGGTTGAAAAATATTCAGCACTCCATTACCTCCTTGATCACCAGTGTATCCATAAAAAGAAATATTTTCTCTTTGCTGATTCTTGTCTGTCTTTGGAGCTTTTCCAAGGAGAATCGCTGGTGCTGTTGAGGGTGTGGAAGAATGCTGAGGACTCCGTTAATATTCAAAGTGTACTACTATGGAGTTCTTAACTGCTACTTGATTCTAGTTTCTGTAGTGTTGCAGCTGAACTATAGATATTGTATGTGTATTGTTAATTCATTTTGATCGGATCAAACAAGTTTTTGGAAACTTTAAAGTACGTAATAGACTGGGACAATTCTGATGACTAGATTTTGTGAAGTATAGATATGTTGAGCCTATGTGGCACTTGCAGCTTGAGATAAATGAGCATTTTAGCTAGCATGTAACCTTTCCCCTTTTTGTGGTCTGTTTGCTATTTACCTTTCAGTAGTCAGCTCTTTTTAGAATGAGTGCACCGCTGGACAATTTTGTCGGCTACAATTTTACTGAGAACTGTTTCTCAAATAATAATCCAAGAAGTCTTCGGTTTTGTGAGGAACTAGGATCAAGTTTGTTGTGGTTTAACCCCAGCCAGCAACTCAGCACCATGCAGCTGCTTTCCCCCTCCCCCCTCCCAGTGGGGTGGGGAGGAGGAAAAAAAAAAAAAGTAAAACTCGTGGGTTGAGATAAGAACAGTTTAATAACTAAAGTAAAATAAAAATACACTACTAACTAATAATAATAATAATAATAGTAATGAAAAAGAATATAACAAAAAAAAAAAAGAGAGAAATAAAACCCAAGACAAGACAAGCAATGCACAATGCAATTGCTCACCACCCACTGACGGATGCCAGAGCTGCGATCCACCCCTCCTGGCCAATTCCCCCTAGTTTATATACTGAGCATGACGTTCCATGGTATGGAATACCCCTTTGGCTAGTTCAGGTCAGCTGCCCCGGCTGTGCTCCCTCCCAGCTTCTTGCACACCTGCTTGCTGGCAGAGCATGGGAAACTGAAAAGTCCTTGGCTGAAGATAAGCGCTACTTAGCAACAACTAAAACATCAGAGTGTTATCAACATTATTCTCACACTAAATCCAAAACTCAGCACTGTACCAGCTACTAAGAAGAGAGTTAACTCTGTCCCAGCCGAAACAAGGATAAAGTTCAATCTAGTTCAGCATTGCCTAAACATCACACTTTTTGCGTGTTAGGCCTCTTTTCTTCTTTGATTAATTCTGAAGCAGGTCTTTGTGCTGATGCACTGGGCAGTCATGGGTCTGACTTGCTCCTTTGATCCTGTGTCTGTTCCTACTTCCAGTACCCTGGTGTCCGCTATCTCAGGTAGTCTGTGATAGTCAGGGCTCTGAGGAATTTTTCAGGCATAATCTAAATGCAAGGCAAGCTTACTCTACCTTCCCCCTTTTCCCTCCAGGAAGAAAACCCTCCTCTTATGTGTGGGTTGATGGAATAATCCCTCTTCAAGGGGTTTTGTAATGGATTTGGAGTAGATGGTGTGCAAATATTTAAATGTGTGTGGTTTTTTTTTTTTAAAAGCCTTTCATACTTGAGTAAGTCGGGACTGTTGAATTAGACTTGATGAATCTTCAGAGGATTGAAGTTAGGATTGTGCCTTTAATTGTATCTCTCATATCTCCAGACTTAAATGTTTTCATGTGATACAAATGAATCTTTAACACTTAAATGAATCCTTAATACTTTCAAACTATTCTTACTACACCTGTTGCTTCTAGATTGTGTACTTTGGGATACCAGTTTTAGTTGTCTGCTGGAATTGGAGGGTGGTTGTGGATACAGTTGAAGTAGAGATACCATTTTCTGCCAGTGTGGTAAATAAAAGGAAACCACCCTTTCTTCTTTCTTTCTTTCTTCCTTTTTTTTTTTTAATTAAAACAATTCAGTACTAAAGAATTCTGTTTTACTGTCTTTAGATGAGTGGCAGTGGCTCTTGGTGACTTGCATCCTTCTTTCCACAGTTTATGATGAGAGGTCCATAGTTACCTCTGCAAATCTGCAGAGAGTAATGGTTATATATGCACTTGTCATCTCTATGTTGAAGTATTTTAATGAGTCCTGATTAGGGATACTTTGAAACTACATTGGGAAACTCTAGGGAGAAACAACACTTTTATCTCTTCTGAAAGATGATAGATGGCTGTGAACACATGTGGCCTGAAGAGTGTAGTGCGTTCATTTATCACTGCTTGCTTGTATTTTACTATCTCTTAAGTATAAAACTGGCCTGGAGTCTCTAGTCATTACTGTTGAAGATTAAGCATCCTGTCCAGCATCAGAGCTTTCCCAATTACATAGTGTAATCTGCTCAAATTCTATGAAACAGTGTAGTGACCTTCAGATCAGGAACTAAGGTCTGTGCTGTATTTTTGTTTTAGAATTTGGCTTGTGTTTTTTTGTGTTGGTTTTTTTTTTTTGAAAGATACAATTCAATTTTGTATTAAATATTTAACAGGCCCAAGTATCAGCTTGTCAAGACTTTGAACGGGTGCAAATTTGAGAGGGAGTGTCGCTGCCTAGTTAGTCAACTACTTACTTTTAACATGTTGTCTTTTTACATAAGCGCCATTGTTAAAGTATTAATTTACTGAGCTACTGTGTGTGATCTGTCAATTAAATTAGGTTTTTCCGTTTCGCTGGGAGGCTATTACTGAACTTAAAAAAAGAGGTTTATCAGCAGAACACCAGATACTTGACATCTGTGTAAAGATATTCAGTCTCTGTTAATATACCAGTAGGGGGCATTCCAGCTCAGTTTCTTGTATGCCTCTTACATTTTATGAAGGGTATGTTGGATTTGTTGGCAAAGTGCACCTTTGTTTAAAAGGTTTTTTGTAAATATCTGCAGTTCATTCAAATTGGCAAGATAATGCCAGAAAGCATTAGGCTTACTATTAAAGGGCTCTTTGACATCAAAGAGGAAATGCCTTCATTTTGCCATGCTTACAGTAATTATATATGCTGATCAATACAGAACATGAGTATTGTATTGTCTGCGCTTCTTTAAAACATACTCAATACAGTTGTGCTGAAAACTTAAAGTCTCTTTAAGAACAAATGAAGAAGACCCAGATTTGTTCCAAAATCTATCTGAATTTATGGTTTTTAAAAAGGAGTCTGCTTTTGCTTTTCTAATTACAGTTTAAAGAAGTAATTTTACAGAGCCTTTAGAGTAACCTGTTCCGTATATTTGCTTGAGGGTCTTAAGCATCACTTCAGCTTCAGGCTGATGAATTATTTGTGATAAAGGGAGGTCTGGCCTCTTTTCTTGGAGTATGTTGTAGCCATTTTTTGCTTTTGCCTACTGTTGCTTCTTGTCATGACAACTTCATTCTCCAGCTAGTGGTTCAGCTGGAATATCAATAGTTGGTAAGCGTGCCTCTTAGTTATACCAGTGGAGGCTCTGTTGTAATTTGTAAGTTGAAGTTAATGAATTGTGTTATTCATTAACCTAAACTTCTGTGCACTTTAATTTTCATTAAATCTTGTCTAACTATAGGTCACCTAGCTGACTTAAATGTAGTTGTTTTAAAGCGAAATGGAATTAGAAATGATTGGGCTGTGGTGAACTTTTTTTGTATGGTAAACTAGTCAGAAAATAGGCTAGCAAATACTGTAGAAAATACCAAGGTAAAAAAGGCATGAAAAATCTTTCTCATCTTCAGAGTATTCCACTGACTTTTCTTAAGCTTAAATGGGATTTCAGTTAATTTTAAAGTAAAATCTGAAACACTGGATTGAGAGGTTTGATTTTGAGCAGCTATGTTTATACTGTAAAGGTGTTTGTTCTCATTAGGTACAATGAAGCAAATCTGCCATATAATTGCATTAGTGATACGTGACATTAAAGCTTAATTGGCTTATTTTAAATATCTTGCACATCAATTTCTTTTAGATTGTGAAAATTGAAAAGGTCATGAGTGCAGTTTAATATTCCAGGGTGAGAGATTTCAATTTTAGTACAATTTGTAGAGAATTAATTAGGAAACATGACTGAAAGAAAAAGGATGTTGAATGCAAATTAGGCTGTTCATTAGAGTATAGAAGCTGAAGCATCTTGAAGTATTGTGGAAATTCGATTGCAAATTCAGTAAGCACCATGATTGATTTTTTTTTTTAATTTTATTTTTTAAAGTAGAAGTTATTATAATTGTTCTTCAGGATGTAGACTTAATACAGTTGTCATAAGGCGCTCTAAAATGCGCTGCCTTTTTCATGGAGTTCTCTTTTAACCAATGTTTTTGTTTTGCAGGAGATTGATGAAGCCTGCAAGAGGATAAAACGTGAAATTGATGATTTAGGCCCTGAAGTTGGTGACATCAAAATCATTCCATTGTATTCCACCCTTCCTCCGCAGCAACAGCAAAGGATTTTTGAACCTCCCCCACCAAAAAAACAAAATGGAGCGATAGGAAGAAAGGTATATAGTGCACTACTTTAGTATGCTGTTCAGTAACTAGCTACTCATAGTTGTGTGGGCAATTAAATATGTTTCAGCTGTTTTAAGTATATTTGGACAGCAGCAAGTAGAAGGTTTTTTTATAAAGCCTTAATAATCTAATATTTTATCACATTAAAATTTTTAGATAACTTAGAGTTTGTTTCTCAGTGCAGTTCAAAATTCTGGCTTCCATCTATCAGGCCAGAATGTTCTAGTAACAGTTTGATTTGACTGAATGAGGGTGGCGTTCATTTAAGTTTCTTATGAGAAATACGGTAAGTCAGATTAAATACTGAATTTGACAACCACCTGATTTACTTGAAGGGATGGAATTTTTTCCCAAAGTAATTATTCTGAGACATGTTTTTTTTTGAAACAAAATGGACTGTCTCTTCAAGGGACGTTATCAGGCAGGTTTTGTCTGTTTCTCAAGGTTTATGAGAAGGTGCAAGTTAAAACAACGTTGAAGTTAGAGGTTCGTGTTTTCTGCAGCAGTAAGCAAGGAATTGAGGTTCTTTCATTGGGCAAAATGGATTGGGAAACTGAAAAACTTGGAATGGCACTAGTGAATGTTCTTCATAAAATTCAATTCCGGAATGCTCACATAAACCACATTAGAAACTATGTGGCTATTTCTCTAAAACTGAAAATTTGGAAGGAGTCTTAATAGAGCTTCCTTAAGTTAAACTAATGCTATATGAAACTGTAGCGATCACAAAGTTAAAATTTTGAAGGTCAAAGCTGAATCATACTGTCTGCTCTAGGCAGGGTTTGTTCCTTGATTATTTGCTTTTTTTTGTGCAGTACAATGCATGTAGAATACTAGTGACAACTTTCTAGTGTTCTGGAAGAATAAATCACTTAATAAATTTAGTGAAATGATCCTCTGTTTCCTATTGAAGTTGATTGCAGAAAGCATTCAATCTGAAATCATGAAACTAATGCTGCAACAAGATTGTATTAGCAAATGACTTGAATGAAATTGCTTTTCAGTGATGAACAAGTGATAGCTGTGTATTTCATTAAATTTTCATTCATGTTTAAAACTGTGCACTTCAAAATAGGCAGTTTCTGGTTTTCTTGGTAAGAGGATAACAGATGCAGTGTGTAGCTTTCATTATGTTGAACTGACAAAGGCAGTACCAGTGTGTAAGAGGAAGACACTCCGTGTAGCAACTACTTTACTACAAGAAAAATTACCATGCTGGAAAGATGTCAACTGTAGGCAAAAGCAGGCACACAAAATATGTAAGCAACAGATTCAGACCTATAAGGCCATTATGGTTGTTGTTGGTTTTTTTGTTTTGTTTGGTTTTTTTGTGTGTGTTTTGGTTTGGTTTTTTGTTTTTCTTTTTAAAAGACCACTTTTCCTCTTTGGCTGGGATGCTCTGGCTTCTGTGTTTTGGTTTTTATCTCCGTAACAAATCTAGTAATGAGTGAAAGTGTGTCTATGTGTTGTAAATTTGTTTAAATGCTGTTTTAGTTTCAGTTAGCCTTAGTGATCAAGATATGTGAAGTAGGACCATGTGTTGCTGTGCCTCCACTATCTTACAAAATGTCTGCTTTCACACAGTCTCCTGTGGGTGTTGAACCTAGTTTTTAGAACTGCTGAGGAGAGAGCAAGCTAGCAGGAGGTCTGAATCATTTCAAAGGCTCTAATGGTCATAAAAACTAAGTGAAGTGCTTGCAGTATCTGAATAAGTATCTCCTGAGCTTCAGCTTTGTGAAAGAAAAGTAAGATGCTGGAAGTTACGTGGCATCTTGCGGTAGTAGTGATGGTAACAGCTAGTACTGAGAGAGCTTGATAACTTAGCACTTTTTTGTCCTTTTAGATGTGCTAGGCAAGATCAGCTATTATTGCAAGAAAGCTTAAGATTAAAGATAAAAAAAATGCTTTTACTAGTTACAGTTAATCAGAGTGTTTCATTTATACTGTGGAGGAAGATGAAGATGACTCAACAAGGAGCCTTTCTACTTCCCTTTCCTATGTTATACCTTCTTTCCAAACTGTGTTCTATTTTCTGTTCCAGGAGTCTTAAGCATTACTAGTTAATACATATGCAATATAGAAATTTTTTTATATATATAGATACTATGTATATTTTAATAGTCAAAGTAACTTGTTTAAATTAATATCTAAAACTCTTTGGTGTATCAAACTTTTAATCTGATATTTAAAAACATTTTTAACGTAACCATTTCAGTTATTGCAGAACTGCAGTTAAAGCTAATTAGGTACAATATATTATTTTACGTAGTTTAACACTAATTTCATTTTTTTTTGATTTCCAGGTAACTTTGTACTTTGATTTAGGCTTGAAAGATGTGGTGTAATTTCCTCAAGCTTTTTCTTAAATTTCTTGTGTTTTTACATTCATTAATTATGATTTTTTTAAGCAATGTGAAGTTAACAAATGAGAGCTGTACATACAACAGAATCTACTGTGTAAATAACTTTTTTCCTTCTACCTTTGGAAAATTCTGTACTATTCAAGTTAAGTAGATTCAAGTACAAGTTAAATTGCTGGACCTTTGTGGACTAAGCATATTAACAGTATTGAGTTATTGGTATTGAAGTGTCCTAATAGAAATTGGTGATTAAAAGCAGGACCAAAACCTTTTGACACTGCTCTATAATTAGTATTTGAAGATTCTGGGTATGGATGCTTCTATGCACTAGTAGATCCGGAAGAAGCTGAGACTTTTTAGATAAGGTACACTCTGTAACAGCAAGCTGAATGTGGATTGACTAGCCTTTTAAAATGGGAGTGGTAGTTTAATTTGCATATTTAATGACTTGCAAAATTTTAATGAAAATATATTGTGCTTTTGTGTCAGTACTTAATTGCATTGATGTTTGTGGCTTTTATCTCTGACTAATCTGTGCAGGTTACCTGTGAATAAAAGGTGTATGAGATTCTTTTTCTTTTTTTTTTTTTTCGTTTGAGGAGTTCTAAGTAGCACATCGTTTCAGGGTGGAACACCATAATTCCAAATTAATTTTGAATTTTTTTCCTCTGAAGTATTGCTTTCAATATATAGTAGTATTTGGGCAAGCTTAGACTTTAAGTCTACTTAAGAAGAGACAAGCTGAGGGTAATAAGTAGCTGACTGGCAAAGTGATCAGCCAGGAGGAAGAGAGATCAGCAGGATTTTCAATCTAGTCCAGCCACTGGCTTCATTGTAATTCTGAACAAATTGTTAGGGGTCTCTCAAATTCTAATTGCTAAACTGAAAACGATGACAGAATGCTCTGAAATTAAGAGGTGAAAGGTAAGTAGTTTTGATGAAGAGCTGAACGGGTTTTGGGTCTTTTCTGAGGTAGCTGATTAAACTTGCTAATAACATGTGATTTAGTGTGATCACTATTGGGATGAGAGCTAATGATATCTGTTACACCACATCTC
Source organism: Gymnogyps californianus (assembly GCF_018139145.2). Lineage (NCBI taxonomy): Eukaryota > Metazoa > Chordata > Aves > Accipitriformes > Cathartidae > Gymnogyps > Gymnogyps californianus. The sequence goes on along the minus strand of NC_059474.1, from coordinate 20,381,899 downwards.
TGGACATAAAATTTAAATGACGGCGAACCAAGTCAGAACTCGGATATCACTTCTGCTTTAATTTTTGCATGAGACTTAACCTTCAGAAAGTTTATAGACATTTAAGAATGTAACCTTAAAAATATGTAAAGATGTTTGAATATCTGGTAATTTAAAAAGACAAAGTTGAAATTAAATATCTATTGTTCAGGATTTTAGCTAGAACGTATTGATAACTGCTTTATTCCAAACAAAGTAAAAGAACATACTGTGCTGGTACAGTTATATAACCTTTGATTTAATATTCTTTAACCAGTTTGCCCTGTTCAGGCTTTTAAAAAAAAGTTTAAAAGCTGGAATTAACAGATGATCTTAAAGGGATCCAGTGTAGCTTTTCATTTTGTACCAGAGATGTGAGAAAAATTTTGAATAGCGGTTTTGTAAGTAAAATATTTGCTCTTCTGTTTTTTTTCTCCAAACTAACATTTGTTATATTGTTAGTAGAGATATAGGGGAGCAGAAACAGTGGACAGAAATTGCTCTGATTTCAATAGAAGTTAATCTGGTTGATTTCAGATCGTCCTGTAAAAGTGTTGGAGCACAGGTCTGGAAGTTATTGATGAAGTGAAGAAAAGTTTGCTGAAAATTCTTGCTGCAGAGACAGAATCAGAGCTCTTCGTTTTCAGGACAAAGTAGTTACTTTTACTATTTTATTTTTCGGCAGGTTGTTGTGTCCACTAATATTGCTGAGACATCATTAACAATAGATGGTGTTGTGTTTGTGATTGATCCTGGCTTTGCAAAACAGAAGGTAAATACTATTTTGTTTTCTCTTTCTTTATAGTAGGAAAGATACTGGAATCTGGTTTGCTCATGTAACTCTTCCCTTTGTAAACACTGATAGGTCTTTTCCCAATTGAAATCTTGACCTTGGTTGTTTTGTGTTTTACTTATGGTAGGTTTGCACTTAGTCTGCAAACTTTAGATATTTAGAGCAGTCCAAAACAGTGCAGTGCAGAAGAATTTTATTTTCACAAAATTGAAATGTGAGGATTTTGAGAGTTAGGCCTAGAATATGGATTTCCTGGATACTTTAGGAAGCATGGTTTTCTACTGTGCGTCTATGCCTGAGAATGCTCAAGTAAAACCAAGAAATCATATGAAAGTAAATAAAAATGGTGCTAGAAGCCACCTCTTCTTTTAAGTCAGGTCAGTGTAGAAAACTCCTGCACTAAAATGAGAAGAGAGAAATCATACATAGGGTAGTACTGTTTCTTGTCAGTATTTATCGTGTACTGTTGCAGACCTGAAGATTGTCATCAAGCTTGTATTGTGCTTCTTGGAACATCATGGGATGTTCAGAGGAACTGAAGTAGCTTGCCTACGGTCAACCCAATAACTAAAGAATAAAATACAAATCTCTTAATCTTTGTTTTAGTTTTTTCACTAACTATAACTGTCTTTAACTTGGTTTCTTAGACTTTTCCTTTAATACTCGTACACAGTGTCAGACTTTTAAACTTTTGCAAAATGAGATGTACAGCAGAATGTGAGTACAGTCAATGCATCTTCATACACAAGTTTCAATCACCATTTAGGCTGAGGTTTTTTTACAAGTAGTTCTTATACTGGAAGAATACCTTCTGTAATAAGAAATAATTTTTTTGTGTATGTTTTATACCTATTCACACCAGGAGGGTGTTAAAACATGGACCAAAGAACATCTTCAACTGAAACTGCTATCTGACTACTGCTTTTATTTTTCCCCTAGTATATTCTTTTCCATGAGCACTACTGAGTTGGCAAGGCTGCTGTTTATGTATGACTGCAATGGAAAGTTTACAGTAAATTCCAGCATATATTTTGTACTGTGACAGTCTGCATGTACCCTTGGAATACAGTCTTGCTTTGTCATGGGTCTGATTTTTACAGTTGTGTTCAACCTTAATGTTAGATTTTTCTGACCTCTAGAACATGATTATTCAACCTTATAATTGTATCAAGACAACTTTTTTCCCATGGAATGATTTGAGCATCAAGAGTGTGTTTAGCACTCTATAGAACAAATTGGACACATCCGTTCTGCCATGAAAATCTTATCTAAAAATACACACATTTAAGGAGGACAGGGAGCCTGGCAGGAGTCGTTAACAAATGAATAAAAAGTAAATGCTGTTCTCTAGGCACTTGTATTTGAAGCTCTCTGTCACTGATCTAGAGGCTTTTGTAGCCAATTTTTTTTCTCCTTTCAGATACGTATAACTTGTGATTTCCTAGTCAGAAGCTGTGTTTGAAAATGTTTAAAGCAGTCTGTATTTTTTTTTTTAGATAGTCGTCTTATCCGTGAGCAGTGTTCATTCTTTTCCTTCTTTCCTGCTCTGATTCCACTTTCAAATAGGTATACAATCCTCGTATCAGAGTGGAGTCTCTCTTGGTGACTGCCATTAGTAAAGCTTCTGCTCAGCAGCGAGCTGGCCGTGCTGGTCGTACTAGACCAGGCAAATGCTTCAGGCTTTACACAGAGAAGGCTTACAAAACTGAAATGCAGGTAAGATTACTTTTTTTAGATCATGTATATAAGAACATCTGATCAATACAGGTAGTTGAGTGCCATGCTACCAAACAAAATGAGAATTTGAATGCTTAAGTGGTTTAAAGTGTTTGGAAGAACAAGTGTTCTGAATTTTCTTTTTTTTCCCTCCCGCCCCCCCAGGACAACACATACCCTGAAATTTTGAGGTCTAACTTAGGATCTGTAGTATTGCAGCTCAAGAAGCTTGGTATAGATGATTTGGTGCACTTTGATTTTATGGATCCTCCAGGTATCTATGTCTATTTTATCTTGTCTGCTGTAAGTGTTATGTTTTGACTTACAAAGTCTTTATTTTGGTGAATATTCTATATAACAACAGTGTGGATAAATTCTTTTGTTTTTTCACTGTTTTTTATTGTAATCTGTAAAGAATGTCTTTTGTTTATCCTGAAATTCAGTGCTCTGTGTCTTATCAAAGCAAGCTTTTTATGTTTCTGTCTGTGTAACAGCTTTTAATGGAACCAAGGAATCTACTGAATGCCCCTTACCTGTAGAGGATGAGACAAAATTATGGGCATTAGAAAATCTATTACTTGATGAGTCTTTTTTTCCACTTATCACATTGATTACACATTCTAATTGTGCATCAGTTAACAACTGTATGTAAATAAAATTGGCTGGTGTTTTTAAAGGTGAATACATGTTTTTGGCTCAAACTATAAAGTTAATGTGCATCTCCCTTCTAAGTGTTAAATGTTCATATGTACTTTAAAAATAACTGGATTATATTGCTAATTAAAAAAGTAGATCAGCCATATATAAATACATCAAAGTTGGTTGGTTTTTTCCTCCTAAAATAAAAATACAATCTGTAAGCTTTTAAATAGCTCTACGTAACAACTACATTCTTTGTGCTGTGCAACATGTATGATAGCTTAGCAGGAAGGCTTTTGGATTTCCTTCTGTTGTTCTTTGTGGGTGTAATATACACTCACTATGAGGAATGCAGGATTAAGAGAACATTCTTACAGGCTCAGATTTGTGAAAGACTGTAGATGTCTAAAGTTGACATGGCTGAGATTTTAGAACTGTATCGATCTATTTTGTATGGAACAAGGGAAAACGTGGGGGGGAAGTGATATTACTGTGATACTGAACATTTCACAATGCTGCTGCTGTCTGAATTTTGAAAAGCAATAATCTTCAAATATTCAAAGCTTTTGATCCAGTTAAGAGCTCTTCTAAATAAGTGATTCCCCCCCACCCAGTTCATTCATGTCTAGATGTGTATAACTGAATTTGGTAACAATTTTGTGTTTGGTATTCAGTTGAATGGAGAATGAAAAATAAGATGGCTTATAGTCTCTGCTTCCTCATTGTTTGCTTATTCAGAGCAGTTTGATTAATCTGCCTACCTAAATATTTTTTTCTTTCAGCTCCTGAAACTCTGATGAGAGCCTTAGAGCTTTTGAATTATCTGGCTGCTTTAAATGATGATGGAGACTTGACTGAGTTGGGATCCATGATGGCTGAATTTCCACTGGACCCACAACTGGCTAAAATGGTTATTGCAAGTTGTGACTACAACTGTTCTAATGAGGTCCTATCTATTACTGCCATGTTGTCAGGTAATAGCAGGGAAAGAGATACTAAACAAAATGCAGATCATCAGTTTGGGGAAAATTTGAGTTTTCCACGTCAAAAACATAAACAATATAAATATATTTCTAATAAAATTGAAGTTGTTTTTTTAAAACTTCGTATAGGGGTTTAATCAATCATTATGGGTTTATGTAGAGACCTTGAAGCTAATGAGTAGTAACGTTAAGAAATTAACATGCATAAAATGGTCAAACAGTTTGCTCCTAACTTTAGTTAAAAGCGTAGATATTTGAGTTGATGGAGGGGAAGAAATCAGGCTACTGGAACAGAAATTTCTTTTTAGGCTCATAGTCAGGACTAGAAATGTCAGCTCAACCACTCTTGTTTTTAAGGCAATGAAATCTATTTTGTATTGTGCATTCTTCTGCACTTTGATAAATCGCAGTATTTCCAGAAGGATTACAGTGTAATTTATATTAAATCATAAGCTTGTACATGAAATGATGATACATTTTTCAGTCATTAAGTGGCAAAGCTGAAGAACAGTTGTTACTTTTAAAGGGAAGAAAGAAACTTCAGAGGAGGATGTATATTTATAAGAATTAATTTGTGTGCACAGCTGTACTTTGCTGCTGTGTTACGTGAATAGCACCAGAGCAGAGCTGCTGGTCGAGAGAGCTTGATGAGAGAAAAATGTTGTCAAGCAAGCCTTATATTTCATTTTCCAGTTATGTAGAACTAACTTCGTTTTATAGTTAGTCGTCATAGGACAGGCAGCAAGATTTAGTCTATTACGAAAATGGGGATGTTCTTACTCATAACTACTCTTTTTGTCTTTTGGGTGTGCTATTTTACCAGACTCTTCACAGTGCAGGTGTACTGATTACATGCTTAACTTGGTTGAACAGAGAAAAAAAAATGTTTTGGCTAAGTGTAAAATCTGTTGCTTCAGTTTAGTCTTACAGTATATTTATATGAAAGTTTTTAAGAACAAGCTAAAATGTTTGTTGCAGAGTTATGATTGTTCAGACTCAGAGCAGATGGGCAGGGCAGAATCATAATAATTTTTTTTTAATTAAAAGGTAGGCTTAATTGCGGAGGTGGTGGTAGGTTGGTGCCTGTCTTTCTCTTCCCTTCCCCCCTCTCCCCCAGTCTCTACTACAGAACAGTAAGTCTAGTATTTTTGTCTGTGGTCTTCAACTGATTTGTCTTACTCCTTTTTGTATTTACCTTTTCCCAGGCCATGATACTTTTTTTTGTTTTAAGGCACAATTAATGTCATGATAAATAAGTTTAAAAAAAAAAAAAGGATTGAAGCTGGTTAATGTATGGGTTGTAACTAAAATTCTGCTTTTAAAAACAAACAAACAAAAAAAACCAAAACAAAAAAACCCATAGTCCTAGTATTTGTGAGGACTGTTTCCCAAAGTAAACACTTTTTTAAACCAGTGGCACGACTGTATGTTATGGTGCCTTAAGTCCACATAAAGATTGTCGGGCTCTGGATAGCAATCCATGTATTAATAGTTTCGACTGAATGGAAAACTAGGTACCAGAAAAGAGCAGAGAATAGCATTGAATAAATGAGCGGATTAAATGATTGTACTTCATTTTATGAGAGCTGTGGTGTCTTGCTGTGGGGTAGGAAGTGCTAGTACTTATTCAAAACAGTGAGTTAAGCCAGTGATAGAATAATTTGGAATTTGCTTTTATTAGTCTGAGTTTGAAATTAAAATACACTTTATTATCTCTGTTTTCAAATGCAGGACCCAAAATACAGGGTGTTTATTTTGCACCTGCATTTCCATTTTCTTTAATGCATTGATCTCTTATGATTTCTTACCATGTGATTCACTGTTGCAGTGTGTATTTTTTTTCCTCAAGTTCCATCCAGTATTCAACATATTTTTGAAATGTAGTGTTTTGGGGCTTTTATGGGAATTTAAGAATAAAATGAAGAAAACCGCGTAACACCCCACGAAAAGGCCCTCATCTGTTAGGGGGAGATGAGGTGCAAAGAGGTGTTCTCATGGGATTGGTGGGCTTCAGTTATGAGAAGGCTAATGTAGTCCCAAGCAGCTGGAAAAAGATAAAGAATTTGTAGCGTCTTACTTAGCATTAGTTTTATTGAAATGTAACGTCTTAAAAATTACATCTACTTAAAACCAAAGTGATTTTTTTTTCTACTGTAGATCTCTATAAAGTGAAGATCTCTTATAACTACTTTCAACATCTTGTGAATTAGTATTGATATTACAAACCTATAACAATGTTGATAGACCATGAATTAAGTTGGCTGCAATAATATTTGTGGTCTTTGGTAGTCTGTATTTGGAAACGGAATGTTAAAACACGATTTTTGGATTCAAGTCAGACTGAGTTAGATTTATGTAAGAATATAATGATAAAGCTCATCACATTGCGATTTTTTTTTTTATTATTTCAAGTAGTGCCAAAGGACGGTTTAACCTTCCACCACTACCGCTACCATCACAACCTTTAGACTTATTAATACCTTCATTCACATGTTTCTGTATACCAGTGCTGATAACACTACCGTCTGGGGAAGAGAACTTGACTTTAGTAGCGTGTTCTGTCTAGTAGCAGACTTGTGATAAAACTCATGTTTGTTTAGACTGTGCTAGTGCAGTACCGTTTCAGAACTATATTCTTCACTCTGTCCATAGAGGCTTTCTGAGAAAGCAAATTTGCAATTGAAGTGTTTTGTTACACGGGGTACTGGCTCCTGGTAGAGCTATCAGCACTGGGTCTTGAACTAAGATCTGTTTAGCCTTCCAGTATACATAGGCAATCTTGATGGCCTTCAGACTAGAGATTTTGATGCCTACATATAGTTCTATTAAAATAATCAGGTACTCTGTAGCTTTGAAACCCTCTTGTCTTACAGATGTGGTTAGGTGTTGATGTACCAAATCAAGGTAGTAAACAGTCCAAGATGCAGTTGGAGGCCATCCTGCCCTGCCCTATGCTCTGTGAACTGACCTAGCTAGGCCTTGTTCCTCTATCTGTGAATGCGTGACTCATCGATATGGGCGTTTGTGTTGGGCCCATACCAACCTTGTTTAGTCCCACAGTGTTTTGTTCGCCCCACGGAAGCAAAGAAAGCAGCAGATGAAGCCAAGATGAGGTTTGCCCACATAGATGGAGATCATTTGACGTTGCTGAATGTCTACCATGCTTTCAAACAAAGTAAGTGTGCACCTGTTTTAGCAAAATTATTTGTAATACTTTGCGCTGCCAGCTTTCGTTCCTGGGTTCCAAGGACAGTTGAAAGGCTTGGGCTTGTTTTTTGAGCCATTCTATTGTAATCTTAAATATATATTTTTTTAAGTATGTAAAAGAGTTATTTAAGTGCTACTTTCCTTTGGGGGGGGAACAAAAAAACCTAGCCAAGAGATCATGTAATAAACTGATGAGTATGGAGATAAGCCAGGCTTTTAAATCAATGCTGGGTAACCTTGGACAGAAGGAAGTAAGTGTTCCTATAATTAAGAAATATTGGAAGTTTGTTATCTGACATTAATTATAGAAAAATCTGCATAATTGCTTAGTAATTTTTCAGGGAGAGTAGTGCAGAAAATACTGTGAATTTGGAGAAGAATATGTTCCTAGAACCAAAACCTTTTTAATCCTAACTTTTTAATATAGTTAGGGATTCTGTAATAAGGCCTTGGGGTGTATTGAGAGGCAAAGGGGTGATGCATCAACAAGAAGTAACTTAGAGCCAAACTATAAATTTATTTAATTTACCTCATTTCTGTGTATGGAAAATAATGATCCTCCTCAGCATAGCTGAAGTGTATTTTAGCAGCTTGAAAGAAAAAGATGGGAATGAATAGATGAAGCTAGGAGTTCTCTTGAAAAATGACTGCGTAAGTGGCACACTTTTTTAAACTGTGACTTACCCTGGTAGTAAGTAAAAAGATTTCTCTTAACTGCCAGCCATGTTAAATTAGGTGCTCCAGTTGCATTTTCCTGTAAGCAAACAAAAAAGCAATGGTCTCTTACCCTGAGTAAAAATAAACACAACTCAGTGCCCCTTTCTGTTGCAGCTTCGATCTAGAAATTTTACATTGAAACATTCTAACACTGTATCATTATGTGGCAATCCAAAATAAGGGTATCTTCAGAGTAGAAGTCCAAACAGAAGTATTCAAAACTGTTTAGTGAAGTTTCTCAGCTATAGTTTTAAACACCTGTGAATTGGAGATGTCTGTTGCTTGTTTTTTCTATTAGCTTTTTAGTTAACAGGATCCAGTATGCCTTGCAGCATTTTGTGTGTGCATGTTTCTGGAAGCCACTGCTTTCATGCTGTTACTGAGCGATGGAATTACTTGGGGAATAATCTTTTGTTCAGTTTCACTGTGAAATTTAGTAGGATTTCTGAGATTCAGGATCAGAACGCAAAATGCTGCTACTGTTTGTATCTAGAACAATATGAAACAGTTATGGGTCATCTAAAATGCACAGTTCAAATGGCACAAAGTAACATGCTATGGTACTTCAATTATGATTCTGCTGTATCGTGTACAAGAGCTTCAACAGTCATACTTCATTTTAAATATATTCTGTAAGATAAAGCGCCGAAAGAACTCAAACTTTCCTCAAGTTAAGTAACCTTCCTTCTTTTCAGTGCAGATTAAGAACAGTCTCTCTCTGTACAAGAGATACTTTAAGTTTTAATTTTTGTTAAAGTTGGTTTTGTTGGACTATTAAACTGACAAAGATTAGAAGAGCATCACTTGAGAAGTAACAGAATTGGTAGGGAGAACTGGGTTTCTTGGTGTTAAACATGCAGGTTTTTATCCTGACAGAATGGCTTAGGCTTGCTGTCTTAACAGACTTCTTATTAGAGCTATCAGCAGTAGAAACAGTAACTTAAGAGTACAGAGTTCTGTTACTAATGCTGTATTTTACCAGTCAGCTATGTTTACTTAAACTGCTGTGAGGTGTGTCACATGTAGTATTAGATTAGTCTGTATAGCTCTTAACTGTTACTTGAATGCTTAATTTAAGGAGGGTTTGGTTTCTCAAATACAGTATAATTATGTACAATATTCTTGTGTGTTCATTGCACGCTGCAGTTGAAGACTCTGCAGTGTTCCTTACATTCAGTTACATTTTACACTGCAGGTTTGGAAGATGATTTTTCTAGTTGCAGGACATGGTTTTTTGATATGTGCGGATTTATTGGTGTAGTATTTCAGCAAAACATCAGTGATTGTGTGTGTATTATGTTGGTGAGAGGAAAAAAGCTAATTTTCTTTTGTCCTGACCACGTGCTTCCTGAATAGAAAACAATTTGGGCAAGCTATCTAATGCAAGAAATTGACTGAATAAACTAAGAGCTGTTGTCATTTACAAAAGTTTATGGATATTTTTTTCTGGTTCATCTGACTGATCAATTGGTTAGTTGCTGTTTTATTTACTTGTTCTAATTGGATGAAATACTCATTTTTGATTCATGTTTTTTAATGTTGCAGATCATGAGTCGGTTCAGTGGTGTTATGACAACTTCATTAACTACAGGTCCCTGATGTCTGCAGACAATGTACGCCAACAGCTGTCACGAATCATGGATAGATTTAATTTGCCTCGGAGAAGCACAGACTTTACCAGCCGAGACTATTACATCAACATAAGAAAGGCATTAGTTACTGGGTATTTCATGCAGGTATGTGTGCGTTCTTGTAGGGAACATAGTTCAGTGTTTACGTGGCTTTTAATGTTAGTATGGTTATTATAATTTATCAAAACTTTATGAATGTTACTTAAATTATATATGGCTAACTATATTACCACTCTGTCAGGTTGCTTGGTTATTACTCAAGTAGTACATTCTGTAGTCAAATCTTATGTGAAAGAGAAGCTGTAGGCAATCTTACTAGTATCAAAATACTGTTTCTGGCATCACCAGTCAGGAATTGACCACTAACTTCTGAATAGCTGAGGAAGTAACTTCATAAAACATTTCCAAGTAACTGCAGAATATGTAGCTTTTAAATTATTTGTAATCTGACACAAATAGGGGAAGTATAGTTGTATATAAATATTAATTATAGGTAATCCTTATAGAAGGAGAATATTTTGTTTTGCCTACTTTTCTGTATTTATATTTCATTTTTAAATTACACGAGTCACAAGTACCAGAGCAGGTCTGTAATCTCAAGATGTATGCTGTTTGTAACTCTTTTGCCTCTTGAACCAGGATGGTATGGAAGCCAGTCTCCACTGCTACCTCCTGGATGCTTTGCATTTCATGTTAAGCATGCCTCCAAGCTAGAATGCAGGCTGCATTTTTTTCTTCGGTTTTGTGTTTGGTTGTTTGGGTTGGTTGGTTTTTTTTTTGGGTGGGTTGGTTTGGGTTTTTTTTTTTTTTTTTTTGCATAGTCCCTTCATGTTGTGTTTTTTCTCTTCAGCATTAATCCCTGGGGCTAGAAGAGTCCCTTTGCTGGCTCTTGCAGACCCAGGGGTACAGAATGTTTAATGGGAGTGAGTCTTCATCCTCATTGACTCTGGACTGTTGTGATAATGTTTTTCCCAGCAAACATGCGTTCTGATGCATCTCAACAATGTCTCTGCTAGAGCCTAATATCTCACTTCTGGAGAACACAACCTTGTTATCCTTAAGAGGCTGACCAGTGCCCATGGCATTTCCTAATTTTTCACTTGAACTATGCTGTAGTGGTATTTGAGCACAAAAGCTTACCAGTTGAAAAGGGAGCCATTGAGCAGGTTAGAATGTCAAGCAGCTTGACAGCTGCGCACTTACCACATCCTGACTGGGGCACAGACTTGGGTACCATGTATGTTTAATCTCCTCCACCCCTGGAAACAGTGCCTTCCCCAGGGATAAGCCAGCCAGCCTCTAGCAGAAACATGTTTCTGGGTTTTCGGAATACAGGAATATCAATGTCAGCAGCTGCATTTCACTGTAATGCAAATGGGAGATTAAGGCTGTTAGCTGTTTTTAAATATTAAAATGGTTCTAAAGACTGACTTGCTGTAACCTTCAGACAAGCAGGCTAGTCACTGTGTTCAGTCTTTTCTTTTGGGACATGTTTTCTTCATCTTTCTTGGGGACACTTTAGTAGACTTTGCTACCTACACCTTTAATTCTGTAAATCTTTTGCAAGAGAAAGAACAGTTCTGCCCGACAGTCCTTGTTGGGCCCCAGCTGGTTGAGGCAGGTCTGATTGCCACAGTTGCACTTTTGTTTGGCAGAGTACACTATGGCTCCCTTCGTTTGCTTGGACCTATAGGAGGTCACGTCCTGGGAAGTTTGTGCGCTGTCAGTTTGTTTTATGTTACTCAGAGTGAAACTCTTGCTCTAATAGGTGTTTTCCTGCTGTAGATATGGAACTGCACTGTTGGTGCAGGTAGCTTTTTGGTCTCCACTGCTCAGGAGTTAAAGATCTGACTATATTTTTGCTGTGAATAGAGTAGTAGGCTCACATAGATGAAAATGAAAGCCTTTCCAGAATTCTCCTTGGGCTGCCATGGTCAACAGGTTGTTTATGACCCCCCTCACCCAAAATGCCTAATTGAATTTTTGGGCTGAATCAAGAGATAGCTATGGCAGAACTGTTGAAGACATTTGGAATGGAAGCCATTTCAACAGTTTCTCTTCTCCTTTGATGTGTTTGAGTCCATTTTGTTTTGAGTTTCTTTGCTCTTTAACCTCCATGATAGCGTGATACCTGTTTGACCTTGACTCTGAACCTTCACTCATGAATTCCATGTTGCTTTGAGTAACCTTCAGTAGAAAACTTATAAATACTTATAAAAACTTATAAATACTCAAAAGAGATGTTATTTACCCGTAGCTGAAGTACTTAAAAATGTAGTCTGTATGCACATTGTACCCTCTCTAAGCAGATACGCAGGCTCTGGCATTTGGGGGCTCTTGTTCAGAAAACCTGAGTAATGAAATGCATACATCATTCTTTGTCCTCTTAGTACAGAACATGCATGGAATTCCAAGTCTGAGCACTTGCAAAGTGTGTGCATGTACCATAGATTGTCTCTGCATGTAAAGTACTAAGGTCTATGGGCAACACATGGCAGAAGTTGATTTTTCAAACCTTAAGTTTAAAAATGCAGTGTAAAGTGGAAAAAACAGTAGCAGCCATTGTTCTGAAATAGTTCTCATTGACTGCATTGTTTTATACTTCGGTAATTGCCAGTGTCCTAAAAACAATCATAAAATTTAACTGTAGAAATTTCTGTACTAATCAAGACCTGTGGTTGATGTCGGACAGTGCAGGCCTGTATTAGCTATTGAAATAGTACTAATTATATAAGTAGTACTAAGTACTGTAAATTTGCCTGCCTTCAGTTGTGTGTCAGTGACTGATAAATGTGGCACTTCTGTTAGTGACGAATTATCTCTTTACCGTTCATATTTAAATACAAACTTGAATTCCAGTAAATCTGCCATAGACAAGCAAAGGGAATAAAATAGTTTAAAACTGCCAACAATTCTGTGTACAGAAAAACTTCTGGAAGGGTAGATATTGAAAAGAAGTTAAGTGTCTTATAAATTTTTTGTGCTATGTCCCTGGTTTCTTCTAGTTTTTATAATGGAAAACTTTTATTGGCTTTTTGCAGTAACTATTTCTATATCACACATCAGAATATGCAAAGTATATATAAAATAGAACAAGAGTGGTGCTTGCAAAATCACTAAGAAACTGCTCATTGAAAATAAAATGCATCAGAGAAATACTGCTTTCTCAGTACTTTAGTGCTAGACGTATCCTGTCTTAAGAAGGGAGAGGGATTGGAAAATTGTACAACTATAACAATTGTAATTTGGCAACAGAACTCAAGAACTAGGTATAGAACATTACTCAACAGAAGTACGAAAACTAAGCTTATCATTTTTGGTGTTAATAGACATGTAGCTGAAATAACTGTGTGGTAAAGACTAAGCAAAAAATAATTGCACTACAGGAAGTAAGCTAAGGAAACTGTTAAAATTGAATTGGAAAAGGCAAGCAAATGCCAAAGTATCTTAAAGATGGGTCATCTTCCTCTTAGTGATTTTTTTTTTTTTTTTTAAGACTGATATTACGTGTTGTCTTAAAGAACTTAGGCTTTTATCATTGTATTTCCAGTCTAGTAGTGAAGGCAGAACAAGAATTGATAGTTGAAAATTTAAGTCAGAATTTAAAGGTGGAACAAAGTCCTGTGGTGTCTTCAAATCAAGCTTGGAATCTTTTTTGGAAGATGTGGCTTAGTCAAACACAGGATGTATCAGGGTCACTACAGAGGATGAAAATAAATGACCTGTGCTGTGCAGGAAGTTAGATGTCAGATGATTGGACGACTAATTAAAATCTCATTCTTGCTGCTACTCAGTCTTTGGTGCTATTTCATGTATAGAATGATGTATATTTTGAAGTCTTCACATAATCAGGCTCCTACAATAATAGAATGGTAATAAAATAAACCTATGACATGAAGGTGGTTACCAGTGCATTTAGTGGTATTCGTTTTGCTCTTTTAGAATGCAGAAGAACAGTTTAAAACTTTTTAATAGCTTCAGAAACACTGTGTGCTCTGCAAGCAGAAATTTCAGAAATCCAAGCAACTGACATTGCTCCTTTGGCGCATGCTAGCGTGCTTTTTTCAAAAAGAGAGACAAAAACCAATCATTTCTCTAGACTGTCTGTCAAGACTAGCCTGCCAAAATTTGTAGCCTTAAATCTAAAAAAGGTTGGATCTTGTGATACTATTCCTGCTTTTGCCCTTTTAAGTGCATTTGGATTTAGTGTTTGATGTGTTTGACTAAAGACCCCTTGGTCAGGCCCTCTAGGTTCAATGATGTGATAACCAGTAAGCACAAGCACACTTAAAATTTCAGAGGAGGATGTGTCATTAATAAAACTGTGACATCCTTGAAACCTCTATTATGAGAACTTGAACTGAAACCTTTTCCTATGGTGGCATGTGCCATGGTGGCCACTGTTTCTGTGTGGGTTTGTCATGTTGATAAAAGCATGATAATTGTCTCTAAATCATCAGCAGGTGGGCTTTCTCGATCTGCAGAGTAACCTGTTGCAGAGATGCATGGGCTGGCTTGGCTCTTTATGTTCCTTTTAGTCATGTTTGTGTAGCTCATGTTGTGTAGTCAATAGTGTTAATAGCTTTTCCCTCCATTTACAGCCCCATTCTTTGTTCAGGTAGCCTAATTCACAAATGGTTTATACTAATAGATGACAGGTTCCTTAATGATCTCAGGGTTCAAGTGTGTTCCCTAGTATCTTGCTTAGTACCACTACTCATTGAAAAATGAACCCATTTCCTAGACATGCTTTGTATGATTCTGTGGTTTCTTTGGAAGGTCATGCTTTTTATACTCTGGAAAACATCACAGAATCACAGAATGGTTGAGGTTGGAAGGGACCTCTGGAGGACATCTGACCCAACCACCACTACGTTGTATTTTACAGGCACAGGAATTGGTTGCATGCCAGGGGTTCAAAGGAGCATAAGTGTATATGCTGCCTCCCGTGTGTCCTTGTTCACTCCCTTATGTCAACCTTGGTGCTTGCCTGAGCCCATTCTAAATTCTTTTAGCATAGTGATCTGGCAAGCCACTTACACCTTCAGAGAAGTAGCAGAATTGGCGCTCTGCTGAAACAGCTCAGGCCAGGACGGAGCAGGAAAGTGTAGTAGCTGACAAGTAGATCATCATTGCTTGCTGTGGAGCCATAGCTTCACTGTGCATATTTCATGATAGAGTGTTACCATTACTGAGCCTGAAATTCTTTACCAATGTGTGTGCTAACAAGCATATTTAATAGAAACATCTGAATAGGATAAATACTGTAGCTCAATGTTAGCTCAGGCTCGAAATAAGTCGCAGTAGTATGTAACCTCTTGAAGGTGACTTATCCCCGATATCCATGTTCTAGGGAAACATTTTTTTCTTAATTGGGGTTATTCCAGTTCCTGTCCTTCCCTGGAAATTAAGAGCTAACTGTACTTTTCTGTAGCATTTCTTTTTCTTTGAGTATGTTTAATTAGTTAATTCAGAATCTCTTTACTTAGTTCAGAATTATACAAAGTAAACGAGAAATACAACTCTTTACTATCATTATAAATGACGTGGAAAAGGAAATTGTATGTATCTGGGAAAGCTAGATGATAAGACTTTACTATTTTAATACATCTGAGTGAGACTGAGGTGCTACAGGTAAATTGTATAGATTTAAATTTAACAGCACACTGTTTTCTAGAATGAAACCTAAATAAATGAATTGTTCTGTCCTTTTATAGGAAGAACAGAAACAGATAAAGCACCCAAATATTTTTGTACACATGCTTTACTTTTGATTTGAAAAGCAAAATTGATTTTTTAAAAAAAACCTTCTTTTACAAAAAAAAAAGGCATAATCCCACAGCAACATATGTGCTGTGATTGTGCTAGGTCTGTGACAAATGAGTTTCTAGTCTAGTCTGGTTTGCAGCTACACTGCTATTTAATTTTGTGAATGTTAGATTGAGTTGGATGAAATTAAGCCTAAATCGTTACAGTGCATTGTTAATCTCCATTTAAAAGAGCCTCTGTTGGCTCCTCAGACTTGAAATAAAGTAGCATTGTAATCTCTAAAATCTTGGGTGAAAAGATTTGCAGACTATTGAAATACTTTGTTCCACTCTTAAAACATGTTCTGGATATTAATGTCTTAAAATCTAAGAGAAGCACACTCAAAATAAGTAATTTGTTACTAAGGAGATATTCTGACTTAAAATTTGAGGTAGCTATTGCTTTAGAAGTCCTGGGATTTTTAATCTAATAGATGGAATTTACCCTTGACTAGGCAAAAAAAAAAGAAAAAGGTGAGATATACCTAGGAATTCAGAAAACAAGGAAGTACACAGTCTATATTAAAGGAAGGCAGCTAATGATGATCTGATTAAAAATGTGTCTTTCGGACATCTTTCAGCCATTGTCCATCCTGCTTAATCTTTTTACAGTATTTTTGTGTGTGTATATATGTAATAAGTCCTAAGGTCATCTTGAATTACCAGTATCAAAAGGTTAATTTTAGTTACCTGTTCTGTTAGAATAACTGTTCTTACAGAGGATATCCTTCTAAGGATAACTGTCTGCTTTACCAAATCTTAATGAGCTAGGTATCGCAGCATCTTGGCAAGGTAGGCATTATTCCCTTTCATAGAGCAAGAAGCTTAGTCAGAGAGAGGTTAATTGATTTTCACCAAGGTCACAGCAGAAGTGTGTTGCTGAACCTACGTTTTCCAGCTCTGAAGCTCATGCTGTAACAAGGCTGTTCTTATTTCTGACATACTAAACTTCCCATTCTTACTGGACTGACATATTTTTTTCAGGCCCACTGCGTGAGAGGATTTGCAGAATAATACGTGCATCAGTAAAATTACTAGTGAAACACTGCACTAATAAAAACTTGATAACATCGTGGCTTACCAGTCCCACAGTAGCTACTGCAATGAGGTGCTTGAAGCAGATGTTTGTAGTAGACCACAGTTGACTGTGTGATGTTACAAACCTGTCCGATTAGATATTCCCTTCCAATACTTCTGTTTGCATTGCTGCTGTTCTAATAACGGTTCTTCTCTTTGGGTGATAACTATTTTTGTATGTTGCTTGAATTGTGTATTAGAATATACACTTACCATGGCAGTTACCAAAAACATCTGGCATCTTGATTGTGTCTATAAAAAAACCTGAATAGTTGAAGTGGTCAAGTAATGTGCCAAATTTAGATGAGGTTTGAAAGTTGGGATGGTAGATTTTGTATAGAACACTTAAGAGTCAGCTTGAAATCACTTCATTTAAAAATTGCCTGTGGTAATGAAAGAATGTCTTTTTACTTAGGTGGCACATTTGGAACGAACAGGGCATTACTTAACAGTAAAAGATAACCAGGTGGTGCAGTTGCATCCCTCCACTGTTCTTGATCATAAACCAGAATGGGTGCTCTATAATGAGTTTGTCCTTACAACAAAGAATTACATCCGGACATGTACAGACATCAAGCCAGAATGGTAAGCCAAAAGTCTTAAAACAGTCATGACCTACTGTAAAGCTCTTGTTTTTCTTTTTCCTTTTTTAAACTGAGGTAATTCCTTTCATTTTTCCTGAAGCTCATATTATTAAAATGGTTCGGGGGACGGCAATGGCATGGACTTGAGATCTTGTAGATGACTAAAGGTTTTCTTTGTGGATACTTGTTTCTGTTTGGGAGTTGTGTGCGAAGCTCGGATGCCCAGGCTCTGTGTGCGGTGTGCAGAGAGATGCTTGACTTAAAACAGGTTACTTCAGTAAGCCTGTTAGGAAGGAGCTGCTTGGAGATGCTAGGTTTGGGGATATGTCCTAGCACCCACTTGTGTACCTAAGTTAAGAGATACCGGTAGATGTCTCTGTTCTCAAGATCGAGGGTAGGACCTCTCTTGGCAGTAGGTGTCTGTAATTTTTCCAGAAGGATCTGAACAGGATTCTGTGCTTTCTTAAAATTTGAAGAGGTGGTAATACTGGTACAGCCTGCCTGGTCATAATATTTATTAGTCAATAGAATGTATATCAAGGAAATGAGAGGCCTGATCCTCTGCAGACAAGCAGAGATCTGAATCATCTTGCATGTCTTTAAGGTTGTACTTAAACTGCCAAGTTGTAGGCTTTGGGGACATGGGAGGCTCTTCAACTGTTGTTGAAATTGTCCTGTTGTGCAGAAGGAGTTTAAAGATTCGTTAGCCGGAAAACATAGCGTGCTATATATATATTGTCCGTAGTATTTTAATGGAAAATATGTGTTTGAAACCTTCCTTAGAAATCTTTTTCTCAACAAGTGCTATATAGCCTAAAGCAGGACCCTATGGCCTCGATTGCATTTTCAAGCTTAAAACACTTAAGGCTGAACTGTACTCTTACCCAGAGTGATACTTAGGTGAACTTCTGTGGCTTGTGGACTTTGACACTGAGCAGCAGCAGCTCTGACTGTACGGGCTGCTATGGGACGTACTGAAGCAGCAGTGTGGGTCTGTAAGGGACATATGGCTGAACAGGAGCATCAGCGTCTCGTGAGACTCAAGCGCGTGCTTTTTTGCTTTGGACTTGGGCGCTTGCACAGGGTGGGACTGAGATTTGAAATGTGTGTGCGTGTGTGTAAACTTTCATTAATCTTAGAATCGCAGAATGAGCTGAAAATAATGGATAATCTTTGTTTCCCTCAGTTGTAGAATTTCTGTAGGATGCATCTTGAAGTTTGAGTGTTAGTAACAAACTTTTCCTTTTTTGACAGGCTGGTGAAAATTGCCCCTCAATATTATGACATGAGCAATTTTCCACAGTGCGAAGCAAAGAGACAGTTGGATCGCATCATTGCCAAACTTCAGTCCAAGGAATACTCACAGTACTGAATTTGTGCTTTGAACTGAAGTTATTCAGAGGACAGCTTTAAGAGATGAAAGGATTCAAAGTTCAAGTTGTGCTCTTCACTTTGGTTCAATAATGGCCTTTATTTGAAAGCTTTTTAATTTTTCTTTACAGTAAATATTCCATTCTGATTTCATAAATTAAACATTTATGCCTCCCTTTTGTGTTGACACTGTAGCTCATACTGGAAAAGCTGATCAATGTTTTGCAGTTTATTGAAAGTAGTTCTATATATAACAATGTTATAAGCATTTCTTTAGAAATGGTTGAAAATGCTTCTAAAATGTGATTATCGACCATGGTATGCATGATCGTTGTAATTGTTGACATTCCTTTTAGAAGTTGTGAAATGTTACAACTTGTGCTTATGTAGACACAATCTTCGGCTTCAGTACAAAAGTACTGACTTCAATAAAGTCTATTTATACTAATTTTGTGCCACAGTATGTCAGTATTTCTATTGTTTTGATCAAAACATGAGAAGCCATTTAGTCTCCCATTAAACTGCTGTTTTATTGACACGGCAGTAGTTTAAATATTTTAATATTAAAAGTGCAGATGCTTAAGCAGCACAATTACGATGACATCAATATAATGCATACAATGTTGATCCCTTGCAAACTTGTTTAAAAGTGAAATGCATGCAGATGTTTTTGGAGAATGCTTTCTTCAAACATACTCCTAGATATTTCTTGGACAGAACTGTAGTAGTGTGTCCTGTCAAGTGAAGTGTCTGTGGCCAGTTAGAAATTACCCTGCTGGGCAATGTTCAGATACAGTTTAAGATCAACACAAATAATAGCATAAGCGACACTGTAGGTCAAATTATATTGCACCATTGTAATTTTGTAGTGATTTTTAGTGAAATATGACTTGACAGCATTTTCGATTTGAGAAAGCTAATCCTATGTGGAATTTATAGGAAGATTTGATCAAGAGGGCTGGAGCCCCTCTCCTGTGAGGACAGGCTGAGAGAGTTGGGTTTTTTCAGCCTGGAGAAGAGAAGGCTCCGGGGAGACAGCAGCCTTCCAGTACCTAAGGGGGGCCTACAAGAAAGCCAGAGAGGGACTTTTTACAAGGGCGTGTAGTGATAGGACAAGGGGTGATGGCTTTAAACTGAGAGAGGGTAGATTTAGATTAGATGTAAGGAAGAAGTTCTTCACTGTGAGGGTGGTGAGGCACTGGAACAGGTTGCCCAGAGAGGTTGTGGATGCCCCCTCCCTGGAAGTGTTCAAGGCCAGGTTGGATGGGGCTTTGAGCAACCTGGTCTAGTGGAAGGTGTCCCTGCCTGTGGCAGGGGGGCTGGAACTAGATGATCTTCAAGGTCCCTTCCAAGGTCCCTTCGTTCTGGGATTCTATGATATAACATATTTGGTCAGATTTCCGTTTTTCCTCTCCCTGGAGTACACTGAGATTTGGTCCTTCTGGCAAAGAGAAGCTGGAGCAGCTCTTGCTGAAACAGGTTCCCCTAGAATGGGGGCTGTGTGTTGCCATGCTGTAAGGCTGAAGCAAAAATAGGTTGTGTTTGGAGAGCTGGCAACTAACCTCAGACTAATCTTAAGCACTGATGTTTGGGGTATCCTATTTAAATCATAGCAGTTGGCTATAAAATTACTTGGAATCAAGTAATTTGGGGACTTTCTTCTAATTCCAACTTTTTTTTTCTAAATTGCCATTTATGTGATAGGGAGTGGAGAAGTTTTGAAAACTTTTTTGTTAGCCATGAAAACAGTACTGTGAAGGAAAACATGTCTGAAGGTTAAAATTTGAGTGAATTTATAATACACAGTGGGACTTGCGAGTCTGCCTCAAGTCTGATAAGTGAGAGAGAGGGGGATCTCCCCCACTTCAGGCAGTGTGGGATGGGTCTGGGCTTTCTGCCCTATGAAATAGGTTTCAGTAGGAAGGAGGGAGGTTGACTCTTCATAAAATGTTGAACTGGATTAAGTTTTCTGACTGCAGTTACAAGAGTTTTTATTTAAAACATAGGGATCCTGAACTTCTTAAGCAATTTGATTTCAAACTAGTATTCCTAAACATACAAATGTTTCTTTTACAAATCCGTGCTCTAGGATAACTCAAGTTCAATATGTGGGGTTTCACGATGGCTTGCTTATCCTCCTTTCGGGGTGCAGAGGGGCTACTTTGTGCAATGCTGAAAAGTGGCCGCTCCCCAGGTAAGAATTTCTCTAGCATTCGTGTGCAGCCTTCAGCTAAATGGTGTAGAACCACCTTCTGTACGACTCTTCCTAGGTATGGCGAGGTCCACAAACAGAGCCAATTCTCAGCATGAAATCCCTTGAGGACCCCCGAACCAGCTGGCATAAACTGCAGTAGCTTTGGTACTTGCGAATGGGGGAGCAGATGGCTATGGCCGTGAGTGGAACTTGACACGGGAGAGACTTTGGCAGGGTTTTCTTTTTTTTTCTTTTTTTATTTGTCATACCCACAAACTCAGCTTGGGCTGTGACAGCCGACCTGGGATCTTTCACTCTCCTCTGTCTTTGCTACCAGGAATGCAAACACTACAGGCCAAATTAATGTCCTCTGACAGCTGTGCAACCCTGCCATCTTCCAATTAAGTCA
This sequence comes from Gymnogyps californianus, assembly GCF_018139145.2. NCBI lineage: Eukaryota > Metazoa > Chordata > Aves > Accipitriformes > Cathartidae > Gymnogyps > Gymnogyps californianus. Next base: position 20,360,753 of record NC_059474.1, on the reverse strand, counting down.
GTGACACCTGTGCAATGCACCTAACGGCACTGGGGTGCACCGGTGTCACTGGCTTAATTGGAAGGCTGTCGGGTGTCCCAGCTGTCAGTGGGGACAGAGCAGGCCCAGTGCCCGCTCCCCTCCCGGCAGCGGGAATGCGAGCTATGGGAAGCAGCTTGGCTGGTGGGACCCCGCTGGAATCTGGGGGCTAGCGCTTCGAGAAGGTACTGAAGCTCAAGCAGCTGGGGAATCCAGTGGATTTGATACTTGCGTGACATTTGTATATGTCATCGTGATTCCCTGGAAAATGCTTCTGTTGCTGAAGGACTGTGACAAGCAAAGCGCTTGCAGTACTTAAGTTTAGGACTAAAGCATTTTCTCATACCGGACTGTGTGTGCTAAATACACAGTTGTTCCTTCACTAACGATGGGGTAGTGGAGAATGGCCCTAGGGTTGGAGCGTCTTTGTGCAGGCATCATGCAGTTGCTGTTCTACTGCACAATACTGATTTTTAACAACTGAGGGTATTTAAGGGTTTGGGGCAGTAACACAGAGACTCACTTAAATCACTGTGGTTACCTTGGAGTCACTGCAAATTTCACTTTTTTTGGGGGACGTAATTTTAGAGCCATATAGCAGCGGGAAGGGAGGAAGTTATCTAAGAAGTAACTGGCCCTCTCTGAAGGAGTAATGACAGGCAGAGCATGGCTTCTTAGAGAAAGACATTTTTCTAGGTCCTAAAGGGAAACTGTATCAGGAACCCTCTTCTTAACTACCGTTATCTCAGGGATATAGCAGATGCCTGCAGAATAACTTGGTTTTGAGAATAGCCCTGGCTTTTCATAAGCATTGAAAGGTAAAACCTCATTCCCATTGTTCTGGTGGAAAAACTGTCAAAAAAGGTTGCCCAGAGAAACAAAAGGAGACTAAGGAGGAGGTGTAGGAGTGAGGCCGCTTTATGAGCGTATGAAGTTCACTGCCTCCCTCTTTAGAACAGTTAAAAACACCTGCGGTCCTGCTCATCATCAGAGCTTTGGTTTTGGCCGCTTATACAGCAGACTGCAGTAAATGGGGGAAAAAGTTGGAAATGGCAAAATACACAAGAGTTTGCTAATGTCACACAGAAATCTAGCTTCCCAGGCATTTTGTTCTGTGAAATGCCACAGCTGACTAAAAGACCCTGTGGCTCTTTCTGCTGGGCTGTGGAGCGAGGGATCCTGGATAAAGCACATCGGCTGCCCCGACCAACTTGTGCTGTTTGCTGTTCTGCCGTTCTTACTAATGTCGCTTCGGAGCGTTCAAACTACTAGCTAGGGTGTAAGCATGTTTATCTTGGAGTACTGAGGAATTGCTCCCTTAGGATTAGTTGGTTATCTGCTTTGGAACAATCTAAAAGGAAAAACAATACTTTATTTACTTACAGTGATTTTTTTACCAGAGGAATTCTGGTGGTTTTTGAAAATACATGGTTTGTATAAGATAAACTATTTATAGTGCGGGACTTCTGAAAATATAGAATGGATTAGATGATAGGAAAATAGTACTAAGGAGTATATTTTTTTGAAAAGAGGAGAGTCTTCCATCTTAATCGTGCTTCTGTATCCTACCTCAAAGCAGTAAAGGGCTAATATTGATATGAGGTAGTAAGTATGTTTAGGTTTGTTAGATACAGAGGTAGTTACTAATGACTGAGTACACAAAGTACACAATGACTGTGTTTAGATATGTATCTACTAACATTACGGAGACATAAAGAAGTGACCAGTTATACACTGTGTTTAGATTTGTAGGGATTTGATAGCATTTAGAATTTTTGTCAGAGAAAAGAATAAATGGTGACTTCATGCTTCGCTATGTCTTGATGTCATAAAAATCCCTGAACTTTTGCTTTTGGGAGATCTGTACATACACCAGTGCAAAACACACGCGCCAAAGTTCCTTTGGGGGTTACAGGAACGTATTCGTTTGTTGTACCTGTATTCATTCACTGAAGTTAGAGCCGTTGGCGCAGGCCAGTTTGTGTTGATGTGTTCTGTACCAGTTTGGTCAGCTTTGCGTGACAGAGCGGTACCACAATTTCTGATCACCTTCACCCTTTTTGGATCAGGGCTTGTGAAACAGCATTCGTTTGTGATGTGTAATTTTCAGCCTGTGCTGCTACACAGTGCATATTGGAAACTGCTAATTATTTGCCATAAGAAATGCAGCTTAAAGCAAAAATGCTGACATTAACTTTCAGTATGTCATTTGAAAAGATACCTTAACAAAAGTCAAAGGGTAGAGAGTTTTCCTTCCATCCAGTCAAGCTACAGTTATTAATTTGTAATCAGATTGCTATAGTTTTCTTCATTTTCTGACAATTTAGCAATAAAAAGCCATACCACACCACAATACTAGGAAGCAGAGTTGTATTCTAAAGTACGTGAATTTATTCACTTACTGTAATTTGTGAGGAATAGCCATTTATCTTGCTTTTAGAACAGCTGAAGGTTTTAATAATAAACATCTTTTACTATTAGAAGTATAATCTTGTATTGGTACTCTGACCTTTTAAAATTATTTAACTTCAGGACTATGTATGTGACGTAAGATTTATGTGAAGCAGAGAGGGAAAAATGATCTACTTGGTCACCCTAGTTCATTTTTCTACTAATACATCTTACACTGGTACCTTGGTTTTGTGGTATGCTTCCTAGAACTGTTCTGATACAAAACTGTGCATTGGCCCTAGTAATACAACCATCAGGTATTTCTGAGCTTGAAATGAGCAGCTTTCAAACCAGGATGAAACCATTATGAGAGTGTTTGCCCCTCTTTTCACTTTTCCTTTCGCAAATGACAAGCTTGGGCTGCCTCTAATTTGCACTGATGCGTTTGAGATAAGTGGTTGGCCTCAAGGAGATCCCAGCTTTGGGTATCAAGGGATTAAACTAAATATGGTAACAGCAGTAAAATAACATTCCTGTAGCAGCAGTAACAGACTAGTTCTGATTGGAGGTGTTCTAATTTTGCAGTTTCAACTCTGATACGGTAGTTTCTCAGGAACACTGAATGTATGTTGGACAGATGATAAAATAATTTTCATTTGTGTACCTCTTGGCTCTGAGTGGTTCTTTAAGCTTTTTCCAGCTATGAAAGCTATGCAGTAGTTATGTTGTATAGAAAAATAAAACATAGCACAAATTAATGTTGATAATAAATATTTCCTGTGGCTCTAAACATTTATGATTTTGGGTTGGTCTTATTCTTTTAGCTAAAGTAGGCTCTTGCCTTCCATTTGAATTCAGTGTTTATTTTGTAAGCATATCACATTAATGTTCCCAGCCTCATTGCTTCCAGCAGCGTAAACAATAAACACGTAAAGCATCGAGCACTTATTGGGCTCCATGGAGTGGAGGGTTGCTGGTGGACCTATTTCCTGACTGCTTTGGCTGTTTAAATATTCAGCCATGTAGCGAAACCACTTCTGCTTATATTAGTAACCAGTTTTATCCTCAAAAATAGCAACCTTTTCAGCTTTATGAAGATGCTAGTGTTTACTATCAAAATTCATGTGTGATTTTAAAGAGTTACAAACTAAACTCGACCTTTCAAACCTTAGAATGGTATCTTTGAGGTTGTTTCATTTTGCATGTTGAATAACAAGTAACTGATAAGCCTTTTACTGTGACAGGGATAGTACCATTCTTTTAAAAAAATTAATGCACTGTGAACTTTTCCTGAAAGGCTTACAATTTGTACAGCAGCAGAAGGTTAAAAGCAGTGTGATGCACGAAATGTTTCTGTGAGCAGCTAGCTGTCCAAGAGGATATTGACAGCTTTGTTCCAATGAGTTACTGGGTTACGCAATATGATGGAAGTAAACTTAAATTACTGCTACTTTTACATACTTTCAAAAAGTAATTGGATTAAGAGCAGAAATCAAAGATAAGAATTGCCAAGAATTTAAAATTCCACTCTTAATGATCACAATAATATGTACCCTGTTCGTTGAAAACAGACACTTCATTTTTAGTAAATTTATGGACAATGAACAGCTTCATCTTATAAGCAAACCGGTGTTAAAGAAAAATCCATACAAAAATGGAAACAAGAACATTAGAATATTTATTTCATCTTGGATGTTAGGTCGGGGCTGTGCTTTACACTTTTTTGCTCTAAAGCTCCTTGTTGGACTCACTGCTATGTAAACCCAAACACTCTATTCAAACGTCTGTTCTCTGTGTTCTCAAGCATTGTCAAATACAAGGTTGAATGGTAACGTGGTGGTAGAGTTGTGATTTTTCTGCAGCCTAGAGAGATCCTCTTTGTTTCTGGAGGAGAATTATGGAAGGAAAAGTGAATAGGAAAATACTCAATTATATGAAGCGGTAATGGCCTACTTCATGATCTCCTTCATAATCGTATTTGTTCTTCACACAATAATTGCCTGCAATGAATGTTATTTTTGCAAGTAAAGCTTAAGAATCCAACCGTTTGTAGTCTACTGGCTTGATATAAGACTAATGTTTAGATCTCTCATTAGGTACAGTGAGGTTTCAGAAATTAATTTGCCTTTTTTAGCAGTCTCTTGATCAAACTGATTTGATTATAGAAACAACTTTATCAATGCTGGGCTGTCTGGACTCAACAGAACTTCCTAAATTAGCAACAAAGTCAACAGCAAATCTTTGCTCTTACTACTTCCAAAACTTCAACATTAAAAAAGTAAAAATTTGCAGAGACATTCTAATTGCCTTTCATTGCATTCACTTTAACCTGCTTTAAGAAAAACGATGATTCTTTCCCTTGATTTTGGGCGATATGTAACAGAAAGGACATGTGCTTACAAGCTGCAATACCGTGTCTGGTACAAACGCCTGCCTAGGTTTTCTCCTAGTGAGGTTTGTTTTTATTAATTGGATCAAATAGGATGATGTCACCGAAGAAATCCAAAGTTAATGATCTGTCAAATCTCTTTGAAATATCTATCAATTATTTCTGAGGGTTTGCTGCCTCTTTGTGGTATTTCTTGTGTAAAAGTGGAATTCTGTATTGATCAAAGCTTTTCTTGGGATTGTGCAAAAGACAGTTCAATGCAATTTCCGTGAGTTCTACAGTGTGTGACTGCGAGTCTTTCTTCCTCCCTCCTCCACGTTCCTCCCCACACGATACACTCCTTTGGCGTATAGTGCCAAAGGAGTAGCCAAATATTTTTTGAATGTCTGTAATATACTTTGTGATGATGAGGTGCTACTGCTTTATCCATCGGCTTTGAATAATGTGCTGAACGGTGAAGCCTCTTATCTTTTTCATTATCTGAGCAATGACAAGAGATGTCGTCATACCTTTCAGTGCATTCATTCTTAGACGGCATCTTTACCACGATTGATAAAAAGGTGGTGAGTCTACTCCGTTTATGTCACTCAGTATTTTGCTAATGATCCCAGTGTACCCAGAAGCAGGCAGAATAGCTGTGGGGTTTTTCTCAGATGTAAAGAAACTTACGCTAGAGGCAGAGACTTGTGACAAGCCAACCATCTTGATTCCTGCTAATTTGGGTTATTCTAGGATTATTTTTCCCCTCCTTTGATTAGTTACTTCATATAGTTACTTCATAACTATAATCACAGAAATCACAGAAACATAATCACAGAAATCACAGAAGCATAATCACAGAAATCACAGAAACATAATCAGAAATGTTATTTTTGGGAAGTTATAATCTGATAGGGCTTTAGTAATTTATTTACATTGTTAATTGGTGGTGAGACTATAAAAGTTACGAACTACCTCATAAGTTCATGCCTGCCTACATTTGAATGGCACGTATTCACTGGTGGTTATTTATAATTTTGGGGGTATTGAACTGATGGAGATTACTCATGTTGAAAAGCTGCTGGAAGGCCTGAACTAGGAATTAAATTATCATAGTGGCTTCATTTTGTTAACAGTCTCATTGAAAATATCTTGCTTGCAGGACAATCAAACTCATCAGTGTTCTGCTCTTCCACTTCAGTAGACAAAGTTTTAATCAGTGGCACACTTGATCTTGCAGAATTCAAGGAAAATAATTTCCTGCATTTTTGAGATGAGCAAAAATTCATGTAATCTAGCTTTTAAACTCCTGGCACTTCTTTTTTCTTTCTTTCTTTTTGAATAATCAGCTTTACTTCATTCTGTTGCCTATTTCACGTAACTTCAATTATCAAGATGACCCAATGCTTAGATGGGATTAACTCATGGATGAAGAGCAAGCAACTGAATCTGAACTCGGGCAAGGCAAATAATAGACTGATGGCGAGATCAAAACATGTTGAAAAATGTACCGATTTCTCTGAAGTCGTGTATTTGCAATTGGTCTTTGCATTTAGATGGCTTCAGAGAACCTTGTTACTCATTGCTGATGATCTCACATAGCAGCATTTACAAAATAATACTTTTCTACTGTCCTCTTTTTCTTGGACCTGCCATCCTATCTTAGTGGTCAGTCATCTAGCTTCAATTATCTTTTTATCTTTTGGATGAAGAACAACACCCTATGCAATCTTCACCATCTAGCAAACTTACAAAAATGAGTTATATTCCAGGTCTTGTTTTTTTTCTTCAAGACTCTTAACAGCCTGGACTCAGCGCTGGGATGAAGACTATGAGTGCCAAAGCCAGTGTCAGTTATTTCCTTGCTGTAACTGAGCTTTCTGAAATAAGGGTAAAACGTGTCTGTGCAGTAAGCGTGCAGTAACCGTAAGTACAAGATGGTCAGCAGTAATTAATAATCATCTAGAATCTCACTACCTTCTGCTTTAATTGCAAGGACCATTTCTTTGAGCGTTTCTTCTCTCACTATAGACAGCAAAGACTCCAACACAATACTGCTGCCTTTTTGATGAGAGGAAGATCAAGCAGATGTTAGCCACCTAGTTTAGTGCACTGTTTGAAAGTATTCAGATATTACAGTGATATATACAATCATGAGAAGTATATTGGACATAACGTAACAGAACTTTAGAAAAGCTGACTCTGATAAATTCTTACACCACCACCATTCAGTGGATGGAAAGTATCAGTTTTCTGTATTTTGATCAATGACATTCAGTTTTCTGAATGCAATTTTCTTTCAGCAGAACCTTGTATTTTTTCAATGGTGGTGTGTAATTGAATTTTGGGAGTGGGATTCCGGGATGCTTTAGAAAAGCTGTATTTTGATTAATCTTGATCTGTTATGCTAATGCTGGAAAATCTGCACATGTAGCTCTTGTGGTTGAGGCTGATGAATCCAATGTGCGGAAGCTGTTCTGGGAACTCCAGGTCTCTCAGGTAGCTTGGAACTGGGCTGTCGAGCCATGTGAAGGTGAAAAAAGCCATCTGGATTTTAGCTAGAACACAGTGAGAAGCCAATGAAAAAAAGCAGAACACTGAAATGATGTTTTAAAGGTGACCGTGGTTGCTGTGTTCTCATCCACTGGTGGTTTAATTCTCAGTTATGTCTAATCTTACATTTTTGTATTATAGACACGAGTTATCTTGAAAGTTAAATAGAAACCGAAACACTCTGGAATCTCCATTTATTTCTGCTCTAAGTAGGTTTTTGCTCCTCTGGGGCTAATTGCTTTTATAAACATTGTCTAACAATGTTGCTTGACTTTTCCAAGGGTCTGGTACTTAAACTGTTGATCTCCTCAAATATTAAAAGGATGTAATACCTAGCTCCAGACGTGTTCATAAAGCAAAATTAAATCATTTGATGGAAGGTGCTAAGGAAGCTTTAAAGTATTAGCCTAATAGAAAACCTATCAGTGGACTTTTAAAGCCTTTCCTCTTCAATTTTTATGGACTGTCTTAATTGACTTTAAAAGGCTTTTATGCACTTATGAATAGGCTAAGTAGAAATAGTCTTTTTTTTCACCTGCAAATAAGATACAAGGACAGCTTCTAACTTTATTTTAGAATATCTGATATTATAGGCTTTTGCCCTGTGAGAAGGGATTTTCAACTAATGAAGTCTAGTAAAGTCAGGAATAAAAAAAGTTACATGTGTCTGCTAATGCTGAAAACTTGGGGGGAAAAAAAAAGTGACAATGACGAATAAAAGAATAGTACCCATAAACCATTTTGAGTTACTTATGATCGCAAACTTTAAAAATGGTGGGGACCACAGCACTCAGTTTAGATGCCACACTGATTATTGGAGGGAAACTAAACTGCCTAAACAAAATGTACAGCCATGGAGCATCACTTTGTGTTGTAGAATCTTAATTTAGAGGCTACAGCTGAGTTGAATCCTGATCCCCTTGGGACTGTTCTGGTAGAAATCTGTCTGCTTACATGGAACGTATAAGTTGAAGATGAATGTCTTTTCTATCTCAAATTCTCCATATGCTTCTCAAACCAAAGACCTCTAGAAGCCTTGCTTTTCAGGGAATTTCTCAAGAGATGACTCTGCGTAAAGAAAAGAAAGATGTGTTCATGATGCGCTGGCTTTTGCCTGCAACAATGGGGTACGTTTACTCTTTGAGAGGTCTCTCCCAAAACTTGGCACTTGGTGATACCAGATCTATTATTGGCTCAAACAGCAGTCCCTGGGCTTAGGCTTGTCTCTGTGCACCAGCCTCGGGGGAATGAGGACGTGCTGTCTGTGAGAAGACAGGACCAGCCTCAATTTGAAAGCTTCACCCTGATTCACCTTATTCCCATACCAGACAGGCTTTGCAGGTAAAAAAACCTCAAACCCCTCAACCCCCCAAGAAAACAGTTTCTAGTTTATTTAATAGACTTGGAAAGTCTTTAAGCTGAAAACATGGAAGCAAAGAGCAAACTAAATTAAATTCTAGACTGTATTTAACAAGATGCTTTTCTAGCTGCTTTGCTATCCTTTACCTAGTACTGAGGCACATCCTAACTGCACGGTATTATGCTATGTGCGACTCTGAAGAGATTTGAGTAATTTTCTGTGTTCCCCCTGCACCAGGCCTCTTTCTTTCAGCACAGATGGAGTATTAATGGTTATCCTGAGGTTACTTTTGTTATTCAAACATTTCCTGGATTTTGCTGTTTCTTCCACCCCTCACCAATCCATTTGTTCCAAGTTCCTTACAAGAGTTTATTTTATTTTATCTCCACTTTACTCCTTCCTGCCGACAGGACTGAATACACTTTAGCGTATTTTCTATGGAGCTGTTAGCACACTGGGATGGGATATTAGACAATGGTTATTTGTGGATTTTATTATGTTTGGTTACACACTTCTAGTAATAGAAGTAACATACAAAGTTTTTTTGCTTCATCACCAACATCACAGTAACAATGATGTTAGTGTGCTAAATCATGCGATAGACAAATAGATTATTAGCCATTTCAGTAATGGCTGGTTGACTGAAAACATCTACAAATGGTCTGGAGGAGCAATACATAATGCTATAAATAAGTTTTCAGATCTTGTTTTGCTGCCAGCAGAAGTGTGCTCTGCAGAGGCCTTGAATAGGTTCTGAGTAGTTCACAGCTGTAAGAAAAGACTACAGCTGGATCTCCATTAGTAACTGATCACTGTGCAATTAAGCTTAACCTCCTACCAGTGATGGTCCCCCAGGGGCAACTCTGAACATCAAATGAAGAGATTTTGAGCTAGAGCAAGTGGTTAACAGCAGGATGAGGAACCATGTTTGAAGGAAAAAGATAAGAAAAAACCCAAACATTTAAGAACCCGTCATCTATTTTGAGACTTTTAAAGAACATTGCATTGGAGGGGCAGATAGCATGTCTGTCACTAGAGGAGAGGAAGTAGGGTAAATGCCACCTACTGAAGTGTATTTTACCTAATACTAAGGTATTAGGGGAAAAAAAAAAAGAAAACAAAAAAGAAAAGGAGAAAAGAAAGGAGAATAGTCCAAACCGTAGGATTTTCAGTTCAAAATGTAGGAATTTTGGTTCAAACCATAGAATTTTATAGTGCAAACTTCACCTGAACAGAATAAATAGCTCAGAGGTCAGGCTATGCTGGAGTCAGGATGGAATGCACTAAGACTTAATATGAAGATGAAACATGCGATGTCAAGTTGCTTAGAATTTTAGAAGTGAGATGCTTTGAACACTGACCCCTCAGAGAGAAGGGAAGAAAACAATTCAAGAAGGCTAATGAAGTAGAAAGGAATTTTATGCCTTAACTGTTGCTGTCTGAACAGCTGAAATGAATTCTTAAACCACATGAAGTTTTGTGGGCCACTGATGAGCAGCCTTAACAGGCTCAAGTCTCTGAAGGAAAATACTGAAGCAATTTGAGAAACAAACCATTGTGGACATAGTGAACACCTTACTTCTGATGTAGTTTCCATATTCTGTTGCTGGGAACCTTTCTCCTGTATTTTTACCTGGTTTAGGGCAGGATGAAATGCTCTTTGACCTCGTATGGTACAGAGCTGCCTGTCACAAAGGTTCCTCTGGATGATGAATTCAGGTATTCTTGGCTAGCCTTCATTCAGGCAAAGTCAACACACAGCAAAAAGCCAAGTTTCTACTATACTCAAGTGTGTTTCATGGTATTGCATGCTTATGCCACATTTGGAGACTGAAGAAAATAAGATTTCCTCAACAACTAGAATGGTCAAAGGATTCCATGGGTATTACTAAATGGTGGTTTCTTCCTTCAAATATCAGGGGGTGGGGAGTGAGGAGCTTCAGTGGGCCTTTGATGAGAGTTGCGGCAGAAAACCGTCTCTAGTCTTTTCCATTGATGGCTATGGGCTGTTATGACTGTGCTGGGCGCTGCTCAACAAACCACTGGCCCTCCCAGTTACAATCTGGAAGCAAAAATAATATTTTTTTAAAATGAAAAACATATAATATAGCCTTACATGAAATAGAAGAACTATTCTGAAAGAAAATTACCAGCTACAGTATATGCTTTCCATTTATAATTATCTGAGTTTTGTGAGATCAACGTAAGCTGATGAGGAAAACGTTCCCCTTGTTAGAGGACCGCGCTTGAGGTGCTGGGTATGCAATTGGGGCAAGAAATACTCCAGGAATATTGTCAACGTAATCCAATCTATTTCCATTAATTGCTTGGCAAACACTTTGAAATCATTATATTCAGTGTGACTTCACTGTGTCCGACGAACAATTTGACGACGGCTTACGGGCCGTCAGTTTTCCTTTTCTTATGGCCGGGAGGGTTCCCTGCCGATCTGGGGCGCCTTTGCAGGGCGTCGTCGTCACCACGGCTGCGACAGGAGCAGGCGGCTGGATGCACCGCCACGGGCGGGAGGGAAGTCACGTTGGCGGTGCCGCTTATGTGATCACCGACACGCTTAAAAACAAACGAAAAAATTTATTCCGCTTTTCTGCCGCTCCTTGAAAACGGGGTGCTGACGAAAATACCCCCCAAAAAAAGGAAAAAGCGAGGGAAATTGCACCCGGCAAGACGGGGACCCGCTGACGACTCCGAGGCGAAGTTTCCCGAGGACGGGAGGTGGCGCCCCGCCCCCTCCAGCTCCGGCGCCCGCCGCGGGGCGGCCCGGCCCGGCCCGGGCTGCGGCGCCGGGGTGACGGCTGTGCCCGCACACCCCTCGCGGGTCGCATGCGGGAACCCCGCATCCAACTTTTCAGGCGCGGGGCGGGGCGGGGCGGGGCGGGGGAGGCCGGGCCGCGGCCGGGAGGGCGGTCCCGCCCGCGGCGGCGCTGCCCCGGCGCGGCGGGGGAGGACGCGCGTCGCCACTTGCCCGCTCCTTCCCCGCCGCGGTGCAGTCGCAGGTCCTGCAAGCGCCCCTTGTTTCCTTGCGCAGGCTGCGCTGCCGGGCAGGGACGGGGGTGGGTGGGGATGGAGAGGTCGCCTGGCGCTGGTGATTCAGTGCCGGGGACCGTAGCACAGCCTGTCCCCGGCGGCGGCGGCGGCGGCGGCGGCAGCGGAGTGAGCGCGCGCACGTGACGCCGGCTCCGGTTCCTCAGTGCCTCCACAAACAGACGCACGCACACACACACACACACGCGTTACCCTCTCCTCCATCCAGCCTCGCTCGCTCCCGCACGCTCCCTCGCACGCACCGCGCAAGCCGCCGCCAGGGCGAAGCTGTCGGCACACTCCGCGGTGGCAGCACCAGCGGCGGCAGCGATCGCGCAAGAGGCAAGAGTTTGCGAAGGCTGCTGCGTGCCTTCCCGAAGAGGTTTTGCGCCCAGAGGATGGCTGGCTGCGGGCTGTCAGAAGACGCTTGCTTCTCCTCCTTCTTTTACAACTACACCTCCTCCTGGGAGACCTCCTACAACCAGGTAAGAGGTGGCCGGTGCTGCGAGGCGCGCTTGCCGCCGCTGCGCCCGCCGTGCTCCTCGGGGGAGGCGAAGGTGGTGCCAGTGTGCGCAGGAAGGGTCTGGAAGTGTTTCTGTTCAGCGTGTGTATGTGGGGGGCAATAAGCCGAGGAAGGAAACGAGAGAAAAGAGCCTTTTCCCGTGTGCCTTCCAGCCCCCTTCCCTCCGCCCCCCCCCCCCCCCCCCCCCCCCCCCCCCCCCCCCGTGAGGAAGAGGAGCGGGAGGAGGGCTGAGGAGCGGGAGCCGTAGTGTGCGGAGGGCTGCGCGTTACCCGGGAGCAACTCGGGGCACAACGAGGCAACTCGAGCGAAGCGTCCCCGAGCCTCCCCCTCGGCTGCGCTCGCCGCCGTCCTCCGCGCATTGAGGGTCCTCGCTGAAGGCAGCCAGACGAGTTTGCCGGGGCGGGGGGAGTGGGCGTGCGAGTGACAGGCTTGGTGCGAGAGGGACCCTCCCCACGCCCGTTCCCCTCTCCCTCAGAAATGGCTGCATGTGCATTCGACCTCGTAATTTCGGATCCTGCCTAGGTGGAAGTAGTTCGGCTTACCCGTCTCTCCTGATTCAGCCCCCCCCGTACTTAACTTTGATGACTGTGCAATGCAGAGCGCGGAGCCGGATAACGCCGGCTCCTCCGGCCGGGTCGGTCTCTACCGGCCGCGCCGTGGCTCGGGCCGCGGGGGGCGGCTGGCGAGGTGGTGAGGGAGAGTGGGGAGAGAGCAGGAATCGCGCCTCAGAGGCAGAGAGCTATTCTGGGAGCCTCCGAAACGTCTTTAATTAAATAACTGTTGTAGTCTGCTGCCCCCGCTGCTTGTCTGGTGAAAGTCTACAGGCAACTGTCATTTATAAACTACATTGGTGCGTGTGTGCGCGCGTGTGGAAGGGGGTTTCTGGTGCTGGCGTGACAGGAAAAGTTGGGCAGCGGGTGGAAGCGGGCTGCGGGGCAGGTGAAAGGCGCCCCCGGGCCGCGGAGGCGGAGGTGCCCGCGCGGGGGCGGGAGAGCCGCCCGCGGCCCCTGAGGCGGCGAGGGGCTCCGGGGGCGGCGGGGGGGGTCGCCTCCCCGCTCTCTCCCTGCGGGCGGCAGAGCCCGCTGAGCTCATGGAAAAAGGCGCAGCCCGCAGCGCCGGTTTCCAGGAAACTGAAATCCCCGAACTAGCAGTTGCGGGTTTAAGGTTACACCTCGCAGCGAGGGATCGAGAGACCGCGCGCTCCTCCCTGCCTCCAGGAGTTAACAACACCGAGCGGCGAGGAGCGGGGCCCCTCCTCCGGCAGCAGCCGGCCGGTCGGCCCGCGAGCCCAGGCGCGGGCGGCCGGCGGAGTTGGGGGGCCGGGCCGTGGCGGTGGGGCCCTGGAGCCCTGACAACCGGCTCGTCCCTTGAAGCAGCCGAATAAATACAGGTCTCTGGTGTCCCGGGTGCGAGCGGACGCTTGCCGGGCCCATCCCGGAAGGCACCTCGTGCTGGGTAAAGCTGCCTGCCGAGTTTGCCGCCCCAGTCAGGGGGAGAGCCTTCCTCGCAGGGAGCAAGTCAGGCTCGCTGGCGCCGAGGAGAGGGGCGTTTCGCGCGGGGAACAGGCACACGGAGGCACGTATCAAGCGCAGAGCCGCCGCTGAACTGCTGCCTCCCGAGTGCGCCGGAGCCGCTCTGGCTCGATGAAGTCGTCAGGTGTCGCCGGTGGCCCCGCGCCTGGCGGGGCGGGAGGGCGGCAGGTGCGCGGGGGTGGCGGCCGTTGGCGGGCCCGTAACCGCCACCGCCAGCTCGCGGCTGACAGGGCCGGCCAGGGCGCCGCCTGCGAGCCGCCACTCGGGGCGGGGGGCGGAGGGCTGCCCGAATTCACCGTCCTGGTGCTCAGCAGCACGGCGTGCCCGACCGCCCGGGGCTGGCTGCGGCGTAAGTTTGCTCAGTGCTTGCCGCGAGCGGTGGCTTGGGGTGGCCGGTGCTGCTCGGCCCGTGCTGGTGTGTGCTGCTCTGCACATACCGAGTGCACGCACGGGCGCCGGTGTGTTTATACGAGCAGAGAACGTACATTATTATCCTGATAAATACGAGTCCACGCAAGTAACTGACATTTAAGAAGGGCTTATGCCTGGTATAAAAGGCAGGCAGTCATACAAAGACTCCTTTGAAACCATCAGAGGAGGAAAATGGTTAGGAACGCAGACAATACAATCAGGTTTAAACCAGTTCCTTTATCTAAAGTTAGTTTAATTCTGTAGCGAAACAGTTCCGTGAAAGAATGGCATTGTGAAATGATAGGTTCCCTTACATTTCTTTTCAGGAGAGCAAGCGCGTATCGCAATGGAAGCAGGAAGAATTACTGACAAATCCAGAGTTGATCTATTCTAAATACCAATGTTGAACTGTATCTAAGGGAAAACGGGGGAGATAATTCAGGATGCAGAAGGTCTATTTATAGAAGGACTATATAAACTGTGGGATATATACACAAAGTTGAATTAAATATGCATGATTAGGAAAGGAGTTTAGAAGGAGAAGGTGTAATCGTTATATAGCATTACAACGGGAACAGATGAGCTTGCAAGACTTTCCAGGGTGAAGATGAGAAGAATTTTTAAGATACATATTCTTTCTGGTGCTCAAGGCTCCTTTCTGTTTTCATCTTTTGTGTATTACGTTAGCATTTACATCAGTCAAATTCACCAGCTGAGGATTAGCAGTAGATGTTAGTCTGAATATGAAATCAAAATGAATATGGGATTTTGCTGCAAATAGATTTTTCTTACAAGTTTTAACACTTAAAAAGGCAGAGTTGGCTCAAATTTGACAGTCAGCCATATTCGTGTTTGTTTGTTTTTACCTGAATTGCATCCAAAAAAAAAAAAAAGCTTGCAAACCATTTCTTCTTGCTAAATATAGAAACGTAGCTGAAATAGAATTTGTTTTGTATACTCTGTTTAAAACAAAACAGCAAACAGAAAAACTTTAAAACAAAGTGCTGAGATGAGAAGATGGGTTGACTACTGGAAAAACAGTTTTTTATTCCTAGATCAATATGATGCACTCTCAACATCTAGTACGGGGTAAAAGGATCCCTTGTATAATATCAATAACGGTTCAGCCATAGCTTACTAAAAGAATCTTTTCCTGGCATCTCAAGGCTTTAATGAGAGTATAAGTAATCAAAATAAGACTTAATAATGGAACCAGTCAGGTTAAAGAGAACAGTGATTTCTTCTAGAACCGTAATATACTATCTGACAGTTTTGAAAGCAGAGATGGGACATTTGCTTTATAATTCAGGAAGGTTGAGAGATGCGTTTCAACTTTTGTATTTTGGTACATTATTGCAGTTCATTTTTAAGCACACGTTTATATGCGTGATTTGTTGGTAATATTCTTGGAAGGAACTTTTTCCATTGCATATTAAATTCCAAAGTGCATCACAGAAAAGCTTGTATTGGAAAAATTGCATCTAGAAACTTTATGAAGTCTGTTTTGAACCCATTTCTGAGACAGTCTTCCAGAAAATAAGGCTCTACAATAGTTACAAATAAGACTTTGCATTACTAAGGAGAACTCCAAAAAGATTGACTATTCTCCTGAAGTTTGCTGACTTTTTTTGCAGTTATTTTAGTACAGGGACTTAGCCATTACGCTAAATTCTAGACTAGACAAACTTGTAGACTTAAATCCTGAGAACTATGAATTGTGGTTGCATAAACTTACCTGCTGTGTCTTGCCAATGTGTGTAAACCTGAGGCGAAGAAATGTCCAGCAGATTTCCTGTTGATTCATTCTGTGATCTGCATTTTTAGACCATCAATAAACATTCTACTTTTAGTTCTTTATTTTGTGAATATGTGTTTGCCAGAAACTTCCTGAGTGTATCTTCTGGCTTACTGAAATTCCCTTTACATCTGTTTCTTAATTAGTAGTCATGAGGAAAGAACAGCTATTTCTAAGTACTGCAAAGGGGGTATTCAGCCTTGCAAGAGCAGTAATATTCTTGGGCATAACCTGTCCATGCTGAACTGGCAGCATTATGTGTATTAATTATTTTTCACTCTCTGGTCCAGAACTGGATACGTTGTTGTGTTACTAATCTATATGGTTGGGAAGTGCTTGAAAATAATTTGAAATGTAGTTCATGAATGAAATCCTATGACTAAGGCATAAATCGGGATACTTATTTTAATTCGACCTCAAGAAAATCCCTGCAGTGTAGAAGTAAAATGAGAGTATGCTGCCTGATTACTACGATTATTTCAGAGATTTTTCCCTGCAACACTCAGCTGAGGGCTTGTTACCTGGCACCATCTCTTTGTCCTGTGATTTAAACATGGTGGTACTTTATACAACATACTTTCACAGAGTGTATTCTGTGGATATAAGTCAGTCAGTGAAAGATTAAGCTAAGAGCCAACTTTGTGGCTTGGCTCTTTGTCTTTACGTATGCGGGGACAAAAGTACCCCAATGCAGTCAGAGCTTCCTGCCGGTATTTTTGGGGAGCTGGACTGAATGTATTATGTTGCTTTTATGCATTTTCTTGTTTTAACTAGAGTAAGTCCAATGGCCATTTCTATTTTGTTCCATAGCCAGTGAGACTTTTTGGCTTACTTTTGTTTCCGTGGTTTCTGGATTTTTTTATTTTTTATTTTTTTTAGGGTTTATTTTATTTGAATAGTAGAACTCAGAGTCTGTGCAGGTTTGGAAATATGCTAGATGAGTTCATGTTAATGCACTGCACATGTGTAGCATATACTAAGTATGTATGTGTGTGAGGATATTGAATGAAAGATACTATATCAATCTGCACGAGATTGGGCAGTGCACTTTATGATTTTTGTAGACCTTTGTCTTTAATAGAAAAAGAGTCAGTTGATAGTTGTACATTATTTGGCTGTGAAAACCAATGGAATAAAACCATCATTCAGCTTCAGTTATATGTTAGCAAAGCCTGTAACATCTCTGCAAATTAAAAGCACACTGTCAAAACTAAATTACTTAAGAAAAAGCAGCAATCCTGGTTTAGTATTAACAGAAAAGACTTGGTAATTAAAAAAAAAAGTTAATCTTGGATTTGGAATTTTTCTGACTTTTCTGTATCCAAGGGGTGTTGTATGCTGGTACACAAAGCTGGGAAAATGGAACACAGTAAAAATGAAAGTGAAACTTAAGAGACCTATTTTCTTGGTATCCCAGCAAAAGAAAAACAATAGGATAATGAGGAAGATGTAGTTTAATAAAACAGGTAATAGACTTTAAAAAAAAGTTGTTAATCATGATTCTCTTTCTTTCAGAGATTAATGCCTTAATTGGTCATTCAACACAGTAACATGCTCATGCCCCGGAGCAAAACAGCAAAACAGCTAAATAGTGGTACAGTAGAGCACAATAACGTAAGTTTAAAGCACATGCAGAAAATGGGCAAGGTGTTATTTTTGTATCTTAGTTTAGAAGAAAAGCTCATGTGCAGATTCTGAGTTACAGTTATGGCTGTGACGAACTAATGATGAACTAATTTTAGTGCTTTATTCATAAGACGAGATTTTCAAAAATACAGTTGTGTTCAGGAGAAAATGTCGGTAGTTCTAGCAATGTGTTCTGTAGGAAGAGGGCAGGGAGTTCTTAGCTGGTCAAATGTTCATGTGGTCTAAGCAGAAATGTAAAAGTGCAGGGTTTGCATTGGAATGAGAATGGGGTCATCCACCCTTTGTACTCATCATCAGGGAAGCAGAACCTTCTTCCAGAGAGACCATAGGAAATCAATGAGTACACTTTGCTAGTGTAGAGATAAATGTGTACTGCAGAAGGGTATTAAATATAAAAGGGCAGCAGTAAAATGATTTACTACATGAAGCAGTGGAACTTTCTTTTGGTCACCTAAAAGGCTGTTTTCAATTTTTGATAACATAATTGTATTTTTTTAATACTAATAACTGAAAAAAACTGGCAAATTAGCCATTTTACAGGGATGTGAGGTATATAATGTAAGCTAGGAGAGGCTTGTTTACAAATGGCAGCTTATTTACAAATATATACATGTTTTTTAACATATTATCTGGCATTTATCATTTAGATTATAATCATCTGATCTGACTTACCAAAAGTTAATGGGTTTTTTAATGTTTTTTCCTGAGGCAGTGCGGATGCTTGCAATCCAGTTTGTCTCGCCATGACCAGAAGGTATCACTGAGGGATACCAGCACAACGGATGCACATAGGAGAGAACCTGACGTACATTTAGGTGTAGAGGCTTAATGAAATGTGGAAGAGCAGGTGCACAGTCCTAATGTGTCGGTGGTTTTTTTATTTCCTCTGATGTGTCTGTTTGCTGTGTGAGCAAATCTCCTTGTACATTTAAAACCTATAGGACTGTAAAATTGCTAAAAAGGATGGAAACCCAATAATTCTACAATATTTTTTGTCTTAGACTCTGTGTTCTCTACAAGTGGCAGTTGAGAGTCCCCTTCTGCTAAGTAGCTGTGTGTTACTGTCTCTAAAGGTAAAATTAAGGTGGAGAGAGATTAATAGCAGAGTGACCCTTGCTCTGGATATGGCACTCGTGACACTGTGGTCCTAATTTTGGAAGGAGAAATTGGGCACTCTCGGTTCCATATGAACTCACTGGGACCTGAAATGACGAGAGGTGCATCTACGCTAGCACTTTTCCTGGGCGCAGAAGTGTGCTGCATTCATCCCGACTCTGCTGTGCTTTGGTTAATGTTGTAGATTGGTCTTGTTGCAAATGAACGGAATTCATTTTGGATAGAACTGAACTGGGAGATGTGCTCCAGGAGAACCCCTAGTGCCTTTGAGCTACAAATTGACATTCAACTGATGAGATGAGACCAGAGCTAGGATGAAGTTAAATAATCAAACAAACCACACCCTGAAGCACATGGTGCGAAGCATATAGCGTAGACCTCAGATCCTCAGCACCAGCTGTCTGGTTTTTCTAGTCTTGCAGTTCTCTATTACTTGCTCGTGTAGACAGGCTCTGCCCATAGTCGAGTTTACCTAGCCGAGAGTGCATGAAAGCCCGTATTTGGGAGGCTGGTTGGAGACTCGTGGGTAGAGTGGTCACCTGACATACATTCTTATGTCGCAATCATAAGACCATTATTATTTCCCTCAAAAAGGGGTAGTTTGTGTTGGCATGAAGAGAAAAGGTTCATTTGATCACTTGTAATATAACACATGAACGAGTAAGAGGCACTGGTGCTTTGACTCACAAAAGCCCTCCACATTTTTAACCCATTTTATTATTTGCAAGAGCAATTTAGTTCCTAATGTTAACAATGAGTGATTATGATTCTGTACTTCCGTTTACAGCATAAATTAGCATTTTGTTTTCCATTACAGCTTTTGAATGAGGAATTATAATGTATAATTTGCTGCAAATAGATGTTATCATCTCTTTGGATGTGAACAACCATATAAACTTGAGCAAATGATAAAAATGGAATCAATTACTTCTTAAATGGAAGTAGTTTACAAACCTTCACATACAAAATGGCAATAGTAGCTGGTTATTGTAACAAATAATTAGGTTTTTTTTTAAACATTTATTGAATTCCATTGACAATTTAGTAATTGTTTATAGAATATTTAACCATCCCCCTCACAAAATACGTGCCACATAATATATGCATTTTTTAAACTGCAGATTGCCTCTGTAGTCCTTGTGTGAAGCTTTACTCATGTAAGTTCACCTGTACAAATGTTCCAGAAGGGGAGCACTGAGACACGGATCACACTGATGATGATTAGAGAGCTTCACAGTATTCTGGAATTAGTAGATCAAGATTGAAATTGTAGAGGAGAGAAGAGTGAAGAGTATGTGTTGTAGGCTGTAACCAAAGCCTGCTGAAGGTGATGTGAATTTTTCTGCCACTTTTGAACTTATAATCTAGGTCCTGGTTATTAGAAGGATAAAGAAGAGGAAGAGATGTTATTATAGTTGCTTGAATGAGTGAATGCTGGCAGTCTCTACTGGAGGGGAAGGTAATATCTTGTACTTTAATGAGTTTACTAGTTTGAATTTCACAAAACGAGTTTTCGCTGTCAGTTGCTACGGTATGTTTCTGTATTATACAGAGTTATTCATGCTTGGAAAAATACCAGTCCACAGCCAAAATGAATGTGAGAAACAGTCCAGAATCCTACTCATTCTCTTCCCCTTGCAGAGACTTGCTTCATATCACTAAAGGACATAATCCAAGCATAATTTCCAACCCCTTCCTTTCAAGGAGGCTGTCTAAATTCTGATTATTTTCTACATACCGGTTTGCATGTGTGTTTTATTTCTGATCCCCTAAAGTTCTGACCATAAAGCCACCACCTACATCACCTCCTGTCAACCTGAATTCACCAGCCTTTTTGTCACAGTCTTCCCTGGTAACCCCATTGCATCCATCCATTCTGTATGCAGTATAAGCCCCAGTTGAACATACTGTCTTGATTGCCCCCACCTTCTGTCTTACCCTTATTTAAAAATACAAATCGAAGTCCGTACTTTGCCTCATTTAGTGCTTTAGATTTTAGACTTCTTGTCCTTTTAAAGCCTTTGCATGATTTAGCTTTTTCCTGTTTACTGTTACCACCACCTCTTTCTGTTTACGACTGATGCTAGATTTGATGCTTGCTGGATTGCTTCTCCTAACCAGCACTTTTTTGCTGTCCCCACACTTGCCCCTTTTACTTAGTGAAGTCATGAGCCTGTTGAAGATGATCATGTAAGCTTTTCTCTACCTGGTCTCTTGAGAGCCATTGTTGCCTAATTATTAAAAATGGATTATTTTGTGCTTGGAAAACTATGGAACAAGCTGATGAAAACCCAGTCATCACCCTGACTGCTGCATTTCACTGTATTCATCTGTTGCTTGTTTCTTTAGGTTGGTATCTGCTGCCATACTTTGATCAGTCTGTAGATCAGATAAACAATAGCTTTTTATTCTTCTAATAATTAAAAAAAGACTAATGATGTCTTTTCTCATTTGCTCCACTCTAAAAAACATTACAAGTGAAGTAATTAAGGGGGGAAAAAAAAGAATGATAAAATGGGAATAGCATAACTTGCAATTCAGGGTGCTGTATTCAGCCTTAGAGCCTTCTTTTGAGACCATGGAGCTGATTGCTTAGGATGGAGCTTTCTCGTAATTTTGTTTTTGAGGCAGCTGTTGGTTGTGAAAATGTACTTGTTTTCTCATTTTGACTAAAAGTCTGTCTGTTTGTTTGGGCTTTTTTTTTTTTAAAAAAAACCTTTCTGAACAAACTGTCTTGACTGGGGCAGGAGGTGAATGTTATGATGGTGCATATTTGCAGTGAGGCTTTTTGAAGCTTAGAATGGGTGTCTGTTGTAGTAATGATTCCTGAAGGGCTGCTGGAACTTGGTTTTAGAAATGTGTGTGTGGCTTCATAAAACATATCCACAGTCATCATGGGGCCCCTGGACTGAGCAATTCACAGTGTCAGAGGTGTATCTGGATTGTAAAAACTCACTCCAACAAGATAACTCACTTCAACCACTTGTTTTCAATTTTTTTTTCTTGAGTCCAACAGCACACTGTGACTTGATGTTTCTGCTGAACTTTTAACTTTTTATTCATGAAGCTTCTTATTATATCTGACTGCTACCTCTATATGCTCATAGTTTGCTTAGGCCTTGATCCAGCAGACCACTTAATTGCTCAACTGTAAACACTTGAAGTCAATGGAACTGCTTACAGGTTTAAAGTGAGTGTGTAGTATGTTGCATTGGGGCCTTAGACAGCTGTATCTTAAGGACAGAGAACTTTGCTTCCTTCTTGTTTGTCAAGTACTTACCATACTTCCAGTACATTAGAAGTATTGGTGGTAGTTATGGCAGTGGGAGCAAGAAAGCAATGAGGAGATAAAAGAAACCTGGTAATGTGTACAATATTGTTCATTGGCAGTTCAGTCTCTTTGTTAAATGGATTTGCAAATAAAAGATTATTCCTCTTCTTCTCCCAAGCAAAAAGCCTTGTGATGAAATGAATAGGTAGTGCATTAAAATGCAAAACTATGTGCAGTGACAGAAGGCCATGCATGAAAGATACTTAAGGACAGGAAACTCCTTTTGGATCATAAGCAAGGTTTAAAAAAAAATTAAAATGATGTCTGAAAACATGTAATGGTAAAAAAAAAAAGATTTTAAGTAGGATGTGCACCCACTTAAGTATTTAAGCCATGTGAAACAATGAGTAAATGAACTACTGACCAAATAAACTAGCAAAACAAAAGTAAGGTTGCATTTCTTTTTGCCTTTTTTATTTTCATCCAAAAGACTGTTAATTGCTGGAGGATTCAAATAATTCATATTCAAGGATAGAAAGTAGTAACAGTATGCAGAAGCTTGGATGCTCCAGCTATACAAGAAACAGTGAAAGGAGTACTTTTCTCTTTGTGTGATGTCAAAGCCAAAAGAAGGGAGGGAAAAAAAGGGGAGGGGGTTGTGGCTCTTTGATGTCACTTTCAGAATAAAAATAATGCTGTAAAAGAAATAGCATAATCTCTTTCTATTTATCTAAGTCCTTTTTTTCTAAAGAGTTAGGGCAGCATTGTTAATTGATTTTTCTGACACTCATAATAACAGTTGTATTAAAAATAATTTACAAAGGATTTTTTTTTTCCCAGAAGCTGAGCCCTGCAGAATGTGTTGTAGAAAAGTGGGTAGAGAGTGGATTATTGTACATCACTGTTCTCACATAATTATAATCTGCTTGATTGGTAAAATGCATGTTGTGCTTTTGCATTGTCCATTTTCAACCAGTGGTGTCTTTCCAATAAGATTTGCTGGATTAGTAGTAATAGCATCAGGATATCTCATGCCCTTTAGTATAAATAAAGGTTGTCCTAACAGCTGCTCAGATTGTGCTGGCATAGTAGCCGTCTTTGCTGGAGTGCCAGTTTTTGGCTAGAATATTTTAACACACTGGAGCTTTTCTCTGGTTACCAATGGTTGAATCATTTCCAGCTGTGAAAACAGATGTGTGGCTTTTTTGGGAAGTAAAGTTAATTAGGGGAGGTTTATGAATTGGTTCTTTATTTTTTCTTTTTAATATGGGGTTAGAGGATGCCTTTAGAAAAGAAATAGTTTTTTATGAGCATGAAGTTGGACAGATTATCAACATACACAGCATTATAAGGAAAATTTTGGGCATACCTATGACAAAAAGAACCTGACCATTGCCTCAGTACATCCTAAAACCATGTTAAAAATGAAAAGAAGAAAGACTTACTATTTAAATTGGTAACTAATAAAGTTGAGACAAAACTGGCAAGTAGAAGTGACTAGTTTATCTTCGTGCATATTGTGTATTAATATTGCTATTTGGCTATTTTGTAAGGCAGCTCACAGACTTTTCAAATCTGCATGGGCCAACACCGCACACGTCTCATTAAATTTTTTGTTTTCTTCATCTTTGGCTTTTGTCTTTGAAAGGAATTCTCTAGGTGAAAACTCTGGAAAATATTTGCCATGTTTCAGACATTCTTTTCCCTTTTGTGTTTAGCATAGTGATTTGTACCTTTAACATTGATGTCTGTCTATTTTTAAGTCTGCTGGTGGGCACAACACAGTTATGGAAAATGAAACTTTTTGTGTGAAGAAACTGTTTTAGTTTTGTGATTTCTTTTTTACTCTTCTTGTTCTTGATTGTTACATCAAATAAATGGCAAAGGATGAAAGAAAAACCAGCAGCAACTTGTTTAATTTTTGTTACTCTTGTTGCAAATAAGTGTCATATGAAATGGAAAGCTATTCATTAGAGCATCCTGAAACAAGGATGTTGTTCCTTTTGCACATTGTGCATGTGCTAGGGCTGCACGGTATATTGCACACTAAAACCCCAGATGTACAGAAGTGTCTCTAGAATTATCACTAAACCTTCATGTCTAAATGAACTATAAACTCACTGAGCAGCATTCAACTTTTCTAAGACTACTACAACTATAAGCTAGCAATGTAAACAGAAAAAAGATTGTTTACGCATGTATCTTGCATTTTTTTTTTTTTCCCATGGGAAGAAACGAGTATTTGGAAAGATCATGGAGAGACTATTATTTAAAAAAAAAGAAAATACTTGTGGAGATCACAAACATATGTATCCATGAAACCGCCGAACTTTTCTTCTCCTGTGAGTAGATTGCACTATCCTGTCAACTGTAGGACATGTTTGGTGCTTTGGATGCATTCCCTCTTGGAGAGTCTCAACGAAAAGCTTTGCATGTTCGGAAGAATATGTTGCCTATCTGGGATTTGCAGAGAATGAGGAGGTGATGTACTTCTCCCATTTTAAAAGCACAGGAAGCTGGGCAGTGGTTTTAGGTGTTTTCTGTAAGGGGCATTGCCCACTACTTAAGCAGAATGACTGCCTTTGGATTAGTAGTTGCCCAGGATGAAGAATGGATGTGGCAGTGCTACCTGCAGTGCAAGTTTCTAAGGCCTTACCATGTTAGGTTCCTATTTTTGGATATAATTTTGCCAGATATTGACTGTATGAACTGTTTTTTGCCCCAGTTGTAGGTCTCAAGCTAGAGTTTTGGGTTTTTTTTAATGCACGTATTAGTAAATGTGATTTTACTGTCTTCAGAAATGTTATTAGCTTAAAAAAAAAACATGCAAAATTTCATTCTGTGATGTATAATTAAATCTTGTTACCAGGGAAGGCAGTATAAAGTGTAGATCTGGGTTTTTTCATAGAAGATTTATTGGGTTTTTTTGTTTGTTTGTTTATTTGTTTTTTAAGTGAAGAATTATTAAGTATAAGACAAAAAGCAAACAAGAGAATAAAAGGGCTGGCATATTGAGAAATATTTTATAAAAATATTAATTCTTTTGTAGTTTAGAAGATGTAAAGCAAAGTGGCAGCAAAAGTCAGAGCTGTATTTGATTAGAAATCAAAAGGTTATTAATAGTGCTGATTACTTCAGCTTAGTTATGTCTGCTCTAGTATTACTCTTATTTGTTTGCAACTCTAATCAAGCTCACTGTAAGCCCTTATCTTTGACCAGCCAGAAGAAATCATAAAAGGAAATAATTGTTTAGTGAGAAGGACTTTGATAACAGCATGACTCTTATGTGGGAGACAAGGAGATAACACTGTCTGAATGAAATGATATAACCAAGGTAGCTAAGGTGATAAATTCTTTAGTTGTCTTGTCCTCAGCAGTAAAATATACAGCAAATTAAAGATGTCTTTTCAAGAATCATCTTAAGAACTGATGGTATTTGTAATTTGCATGTTTCACATTTGCATGTGTAGAGGAAAGGGAGGAGATTTGATGCTGAGAATAATATGATTTTGTAAAGCCACAGATTTGTCCACAGAGGTTGACCAGGCGATTCAGCCATTACTTATTATCCAGTTATCGCTCTATTGAATTGAAAACTGTGGTTAGTGTTTGACTTTTATTTGACCAAAATATTTTCCAAAATTTAAGTATTTATCTGAAGGAAGGCATCAAGTATTCAGTAAAGCTTTTGATACTTATTGTACTGGTTAATCATTCACATTGTTTGCTTTCTTTAGAAAGCCCTGTTTTTCATTAGAGTTGTTCAGAATTAATTTTCTAGGCAGAGGTTCTCTTTATGACTTGACCTGGTAGGTTGGGAAGCCCTTCAGTATCTTTTTGTTTCTCCCTCTGAAAAATACTTACTCAAGGCACCACTGTGTCTTCTTTTTGTTAAGCTAATCAGAGTGACCTCTTTAAGACTCTTACTGGAGGACATTTTTTGCAGACTTCAAGTACATTTGCATAACTCTTCTGTTTTCCTTCCAATTTTTTGATTTCCCTTTAGGAAAATCAGATGCCAGAAGCATGAGACGGTATTTCAGTATTGGTCTCTCTGATGCTTTCAGTACTACAGAGAAGAATTCACTTACCTGCTTCTCTTCATTACATTCAAGATTCAAATTAAATCTTTTTGCTGCAGTATCACAATGAGAGTTCACATTGAGTAACTTGTGCACTTCAATACCTGCAGTCTTAACTCAGTCATGATTTTTGAGGATATAGTCTGCCGTTCTGTACGTATGTTACATTTTCTGTTTGTTGGTCTGCACCTTAGTACTTTGTTTTATCCAAACATACTTTGTTAAATGAGCCTCTTTTCATCTTTATGACTTTTTGCCAATCTTATTTCTGTCTACTAATTTTGTCATCATTTTATCTGATGAAATCTTGACTAGTGTGAAGCCTGGCACCAGTCCTTGCTGAAACCCAGGAGTAACATCTATGCTAATTCCTCATTGTATTTGGTAATATCTCTCCTAGCCCCCTTTTGATGCACTTAATATACTCTTATATAGTATCTTCATGACTTTCAGATTCAAAAATTAAGCTGTAATAAATCAGCTGCCTTGCAGAAAGTCTTCTACAGATGCATAATTACTGAACAAGTGGTGTCATCAAATATTTGAGTTAAAATTACTGGATATTTTTAGTGATGAGATGCCAGTCCTCTAGTTAAGTTATACATGTATGTAGCAATATGTTACTTAATATACGTTTCCATGTTACTTTATATACCTTTCCTGGGAGGAGCAGGAACTTTCACATTCATAGTGTGTAAATGAGCATTTTTTAATAACTTTGGATCTGTAGAGGCTGTACCTGAGTTTTCACGTGGTTACACTTGTAGTGCCTGCACCAAAGAGACAGTGATAAAAGCATCATGTGGGAGCAAGAATTTAGGCATGATGCATAATATTAGTGTGTCTGTGTGCCAGCATGTTGTGTGCACCCCGGATAGCTTTAAAATACTTCCATCTTTTTCTAGATAGGATTTGAATAACTGGAGATGTACTCAGAATTGGTCTAGACAGGGGACACCCTCCCACTCCACCACAAAATAAAGCTGTAGAATATTCTTGGCTCCTTAGTTTAATGCAAAAAGAAAAAAAAGAAATGAAATATACTAATTCCTGATTAAATTTTACATAAGTCAGTTTGCGTCTGGGCTGAATTCATTACTGTATATCTGAAAATGAGCTGGATGTGTTACTTCTCTGCTACACTATAGTTCATTGTCTTTAAACTCCTTCAGCCAGGACTGCTTCTGAAAGAGATGGCTCTGGTGGCCCCATCTCCCATCTTGCCTCCTGCATTTATGCTGGCACAAGTGTTTCTCGTTCAAGTTCATTCACCTCTTGCACGTGGCTCACCTCATAGCTACACAAACATTGGCCATGGCACAAAGGAGGGGCGGCACAGGCACAAGAGCAAGCAAGCAAGAAAAAGGCAAATCCATGTATTTTAGCATCAGTGATGGCCCATAGCGGTTTCAGTATGGTGTAAGTCTGCAGTAAGGAAGTTACCATGCCAGTTGTTCACCTTTACTGCCCCATTGTGTTAGTGTGGCTTTCGTGACAGAAGGCCCTCCATCCAAATTTGTGAGCCTAACTGCACACGCAATTGCTCCCTAACCTGGTCGTTTCAAAATGACCTAAATTAATATAAACATTAAAAAAAATCTACTCTTATGAATCTTAAGAACCACAAGCAAACCTGCCTTTATTTTGAAAGAACTTGGGTACAGTACAGTACTGATGTGCTGTCATGCTGGGTGATCATCAGGAAATGATGATGAGCAACTAGAGGTCTGTAGAGGTGGTAGCCTGGGTCAGCTGCAGCCTCAAGAGACTAACTGAATTCAGCCTACATTTGCTGTAAAAGCACTAAATAGGGAGAGGTACTAAGTAAGTAAGTAAGAATTAAGTGCCTTTTTTAGGAAAGATTTGAGGTGAAAACAGTGGGAGCTTCTCGTTTTCAATAGGTCTGGATTTTTCCTCACTGAAGAGCTATAGGTATATGAATGCATTTTTCTGTAGGTGTGTATTGAGGATGTGATTTTTATTTTTTCCCCACCCCCCTTCAAGGAAGTAATGATTTTGAGCGTCCAGGTTTTTGAAGGCTCAGCTTCAGACATCTTAAATAGGGCTGACTTTCAGCAGCTAACTGTTTAGCATTTACTGCATTTTTGGGCTTTTTGAGCAACCGAATCCTGAACAACAAGAATCAATGTCTCTTGACATGCGTGTCTCTAGTGTTTAATACGTGAAGACAGCTTGCAACCACATTGCGGGGAAAGCTGTATGGAAACCTTGCTAGGCTGGATTATGCAGAGAATTACCAGTAGTCACAGAAATTGATTACTGTAACTGATGTCTCTCTTTTTAATAACGTATTCTTATGATGTTTGTTAATCACAGGCGGGACTTTGAAGGCCTGCTGTATAAGTTTTTCAAAATAAGCCTAGCATGCTCAGTCTTTTATGTAGTTCCACAGTGCAGGGCTCTGAACTTCATGCAGGCTCTTGAGCCTTCACACCCATGTATTCCCCTAGAAAATAAGATTGGGTGACGTGTATTTTGCTTGCAGATTTTTATAAGCTGAAATTGAAGACTGGAACGGGCCTGTCCTGGTATCTGTGCCAAACTTACGTGAGATAATACACAGCCTGAAATAATTCCCTGTAAACTGTCAGCGACCACCGAGAGTTTTGATTTGGCAGTGATGACTATATTTAGAGCTGAGTCCAGGGGACTTAGGGTAACATTTGTCAAAGGTGCTGAGTCTTATTTTCTGAAGGTGCATGGGTGCGAGAAGCAAGGTGCCTTTCAGTAAGACTTAAGGTAAGCTCTCCTAAAATATGTAGTGCTGTGTAGGAATATTTGAGATAGTTTAAAATTAACTAGCTCAGATAACAAAGGCAACAGAGCTAGGTGGCACTTCAGTCTTCTAGTGGATTAGTTACTACAGGTAGGCAAGCATATCAGTGTATCTTCATTTTGTCTGCTATCCAGATGGAAGGCTATGTTGAATATCTCTCTTCAGCATTGCACTTCTGTATAGTGTATGTGTATTGTAAACTGATATAAGTAGCAACTGAACATGAAATGAGGGAGATGCCGAAAATTTTATTCTTAGGAGAAGACTTAAGAAATCTCTGTCAAGACAGACTTAAAAGATGATGCCTGAAGTTCAGGTTGAAAAGTTTAGGACTTATATTACCTGAAGGAAAAAGAGTTATTCACAGGTTTGGGTTTTGTTTTGTTGTTTTGGTTTTTTTTTTAATCTAACTTAAAACCAAAATAAAAGTACACATTGAAATGCCTAATTTTATGTTCATTTAGATGTATTTGTCTGTCTGAAAACCCTAAATACTCTACTGCCAAGCAGTAAAAATTTCGTCCATATAACATTTTCTAAAATAAGTTTTATATATGTGCCTTAATTAAATTCTTAATGTAAGAGGTGTGACTGCTTTTGTAGTGCAAAGTACTGGTTTCAAATGAGCAAAAAATACTTAATGCTCTGAAACAGAAGAGATATGCATCATAAAAGCACCTAACGCAAAGTTAACTTAGAGTGTGGCAAAACATGTTTAAAAGTGAGACATGTATAGCCAGTTGTGTGGCAGGAGAGAGAGTGCAGAAATTTCCATTTTTGCAAATGAAACTCTAATGAAAGTTTTAAGCATTGTCCTGCTGTTTTTGTATTTAATGTTCTCCCCAGCGTCTTCCTGTTAAGGAGTAGCACAATGTGTGGCATTTAGTGTGTGTTCAATCTCTCTTGTTTTTAAACAGATCTTCTTCAACTGGTAGCAGCTTTAAGAATTATGTGAGTAAAATTGTAGAAATAAAAGCAAATGAGAGAAGACAATGTAGTGATGCTTTATACTTATATATCAGTTTTCTGTCATTTGGAAACTCAAGGGCTGTTGCTTTTGCTTGCCAAATGTTAGGCTGATTGCTTTCAAGGTGAAGCTGTACTATGCTGCTTTGAACTGATACTGCATGATTAAGGTAATAAGTAAGTGCCACTTAATTGGAACAGGCCTGATCAGAAGACATTCCAGGTAACTGATTTAAGCCAAACAATACTTAATTGCAATGACTGTTGCTTAATGGGGATGGTAATTATGTGCATTGGGGATACCTTCAAATGATTCATTGGTGGTTGGGTCTTTTGTGTCTCCCTCACTGTTGGCTCTTTTTCCTGTTATTCAAAACAGCTTTCAGTGTCTTCATAAATAGCCATGATTTATTCAGAAAGCAGATAAACCATTGCCAGTGGTTGGCTTTTAATAATTCTGTGCCAGAGGTTTAAAATCAGCTTGCTTAAAATCATGATGCCTCTAATGATTTTTGAGGACCTTTTTATTTGCTTTCAGGATTTTGAACTATTGGGTTTGCTTTTTCACTTTTCTATGCGATCAGGAATGTTAGAAATTGAAATAAGAAAAGACAAGTCACATAATTTCTTGGTCTCTGAATCAGGGCAGGCTCTAACATCATGAGACTTACTAAATCATTGAAGTTGATATGTTCTCTGCCCTTGGCAAATCATTGACTTGGTTTAGCTCTGTCATATTTTCTTTGCCAGGATTGCCTGTTTTCTTCTGCATGAACCCACCTGATCTGTTACAAACGCACTTTACAACTGAGGAACCCTCATTTATAATTAAAACTGGCCAAAGATAAAACTGGGTCCTCTCCCACTTTTTCTCAGACTTTGGCCTGCAAATGCACGTTTGCACCTTCATAATTTAGCCTTGCTCTGCCTACCTTCTCTGCTGCTTTATCATATCATCAGTATGAGATGCTGATGTTTTCAGCTTTAGTTGCTTTATGGCTCTCCACTTTTTCAATATACATTTTCACACTGTATCTTTTGGGGCAGACCCCTTTTTAAATAGGTGTATATATCGAGTATTGTGGAGAGATGTGGTGTTTTCTGAGTTAACCTGGCAGACAAGAGTTTGCTCCTGACGCTAATGTTACAATTTGTTTTTAATTCCAGAAATCTCATGCTTCCATATTTTTCAGTTTTCTGTCTTGTTTACAGAGTGAACATGTTGGATTAACATAAAAAAATGCGTTTCAGTTTAAAAGACGTAGAATCTTTCCATTTGTTATTTCTAGAATAGCTAGTGCCTTTTTTTTTTTTCCTTTTTTCTCCCTCTTATTACATCTAGCACTTGACATGTGGCTAGATTTTGACAATGGCTCCTGCAAGAAGTGATTTTCAATGACAGGAACATGTTTAAGACATTTTCATTATTTAAAAACCAGACGTGTTTTTCTGTCAGCAAATCCACTGCAAATATGAAAGCAGGACAATATTTTTATCATGAACCTCAGAACCAGACTATATTACCTTTTTCAAAAATGAAAGGACGCTCCAGGGTTTGTAGGATTACACTTCCTCCTGTTCCTTCATTTCTCATTATCTCTTCCCTTTAGGAATATTTAAGAAGGAAATTTAGAGTGACACATACAAAAGGTGGCACAGGAGACTTTGTTGGCAAAACCAGAACTACACATCCCCAGAGTGCCAAAGTTGTCTCTGTTGACTCCATCTGCAAGCAGTCTACATATTGCATCATACCTCTTTATTTAAATCGGTTGAGAATATTTAACCTCATTTGCTTTGTATGAAAAAATACTAGAAATATGAAGCATTATCTTTATCTGCATTTTCCATATAGATGTTTATAGGGAAGTCGAGAAGCTCTCGAGTATTGTCTAGACTACCTAATTCATTAGACAATGTTTCACAGAAGGGATAGTTAATAACTGGGTGGGGTTTTTTTTGTTTTTTTTTTCTCTGTATCTTTAAAATGGTAGACAGCATTTTCAAAATGTCTCTCAATTTTGGTGCCTTTATTATACTTCCACCCCACCTTGAGATTCATTAAAGGGCCTCATTTGCAGTGGGTAGAGATGTAGTACTTTCAGAAAGTCTAGGCTTCTTTGAAATGTCTAAAGGTTGGTTCCATTTACCTGTAGAAATTAAAAATTAAACCAAAATTATTTAAAGTACACTAGCAAGAACACTTAGCTCAGTAAATTTGATGTCTTTAAAGCATATTAGTGAGATCTAGACCATTGTTTTGCTAGGCATTGTGCTTACTAATATAATCTCTTAAGTCAAGGACTTAGGTTAAAAAACCCCAAACAAGTAAATTAATAAATAAGAAAATCATAAATCTAACAATGCCCATGTAATAGCCAATTATTCTAGTTCTCTGATGTATAAAGAAACACACGTTTTTATCACAGCATGACTTACACTTCAGCGCAACATAAATGCAGTTCTTTCATCAGTAATTTCCACATATATACACAAATCTTGAAGTAAAAACAATCATAAAACATATCTGAGTTAAATCTGTTGACCAGTCTATAGAACATAAATACTTTTTTTGTGAGTAGATCGTTTTATAGTTTTTCCATTAAATGCTGTACTAAATATTGTTTTTAAGGAGAGAAGTAATTGTAAATATTTTGAGCAAAATTAGGAATTACAATTTTTCTCATTCATTAACATCTTTTAAAATAAAGGTCACAATTATTAGAGAGTTAAAAAGTAAAATAGTTTGTTTTAAGCTAGCAGAACTAGTAGATAGGTTGTAATGAGTTTCAAATTTGGTGGTTAGGCCAGAGTACAGTTGATGTAGATGGAGGTGGCTGACTTCTGCTGAGGACCTACCCCACTGTGTGTACTGAGAATAAGAGTTCCTTCACTTGTGGCTACGTAGCGGAGCTATTTGAATGAAATACTGCTATTTTTTTTAAGGTTTTCAGACTCTAAATCCAAGTCTGTCCCTTATTGGTTGGAATATCTGTGGAGATTGGAAGTGATCTGGCTCAGCCTGATGGGAGTGGCTTCTTGTGTAAGGACAAAAGAGAGAAATGACATAAGGATGTCTGCAGTCATGCAAAGCTGTGTTACAAGACGTGGTCCCATAGGAAATGCTTTCTTTGCCTAGCTGTCACTATTTGTAAAGGGTCCTCTTGCCTCTCACCCAAAAGGAGGGTGCTTCCATCTCCAGCTTCTTATCTTCCTCTACACCTGGAGATTTGCTTACTGAAGTGGTGATGTGGGGGAATGCCGGCAGCCATGGCTACAGGCCATTGAGGCTGGAGCAGAGGTGCTGTTTTGATCACCATGCTCTATCACTTGTCTTATGATGCAGATGAGAGCACAGAGTGTTTCTCACTTGTGCTGTTGCTGATGCGGTTGTTTTGGGATCTGAAGCCTTTCATTTTTTCATAACCTTCATAACCTTTCTTTTTTTATCCACCCTTGGCATCTCACAGTTCAGAAAGGAAGAGTCGGTGCCCAGAGGACCTTGCAGTGTGACTAGTACGTGCATGATTTGTGTAGTATACTGCAGAGCTAGGAGGTGGAGAAAGAGAGTTACCATGACTTGCTCGGTTGAGACCCCTTACTCAGAGGAGAGATAACTGCATATCTTCATGGGGAGGGGGTGGTGGGGGAAAAGTAGACAATTTAATAGGCTTTCTATGTTGGTTTAGCTTGTTTACTGTGGGAATTGTAGCTGAAGAAAGTCTTTTGAAAGCCGTGTTATGTGAGAGAAGATAAGTGCCCTCATGAAACACTAGTAAGGATGTAAGAAAAGACATGGAGGGCCATGTGATAAAAATGGACAAATGGGCCATCTGTAATATTAGAGACACTACTACTAGATGCTGGTAGTGCTTCTAAAGTCATAAATTGATAATGCTATTAGTGTTAGATGCCAGAACTGCTGCTGGTGTCCAACAGCAGGAGTGATTTTCCCACTGGGAGAGTGAGTCATGCTGTCCCTGCGGAGAGAAGTGTATTAAAAACATGGAAACTGGTGAATTATGTTATTTTTTGGAAAATACTGAAATATATCTTACACAGTGCCTGCATTGTTGCATTTCCAATAGGTTCAGATATGTAACCTAGAGCAAAATAGGAGAGTGTATGGGACTGGTTTGTGTTAGGCACTAAGACGGTATGTAGAAGGGCATAAGAAGGAAGGGAAAGGACACGCAAAGGATTTAAGGTGGAGATAGATAAAGGATAAATTAGAACTGGCTTTCCATCAGTCATGTCACCCCTGAAGTAGGAGAATGCAAAAAGTGTCTTCTCCTTCAAGGAAGATCACAACTCTGCTTAGCGGTATTCCTTTCTTCATTGTTGCAGTAGCAGACCCAGTCTTACATGGGCACTGTGTTAAAATAGGCTATGTACAAATGACAAATGAAAGGTAGTATCTGCCTGATAGAGCTTACCCTGCAAATATAATAGAAGATATGATAGGTGAGTGCAGGCAGGTGGGGAGGTGCAAGGAGACATAGAAACAGTTGTCTCTAATCTCTGTATGTACTAATGTACTGATCCTGCTGTGCAAACAGATAGGGCGGAGACCCGTTCTCCCGAGGACCTAGTGCCTCTTACGGCAGTTGTTTTCTCTTTGGCATAAGTGGGGTTGCTTGGGGAATGTGTCATAGCTGCACAAGCCTCTTTTAGAAGAGACACCTGATAAAGAGAGTTGTGAGAGAGCCGTGTGACTAAGTCAGCGCCTACTTGTACCAATGGTATGACTAAGACTTGTATCAATATAATGAACGCCTCAGTAAGGCAAGCGGAATTGGAGAGATGTCATAGGACAACAGGTGAAATAACTGCTTGAGGTCTCTACTCCCAGAAAAGTATTACTTCAGTGACCACAATAATGATTTGTTTGTGGTTATACAACATACTTCAGCTTCAGAGCAATGAGTCAGAGCATTCCACAAATAGTGTTATTTTAGTGTAGTGTATCCCTTTGCAACTTGAACTTATACTTCCATGTTCTTTAAAACAATGTGTCTAACTTTACAGAAGGTGCCTTATATATGCAAACAATTTTGTAGTAAAGAAATTCTGTCTGGCTCCCAAGAAAGCAGTGTCTATTAAATCAGACACCAGAAGGTTACCTCGGGTCATAAACTGTGTTGGGAAACATAAAATCATTCTGACTTTGCCAAAAGTTTTTGTATACAAACAAGTAACAAGGTAGGGAAGTCAATGTATTTGATTCCATTTCAGACTTCTGTAAACAAATAAACTGCAACCCCAATCTGATAGTACACAAAAAACCTGTCAGCATGCATCTCTGCTCCCCCCCCCCCCCCCCTTTAGGTACAAAGATCTTGATTTTGTTCATGTTTATATCAGGTAAACTCTCTGCATTATGAACCTTACAATGTAGTGTTACACAAAGAACCAAGTTCATTTTGGGACATTCTGATACTAAAAAAGGTGAAAATATTGTCGTGTGTTTGACAGCAGATGATTTGGTGACATTTAGGTAACTTTGTTTACCACTCAGGAGGTCAGTGCAGGCAGTTAAGGAGTTGGTTACATGTACAAATAAGTAGATACCATGTGGCTCAATGACAGTGACAGGGCGTTGCAGATTGGACCTCATTTTTCATTTCCTGCTTTTAGAGTAGTTCCATTCAAATCCCTTCCCTTTTAGGATCTGATGTATTGCAACCCATGTGTTCGGAAGTTACAACAACGAAGATCTGTGAAAATTAGGTATGAGTAAATCAAGTGGAGAAGATTTGGAAAATGTAAGGTGGTTTTTAGATTCACAGAATTTATCAACTTTTTGGAAATTTTTTTACTCCCAAGAATAAGCAGTATTTTATGTCCAAGAAACATCAGTTGTGGCAGGGAATGAGGGAGTCAAGGGGAGAAGAGTAGTTTTATCTGAATAAAAGTTCTGTGCAAATGCTGAAGAAAACCAGAGATGACGTTGCATGGCAGAATTCATCTGTTCCAGCAAGTATATATGCTGTAGATGGAGTAGCAGCTGAATTGCTGTAGAAATTAATTTGCCCCATACAAAATAAGTTGAATAATTTACTAGAATAAACATGCAGGGCCATGATGGGAAGCCATCTATTCAGTGTATCTATAAGGAGACAAAAAATGAAAGTAATCTTGTAACTTACTCTTTGCAAGCAGAGAGGGAAGACATAAAAAGATTTATTGGGCTGTGTGTATGACAAGATGGAGAAGCAGGATGGAGAGAAGCCACTCGGCACGCTGCCATCTTGTTGAGCAAATATGGATACCGAGAAAAATGGACTCACCAACTCTCGCACCTGACAAGACAAAGGAGAAGTCTTCAGTGTTGCTCCTCATATCAATGCATGTTTCTTTCCTCTGGAGGAAGGAAGAACTGGAATCTTAAGAAATCTGTCCCTGGAGCAAGGGAGCTGTGTGCTGTTCCTTACACAGGACCTGTGACAGTTGTATCTGGTTTCTGTATGATGGCCACAAAGCTTATATGGTTACTGCCAATAATACAGTGGTGGAGTATGATGATAAATTAGTTAGAATAATGTACAAAGGAAAAAAATGTATGGTCTGATTTTATTTTCCTTCACTGCAAAGTAATAGGATGTCCCAGGTCTCCAGCAGGAGAAACCTGACAGAGGGGGAGTGAACTCCTTGCGTAGGTATATGTGTATCATCTGTGAAATTAGGCCTTCGCCTGCCATCCTGGCCAGAGCAGCATGCTGTATAGCTAGTGCATTCACAGCCAGTGGAACCAGGGGACACAGGCGTTAGCTTGCTGGAGAGCAGCAGGTGTGTTAGCGCTTTATCAGGCTCCCTTTGACAGGTAAGCCGCAGGCTTCCCTGTGACAGTTGTGGAGTGTGTTTTGCTTCTACCTGATGTTTAAGAGTAGTATAAGGCGAGATGCAAAGCTTTAACAGTTAAACAAGGTGCTCATCAAAATAGACAAAATATGTTGAAATAAAACATAGTTGTTTCTTGCAAGCAGCTGGGAAAGGTCAGCCTTGGTGCTAAATCTGGATTTTTGTTGGATAAATAAAACTTAATCAGAAGAAAACTATTTAATCCTCCTTCATACATGAGAAAGCAGCAAAAAAGGTACAAATCCACTGTTTGCTTTTGCACATCCACTGTTGTTTCTGACTCCTCTTGGCTTTTGTCTAGAGGAGAGAAAACTGTAGTGGTTTACTTTTGGTTTGTATCAGAAGATGCTTATGTCTTTTCCACAATATTGAATGGTTACTTTCCATTGAGACCAATTGAATCAGTACATTGTTTAGGAGACTTTCTGACTTCTTTTGCTACAGCCTCATGTCACATCAGTAAGCACACATGCAGCTGTCCCCAGTTTTCCCCAAAACATTATGGAAGTGTTATATTGGGTTTGGCTGTGCATGTAAAACATAACCTGTAAGAGGAAAAGTTTTTGTGTTCCTGTTGGAGAGCTTTTCAGGCAGCTGTATTTGGTGATGTGTATATACTTGAGGTGGAATGCATCTTAGGCAGTGTTAACCAGTAGTCTGTACGGAGTTGTTTGGGCTCCCTTAGTAGCATTAGAAAAAAAGAGATGTGTCCATAGGGTGACTGACCCTCAGCCAGTGGTTGAATTTTAATGCACTTGTTTAAATGCATTACTTCTAGATGGCTGAAGGTGACATAAATCTTGTCTTTACTGGTGTGATAGCAAATGGTTTTATCATAGTGAGTAGTTGAACTGGGAACTGCTGTGGCAGGTAAGCATGTTTGCCTTAAGACACAGTATAACTAGCATCTTGGAGATAACGGCTGATTGTTACCACTATCTGACTGCATGCTAGGAGTGGTGGCAGAAACACTCTCTGAAGTTACAGAAAGGTCTTTGTTAATGATCACACTCTGGTTTTCTGACTTCGTAACATTTCCCACCATACCAAGTCATTTGGAATATGGGCTTGCATATGGACAGGTGAAGTAGTTTGTTGTAAGTTGGCAAAAGGGATACTCTGGTATCCAGGTCTTCAAATGCTTGATTTTAGTAATGTAGCTGTGTACCATTCTCCTTCTGCTTGTTTTGCTACTGAAGGAGGAACAGCCAGATTTCTTCTGCTGCTGATGCCTATGAAATTTTGACTCACAGAACTGCTTCTCTAACCACTGCTGGGAAATGAGTTCAGTGGGGTGGTTGATGGAACAGCTGCTCCCTGTGCCTTGCCCAGCTGAGGAGATTATTCTGCTGTCAGTTGATTTGCCTTTCCTGCCTACCCGAAGTTCTTCCACTGTCCTCACATGGATCATCTTCTGGTGAATTTGCGAAGCCTTATACTTTGGATCCATTAGTGAAGCAGACTTTCTTGTGCACACTTAATTCGTTGTGCTCTCATGAGAACAGTTTTGTGCTACCCAAGGCTTACGATTAGCCTGGCTTTTGAAGGCTGATTCAGCAGACGTATCTCCTATAGCAGTCTCAAGTGCAGCAAGTATTATGCATATCTGCTGTATCAAATTCCATGGAGCTTGTGGGTGGTTTGGAAATAATGTAAGCTAAGCAGTTTTTGAGCACAGCTTGTTTCTGTAGATGAAGGCACTATAGCTTCTACAAATTGCAGCTTTTTAATTTTTTTTGTCATGTACACTAAACCGGGGCTTAGAAGTGAGAAGTTTCAGTGAGAACCACTCTTTCTTTATG
Source organism: Gymnogyps californianus (assembly GCF_018139145.2). Taxonomy (NCBI): domain Eukaryota; kingdom Metazoa; phylum Chordata; class Aves; order Accipitriformes; family Cathartidae; genus Gymnogyps; species Gymnogyps californianus. The sequence continues at coordinate 20,322,218 of NC_059474.1, read as the reverse complement.
ATCTGGGTGAAGTGGGAGAACCCAATTTGCAGTGTTCAGGAATTTCTGGAAAACATGTAGGTTGAAGATTGTAAAGTTTGAAAGGCAGTGCCCTGACAGAGGTGTACAGCAAGTTTTGCTAATTTTACATGTGCGTGGATCTACACGTGTAGTGATTCTACTCTATATCGTTAACGGATGCTGCACACAGGAGACTTGATTCAGATTGGACTCTTAAGGTTTGTCTCAGGTTGTATTGAACTTCTCAAAAAAGAGCTGGTAGCCCTGGATAGTGAAGAAATACCTGCAAGTGGTTTTTTTATTTTAATATGAGGAATGATGACATACTGTTTTCTTTTTGATAAGATCAGTGGCTCTACAAAAGAGTGCTTGCATTTTTATCCTAAGTGTGTGATACACCACTTTTAAAAACAGTGAATGCAAACTGACTTTCTTTTTTAACGTCAGGCTGGTAGTTTTAGAAGCTGCCGTTTAGCTCTGTTCTCACCACTAGCATTTACTGCTGGAGGGATGCTGTTTATCATGTCCGTTCCTGTCTTTATACTTTTGAAAAGGGAAAACTTCATGTGCAGATAGCATGTTGTTCTCTTCTGTGGGAGTGGGAGCAGGAATAGATGTGTAAACTAGCCCTTCATCTGGAACCTATGAACAAATAATATCAGCAGCAGGAACGCCACAACTCTCAATAGTATGACAGGGACTTGTTCTACAGCCTCCCTGTGATCTGAATGCAATAAACAGTAGAGGGGAATGTAGCATGGGTAGAGAATCTTTGTCATTTTTCCTTGTCTTACAAGTCCATTAGCTCTTAGCTGCTGGGTCCAAGGCATCCTTTTGTAGGAGGAGCTGAAGGCGTGGTATAGCCAGGGTAATGTTCCTGAAGGTGGAGGCACACTGCCAGTGCTCAGTTCTGCGCGGATCTCTCTGTTGCTGTGTTGTTAAATGCACTGGTTTGCACGCACCACTTTGTGCTCCCTCAAAGAATCTGCATTTAAGAATTCTCCTTAACAATTCCCCGTGTTAGCTGTGCATCCAGCTGCAGATGCGTCAGCCTTTCTGCTGAAAAACACAGAATCTGGAGGTAGTAGAGGGCAGAACCACAAGCTGGTTTATTTTGTAATCCAGTTGGTTAGTAATGCTTCTCTGTAACCAGCTGATGTTTCTTCTTTGAGAAACAGTGTTTGACTGGTGTTTAACTTTTTTGCTTTTGCTGATCATGACATCTGACACTACCACTGTCCCTGTTTCCTGATTGTGTCCCTTTGATGCTCTTACAAAAATCACGGAGTTGCTTCTAAGACACACAATTTTTTGTGAATCTGACATCTCTCTTTTTTCCCCAGGTACGGTGGACTTGTGAGAAGAGGCTGTTCTTTTAGCACAGGGGATGCAAGTTCAGGGGAGTGCCCATTATGGCAGTATTGTAAATGTGTCAATGGACAGTTCTTAGGAGCAGCAGGGCAGTTACTCTCCAGTAGAGCAACAGGTGATAAAGCACATGTTAAAGAGGAAGAACAACTTAGCCTCTTAGGCTGAGAAAAAAAAGAAGTTGGCCATATTTCAGGGATCAGAATTGTAGTCTGTCAGTACCAAATCTCACATTACAGGCATGGCCTGCGTAACACAGGAGCAACACCATGTGCCCTAATCCTAAAGTCAGTTGCCTCCGTGAATGTAGAAGGAGAGTATACTGGCAGAAGCATTATTTCAGTATATATAACTGAGGCACCTTGGTAGTGTTATGAACAGTATTATTTGATGCAGGAGATGACTGAACCAGCAGAGCAGCAGCTGGCAAGACAGTCCAGGAAAGGCTGAAACCTGTGTCTGTCCAAAGGAGAGACAAGTACTGTGTTGCAGGGAAAACAACTCAACCTTTTCCTAGGCATTAGAGGCAAAAAAATGTAGAGAGAGGTCTTTATAATTGGAGCAAACAAGTGATTGGCAGTAGCATTATATGAGCATAAACATCAAGTATTTGTAGTGATGTTAGCAGTATACTATTCTAGATGCTTCTGAATGTGTTCTGTCTTTCGTTTACTTTCTGTTTTGTACAGATCTTTCCACTTAAATTTCTTAAGGATCTTCTGCTTTGCAGAGTAAGTTCTTCTGAACTAAGCAAAGTGTATTGGCAGTGCCTAATTGCTGGATTAATTTGGAGGTGGTGGTTATTTCCATATTCTGATGAGTCAGACCTTGGTGATCTGAATCAGTCTAGCCCAGATGCGTCAGTTATCCAAATGTCAGAGCTGATCACTAAAGTTTGATGTGAAAATGTAAGTCTTCAAGTGTTGGTGTACTGGTTATACTCTTAGCACATAAATCTTTCCCTGCATTGGCAGATAAATGAACTTGGTGACCTGCTACGTCTTTTCCATCTCTCTCTTACATGATTGTCCGTGTTGAAGCCCTAGAGCGTCCCTGTTGTTGCCTCCTTCTGAGCCAGCTGGCCTCAGGGAAAGAATCTGTCTGTCAGTGACTAGGAGAGCTCGCCAACTGGCTGTGAGTTGTGTGCTGGCTCAGGAGACCCCTCCTTCCTACTTTTATAGCCTGCAGAAATGGGCCTCTCTATTATCTGAACCTGTGATTGTTTGGAGATTGCTGGGCTTTGCAACGACCCGGGGATAATAGCCTTGTGCTTTATAGTGTTCTACTGCCCTTTAAATTTGAAGTGTAGTGTGAGCAAAGTGTGGCAGTTCTTGAAATAGCATGGAAATGGAGCCAGCCTGGGGCCTCTATGGAGATCTAAAGCAAGTGGGGTACAGCCAGCATAGCTACCATACTGCTGGACCAGTGTATCCCTTTGCAGCCTCCGCCTCAGAGTTCTTCACAGTAACCTAAATATGCCCTGTCCTACTGCAGTGAAAGGGGAAAGATAACCGTGGCATTACAGCTGGCATTCTGTCTGTGAGATGGATCCCATGTGTTGTGTGAGGCTTTCAGGCGGAGGGAGCACATGTCTCCCCATGTCATCAGTGCACTGAGATTAAGATAGTGTGTAACTCGTGAGCTGGGAGTGTTAATTACCACTGTATGAATCTTTCTCCTTCACTCCTCTAGGCCCAACATAGCAATGGCTTCTAGAACATTACTACGGTTGAGGAAGAAGCCTTTGTATCCGAAATAGCATCTTTTCTTTTTGGTATATACACAGGCTTCCAGGTGTTATAAAGGAAAGGGTAAGTGTGTGAAGACATGAGTCTCCCTTAAAAGGAAGAAGAAAAGAGATAATTAGGTTGGTTAAACAAGAGGATAGCAGAAGGAGGAGAACAAACAGATGAAAAATATATGAAGACAGTAAAGAGAGAAGCTGGTATCTGGAGAAATGGCTGTATTCTCAAAAATGTCTAGGAGTTTTGGGACCCCCCAGTCTCACTTTATTTCTCATGAGAGTTAAGCTTCTGGGAATCTAAGCCACTACTGGAAAGGCTTTTTAGGTTCATGAATCACTTCTGATGGTTTTCAAAATTTTATCCTGAGTCTGACATACTAGGAAAAGCTTCTCTTTGTCACTTAAACTATACAATGTTGGGAAATACAGGAAGCAGTTGTGAAGGTTTCCTGTATGCTACCCATATAGGATGCTGAGGGAAGTGAGATGAAGGTGCACTGAGAGTGCTGAGCCATGTGGGATGTGATGTCCTTTACCACTTCCAGATCACAGAAGGAATACTGTTGAGTTTTGGAGTGTCTGGTCACAAAGGTGTAACAAACAAGTAGCTGTGCAGAGTCAGAATAAAGGTTTACACAGTCTTGTATAAAGATCTTGGGATCTAATTTACAAATATATATTTATTTCCCCCCCTTCCCCTTCCTGTGGTCAGTGTAAGATTTCTTCTGTCAACAGGTGCTCTGAGAATATGCTTCTGTGTCTTGTGAGCAACAAAAAGCCATCTGATATGTCTTATATGCCACAATAATATCTAGACTTCTAGTGATATAAAGCACCTTTGGATGTTGAGTTCATATTCAACGAAAACCACAAAGTCAGCCTACATCAGGGTATGTTAGTGTAAGGCTGTGTCTTTGAATAGCTAATTCCTATGCACCACACTCTGCACTGCCCTGATACCTGGTGATTAAATAGTGTTCTTTAAAGTGGCACTAATATTGTGCATCTTCTGGCAGAAGTTCTTAAAATCTGCACCGATTGTAGTTGTTCAGTAAAAAGGTAAGTATGCCCCTTAGGAGAGCTGCAAGGGAAAACAGCTTATCTGCACACACCTGAACCTGGAAGAGACAATTCACTGGAACTTAATTTGCTGCATGCTGGAAAGACTAATGATGATTCTGCATTCCATTGGCAAAGAAATGAGGTAGATGGCAAAAAAAGCTCTTATTATAGTGCCTGGGTAGTAGAAATTTATGAGAAGCTTGTTCTGCTTTTGCAACCTGTGATGTCATTTCAGAATCTTGCGGTAAGGATTTTGAGGGAGAAAGCTGCAATACTGTAATCTAAAGAAAAACAACACCTGCACCAAATCTGACAATAACTTAATTTCTGTCACGTCACATCCTAACTACTGCAAATGTACTGTTGCTGTAGAGTAGCTGCTGAAGAGTAATTTAATCTTATTTGCAGTGTTTTCATAGTAAAAGGGTCTAGAGTGGGAAAAGGAAGGAAAACCCCTAGGAGAAGCAGCTATTTCATGTTGTGCTGATATAATACTGCCAGTGAGGAAAGAATGAAATGACTTCTATCACGTCTCTTCTCTACTTTTTCTTCCAGCAGCTCTTCCTGTTCAGTGGAACTTAGCTACGATGTTGATCAGAGGGTGGAGTAGCTAGAACAGGTATGGTATTGACATATATGATGGGGTGCTAGCTGAATTGCAGGAATTTGGAGGAGACTGTCCATTTCTGTAAAACATACCTCTTCAGTAAGGGACAAGAAGACCATAAAGGCTTTGACTAGAGCTTTTTGTAGCCAGTATCTTGTTTCAGCTGATAACCAATAGCAAAGGTCAGTGGTGAAAGGAGTATAAGAACTGGGAAACCCATTCTGGTACTTCACCTGTGTATTCTGATTTCCAGTTTTCTGGGACTTCCTTAGCTGTAGGTTTTTAAATTGAATAGTTCTGCATGCTTTTTCTTTTTTCTTTTTCTCTCCCCCCCCCGGTCCAATTGAACTTTTAACCCATGAACACTTTTTGTGTAAACCTCATCCTCTGGCAGTGGATGATGCAGCCTGGCTACATTTTGTAGGAAAAAATAAAACTTTGTTTCTGAGCCTTCCACCTGCTCATTTCATTTGATGGCCTCTGTTTCTTTTGGAGGAAATGCTGAAAAATCATTCTTTATTTAATTCCTTCACTTGTGATTTTGTAGACATCTATGGCATTTATCATAAACTCTCCAGTTACTTCTTTGCCAGGCTGAAGATCCCTTATCTTTTTAGTCATTCCTTACGTGGCAGCTGTTCCATGCTTTTCGTCAAGCTGGTTGTCCTTCCTTGTTTTCTGGTTCTGTTATCTTTTCTGAGAAGAGGCAGCCATAACTGTTCACAATGTTCAAGATGCAGATGAACCTCTCATTTATGTTGTGGCATAATGTTCTTCTGTTTTTTTTTCCTTTCCTAAAAATTTCTAAAATTGCATTTGTATGTTTGACTAGTGCTGAGCACTGAGCTTAGATTTCATAAAGGTTTCTACTATAACCCCAAAATTTGTCATGCGTGGTGTCAGCTATTTCAGATCCCATCCACGTGTATGTCATGTGGAATTGTTTTAAGCAATTATTAAGAATGGATTTCATCTGTCATTTTGTCATGATACTGTTAGTCATCTGTAACTCTTGTCAAATAGTTTTGGTTTTTTTTTTTTACTTGAATAACTTGGTGACATCTACAAACCTTGATGGTTCACTTCAGAATAAGGGTCATTTCACCCTTTTCCTGGATCGTTTGGTAATATGTTGGACAGCAACAGCTATGGATCTAGAATCGGTCACTGCAGGACTTCCCTGAATCCCTCCTTTTAAAAAACTAACCTCTTATTTTTCTTCTACCTTACTTCCCCCCCTGCCCCATCAGGTGGCTTCCAGTCTTCACCCATAGCAGCACCAATGAGGGAATTTTCTTGAATTCAAGTAGACTTTATCACAGTGATCTCTCATGCCTGCATGCTCAGCGATTTCTTCAGACAACTCTAAAGTATGAGAGGCACGTTTCCTTCTACAAAAGCTGTGTTGATCTTTCTGCAAAAAGAGAGGTCATTAGATTGTTGGCAGTAAGGGGTATTCAAAAGCTGCAAATTCAATGGCAATTAAAAACTAAGGCTGATCAAAACCTAGTTGTGAAACTGAATTTTTTACTTTTTTGTTACAGTGCTGTGGATTTAAGAAACACACCAAATACTGGGGCATTGACTGAGTTGACAACAGGGACTCTCAGTTAATTTCAAATGCTTATTTTAAAATGGTTTGATTTGTGATTTAGTGGAAAACATGCCTCTTATGCAGACTTTATTTGAATGTCAAGTCCAAAATTCCAGCACCAGGCTGTTTTCTACTTGTTCAGCCTTCCGGCAGAAGCAGTGGTTACATTAGTTTACACTTTCGTAACTTCCATGTATCTGAGAGGATTTTTGCCAAAAGACTGCATTGCCAAAAAAGGTCTATACTAGGGAGCAGAAGCAGCATAGGACCTTCTGCATCTGCTACAGCAGATGATGGTATATCATCATCAGTAGATACTTCCCCCCACCCCCCCCTCATAATTTTGCAACTACAAGAGCTACATGGGATTACTTATAAAGTCTGTGTGCATTCAGCAGCTGTTAAAGAAATAGTATTGTAGTTTCTCCATGTTGTTTTTAAGTTGTTCTTGTTCTGGGGGAACTGCTGTGAGAAATAAGAGACTTTATTAAATCTGTAGATTCTCTGTTTCAAAAGTCAGGAGGTGCCTCCCTCCATTCTCTCTCAGATGCTGGTGACATTTTATGAAAAAACAGGACTGAAAGATAGATCAGATCTGCTTAAAGATGATTTTTAGCTGCCTGGCCCTGTTTGTTGAACTGCTGACCTGGAGGTCAAAGACCTCAGTAGTCCTTTAACCTGTTTGTCCCCTGTGGATGGAACAACTGATACTGGTAGCAATGACTGGCGTGCAGCATAATTTTTTGATGAGAAACTACCGTACAGTGAAAAACAATCCTATGGAAATGCATTCCATGGTAGCAGAGCAGCAATTAAGTCCTGTATCTCCCCACTGGGAGATGACTAATATTTAGGTTATTGCCAAACTTCTAATACAAAATAAAAAGCAAACCCATTCCAAGAGACTGAGGTTCAGATGAGCTTTCTCATTAAACTTTTTTTTTAATATATATAGGAAGCCGTTTTAATTTTTTCTGTACCTGGAATCATAAGCAATGCCGTGAGGGTACTGTAACATTTGGAGTGGAGATGTACTCAGCATTTCTGGCGTTCCAATGTATTGGCATGTGACTGGCCATGCTGTGCATCAAGACTGTGCTAGAGGATAGGTGGCTGACTAGGTGGGCTGAGGAATCATTACGCAAGCTAACTTGCTTCTGTGTCATTTTGTCAATAGACATGTTATAAAAATCAGTAGTAAGCTATTTGGGAACTGGGGCTTTGCCAGACGAAAAGAATTAACAGCTTCTTGAATATCAGCAATAGAAATTGGGTCATCTGAGGAGTCAGCCGTGTGCTCAGAAATAGACGGTAACTATAGTTTATTTAGTAAGAGAGTTTAAGATGATTGTGAAGAAGGCTGTGGGAGTGAACATACTTTTTGCAAATACACAAAAAGGATTAATATATGTTTTTTAGGGAACAAATTGGCTGCTTTTTCCATCTTAAGCATAGGAATGTTCTTTGCTACCTGAATCATTCTCCTTTTTAGCTTCCTGATTTTATACAACACATTTTTTCGGTAATTTATCTCCTATTCCGGCTACATCTGAAGTACCCCACTGGCTTCACTGGCTCAACTTTTGAAGAGGTATATCATCCTAGCTGGTGAAATTGCTTCCAGTTTATAAAGAGAGCAGTGTTACATTCCAAATCATACTGAAACTTGGTATCTTGTTTCAAAAAATTAAATGGGAAATTAATTCATTGTTCCTTAGAGACTCATCTCATGGGAATAATCCAGAACACGAAAAAACCCATGATTTCCCATGACAGTAGGAGAACAAAATGGTAAGGTATATGTGAGTTGCGGTTTGAACTACAGATGCTTTATATTGGAGGGAAGCTGCAACAGAAAAGTAAGTTTTATGTATACAGAAATTTTGGAAAAACTGTTGGGCATGCTGAGTTCTGTTTGTCAGCAGTCAAAAGCCTTTTTAATGGCTACATTTTCAGAGAAGTGGGCTGTGTGGTCCAGCAGCTAGAGCAATGACTCTGATTTTGCTTGTATTTTTCACCACTGGGCCATTCTGCTTTCCTCTGTTGTAATTTCCTTGTTTCCTTGTTTATCTGTTATCACGCTCACCATTGTGAACTGGTTTGTGATAGTTGGTGTAGGAAAAAAAAATGTTTTAAGCATTGCCATATTTTGCAGAAGGCCTGAGGGATGTAAAAAGCCCCAGAAACAGGCGAGAGAAATGTTAAGAGAAGTTTTAGTGCAAATGTGGATTGTATATTTGTACATGTACTTCGTAGACTCTCTGTGCCATTCTCTTTGATTATGTTTGAATAGGTAATTCTGTAATTCTTGTAAAAAGGTAGTTAGAAGTATCAGTGTGAGCTTTTGAAATGTTCATGACCTGTAATCACAGATGGTGAGAAAGGGTTTTTCCTCATAAATTCATAGGCATGCAGAAGCCAGACCTTTCCTTCTGGAAGAAAGGATGAACTTTACACAGCTTCACTGTATTTCTTCCTTTCAAGAATGTATTTGGCCAGGTTTTAAAAGAGCTCAGCTCCCATTTGGGTACCTAAATTAAATGGCTGGATTTGCAAAAGTGTTTAGCATCCAGCAGCTACTTTTATTCCCACATATGTACCCAAATGGGAGATGAGTTGTTTTGACAGTGTGGCCCATTATTTGTCAAGTTGGTTGTGATTAAGACTCTGAGCATTCCGGGAGCACTCTATTAAAATACTCATAGAGCAGACAACCTTATGGGGCCATTTATAAAGCCATACTGCTGGGCCAATAGAAATGAAATTTTTAAGTTGTACAACCACATCTTGTAAATAAAAAAGAAGAGAATAAATGGCTGGTGGTTGTTCTTTTCCCCTGTTCAGAGAATGCAGCTGAAAATGAGGGAAAATTCAGGCAGTTGCAGCCACAAGAAAGAAAACATTGAGCATTCACAGAGCAGTAACCATTAAGGTGTGCAGAATTATCAGTCTGTGTTAGCTAAACAGGGAGTATAAGTACAAGGAGTATCCTTCAGGAACAGTGCACAGTTGAATAACATACATCTAAGACATTTGTCCTGTTCTTGGCATCTTGAGAGGAGAATAATCTGAGGAATCACAGATTTTCATGGAATTCAGTAACTGAAGACTCTTAAATGTGGAATAAGAATTTGTAGAGTAAACAAGGAGGGTTACTGGAGGATGTAGCTATTGCACAGCATTATGCCTGGTAGTCTTTCTCATTTTGAGTTTTCATTTTTTAAAAAATCTTGACTGGTCATTTATCCCTGTCACCTTGAAGACATTATCTGTCTGAAGAACGACATGAACATCATTTGATTCACAGCTTATGCTCAAACTAGGTATTTCCTGCTCTCCTCAGCATGTACAGAAGCCCCAGAGAGGAGCATTACACTTCTTGTTGGAGCCTAGCAGTGGGGAGGCAGTGGCTGATTTCAGGACTGGGCTGCTGCTGGAACACTTAGATGCTGTGGACCAGGAGAGCTAATGGTGGCGTGTGGAGGTAATGCTGCTTGGCACCTGATGACAAGAGCATCTGTTCTCTGAGGAGAAGAGTGGAGTGATAGATTACAACTTCAATAATCTGAAGCATTCTTCTTGTTGCCTTAATGCTTGGCCTCTGTTCCTCAACATAGTGTTTTAGGCTTCAAAGTGAAGAGAGAGCTGTCTCTTTACAATGACTGTATTGGTTTAGCAGACTCAAAAATGTACTGTTGTCTGTTCGAGTTCTTAAAGATGTTGAAGATACCCTTCATTCAAGAAAATGCAAAATGGTGATAATAAGGTCCTTTATGTCTTGGTCTTAGAGCTGTAAACAAAAATGTCACATGTATGTTGCTTCTCACTGAACTTCTTTTCTTCCGTATCACCAAAGATGTTGTTCAGATGTGATGGCTGGAGATGGAGGACACCTACTCCAGTTGGTGGGGAGTCTCCTCTGTCCTGTGTCTTCCGTTGTCTTCTTGCTCAGGGTTAAGAGATTCTGGCTGCATGCATGGGTAACACTTACCTCTACTTAAAACCTGCTGTGATGATTGCAAAAGGTTTCTCTCTTTTGTGGCTGATCCACTGTGCCCTAATTTGTATCAGAAGAACGAAAGGTCTTATGGGTCTAACTAATTCAGATTCTTAGAGAAATTTCTTTATTGGTCTGAATGCGCAAAGATCTAGCTGAGTCCCTTTCCCCCCATCTTTACACTGTTACTGAGGCACAACTGTATTGCAAGCACTAAAACTTTCATTTTAGGAAAGTCTTTGGTTTTTAGAAACTTGCAGCAGGGTGGCTAAAGTGGCCAGCTATCAGAATAAATTATTATTTTGCAGGTGAAACTTGTGCCTAAAGAAGAGAGCTGAGCCTTTTCTTTTGCTTTGCTAACTGTTATGTGGGGTTGGAGAGTTTATGGGGAAGATGTAGAAATGTGCTGAATCCCTTGCATAGGGATGTGTTTTCAGTAAGTTGAGTGCTGATATCCTGACTTTTAAATTGGCAAAATTGGAGTTTGCTGCTTAAGTCCACCCTGTGCTTACAGGTCCTGTGAATCTGTGCTCTGAACAATTTGTTTTTCTAGGAATTTGCATTTGCCCTGCCTTAACTCAAATTTTGTGCCACTGAGCTTACGTAGGTATTTTAAAGTCATGGTAGCTGAGGTCCTCCTAAGTACCAATGCATGGGGACTTATGTGTCTGTTTTATTGGTGTGGACAGAATAGATTAATGCTGTGAGTTTGAATATGTCTGCATGGCACAGTGAAATGCTTGCTGACATGTCTGATCTGGTGCTCGCTTGTAGAGGCAGTTTAATTACATCAACATACTGATTGCACCAGGTGGATATATAGGACTTTTGGATATATTGGACTTTACAGTTTAGAATTAGCCTGATTGTCTCTGCAGAGGGTGGCATGGTGGTGTAGACATAGCACTAAGTCTGGCAGAGCTAGGAATTCAATCTGAATCTTTTGGATTTCAGGCCAGTGTCCAAATTTGTGTCATTTTTTCATTTTTTGTTTCTTTAACTCTTTTTGGCTCCTGTGATGGCAACCAGGAGATTCATTCATGATCAGAGTTCATCCAATTACAGCCTTTACAGGCACTTCAGTGTTTATCTGTTAACCTTTACAGTCAGTGGAAAGACTCAGTGTCTCATATTTTTTATTAGAAGTGGATCAGATCTTTACTGAGATGAAGTGCTCTTTCTGAGAGGTTGCAGTTAGGGATAGTAGTAGAGTTGGGGGAAGCAGTAGTGAGGAATTCTGCAGAGTGGCTAAACAGTGAAATATGTTAAAGAGTGTGTACAATATAAAGGGCTATTGTCTTTCTTGAGGGGATATGGGAAGTGAATGTGCCAACATCCATGCAACATGTGTTGTCTTAAAATTGTTTCAGCATACTGAACTTGATATTTTCTCTTTCAGTGCAGCACTGCTAGTCAAGGTATGTATTTTTTAGATCATTATAAAGCTGCCTGGTGGGATAACGTTGGAGAGGGAGAAATCCATGCGTGCAAGCTGGCTTTGTAACAGTGTGAGTGTTTATGGCAAGATTGCATTACTTACTTCCTAGCTATGGAACTGCTGTGTGTATCATACCATACCTAAACTATAATATATAGTTTAAAGTCACTGCTGGTCATTATCTGATGGTTAGTGCCTGAGGAAACTATCCATTATTGCTGTTATGAATTGGTTTTTTGCTGTTTTCGGTTTCCCATTTTACTGAATAGCTGCTGACAACACCCTCCGAGTCTCTCCAAGCTGGATTACAGTGGTTGACACAGAGGACAGTTTTATGGCTTTGTTGTGTATGTGTATGTTTTAGAAGAATGTACATATATCTACTGCATTATTTATTTGTGTATTGCAAAATTCAAGCGTAATAGGAAATTTTGCATTGTGTTACAACTTTAACTACTGATGCACTTTTTGGAAGTATCTTAAGATAGAAGAGAATGATTTAAACTAGTTTTTTTGAATTGTTTTTAGCAATCAGTTATTTGTGACTCTCAGTGATAGTCATGAAATGTGCATAGTATCAAAAGGTCTGTATGAAAATAAAGCATTTTAAAGCTATGATTTCACTTTTTTGTAGGTCTGTAACTCTTTTTCCTTTAATATTGTACATTTAGTTTATCAGATTTTCAAAATTTGTTTCTGGAAGTTACTTATCTCTGTTCTACAGTTTTAGCACTGCAAGCAATATCATGTGTTGGAATTTAGCTGTTTATTATATATTCTAATTTTCTATGTGAAAGGATTACTCACAAAATAGAGATAAGGGAAAAATGGAAGAACATAATGATTTGCTTCCAGATGTGAATTCTTTTTCCCCTCAAGTTATAGGCGTGAAATGACAGATACCTAGCTGAACAGTGGATAAAAAGGTCTTAATATTAAAAACAAAATGTGACAGGATATATACCTTACAAGTACGGTCTCTTGGATGCTCGTCCTCACTTCCATTTGCCACCCTGAATTAATATTTTAACTTAATAAGATTTGCAAGGGAGTTATGTAGTGCTTTTCAATTGTCTTCATGTACTGCAGTGCTGCTGTATAGAAAGCTTTATTAACGTTTATAACAGGCAATTTTGTCAAGAACTACTGTATAATATAAACCTGCATTAATTATTACCCTTGTTAAAAGTGTAACAATAAAACATCGTAAATCTCTGTCTGTTTGTTTATGTATCTATTAGACAACTGGTAACAACGGCCAAGTAGCTCTGCGCATGTGAAATAAAAAAACAAAGTCCAAGCACGTACTCAGCTTTATTATTAAGTAAAGGACAGTGGGAGACTTAGATGAACTACAACATATAAAAGGCTTTGCTCCCACTACAAAAGAAGAACAATTTCATGATGTTTATCAGTGTGGTCCAGCTATTGCATAATAGCCCCAGCTAGCTGTAGTACACATAATTATGATATATCTCTCATAATCTCTATTATCTTAATGCATTTTTCTTCCACAAGAGAAATTAGATGCATAGTGCTCTGTGGCTCACGATTTTGCCATCTAAAAGAGATGCTTAGTATTGAGTGATGGTTGAATCACCTATTTTATACTTAAGTACGTAATCCCAAGAAGGTTTAAATCAATGTGTTAATTGGTAAGTGATACTGTAATTATATGTATAATCATGGAAATTTTGATTCCAGATTATTTACTTGCTCTCAGGAAATTAATCTACAGAGGTCATATATTAGATTGCTTGTTTATTAAGTGGAACCCCTGTAGTTACAAAGTACTGATTGGCTATAAGCTGAACGAAGCATTCTTATAGCTGTATCCAGCAGGTGTCAACAGTTCAAATCTTTGAGTGCGTATTGATCCACATTCAAACAGTTCATTAATCTAAGCACACATTATATAGATTTTTCAATGCAATTTTGAAAGAGTTGAAAAATTGTATTGAATGATGAGAGATGATACTCAAATTATGTTTTGATGGCAAATCTCCCTTGTGCTTGTGACATACTCAGATGGGGTTGGGTGCTAAAACCGACACTATGTCTTGATTTTTTATTTTCAGATGTACTTTTCTGGCTTGAGAGTAGCTTCAGTGGGTGAAGTAGTCTTTCTGTGCTGGCAATCCAAACCATCTGTTTTTCTAGCATCAGGTTTGTCACTACAGCCCCTGCTTCCTTTTCATTTGCTTGCATGGAAATAGTGTTGGTACCACTTAAGAATCCCAGAGACATCCAGACATGCCTTGTTATATTTCTTCTCCTTGGTCTTGATCCTGGAATCCTCTGGCAAGGTCATTCAGCACAGGTTTAAATGGGATGGCTCTAATGAAATCATCTGAACAGCTTGAACCTTTAAAGCTAAAGCACGTGCTTAGGTGCTTTGTTTCATGGGGAAAATGTAATGGAGAGTCTGCTAGGAGCAGCAGTCAAAAGTATTTGGCTGGATTTTCCCCTCATCCGCACTGGTGTACCTGAGAACAGAAGTCAGCTGGTCATTCAGATCACTTGTCAAATACTTTTTTCTCACATATGAGGTTAGTAAGGGAAAGAATGTTTCTCTTCCATGATGAATTCTGATAGAGCTCTATCAGTTGGTGCATCTATAGGCTTTTAGTTTGGCAATTACAAGATTTAACTCCCTTTCTCTTCTCTGCTATTTGCTAGTATCTTTGTTGAAGTAGAGAACAAAGAAAAGGAAGAGATGTTTCTGCTGTTATTAGTGAGACAAAAAAGAGGGGAAGGTTGTTCAATTTTAAGGGGAAAAAAATGCAATATATAGAAACAGATCAAGGTTTTCAGGAGTTGTTATATTTTTCCCTTAGTGTAACGATCAAGCTAAAGATAAACTTCAGTCCTGCTGACCAATTTTGATTAGATTGCCGTAATACCTGGTACCATGTATTAGGATAGCAGGAATGCCTACTTAATCATTTACAAATAATAAGAGTTTTTTATTCTTTTATTTTTCTGACTCCTTGCAGTTCTCAGATTTTTTTTTTTTTGGCAATATTATGGAAGTTAAGATACCTCTCTGAGACACTTGCAATTCATATAATATGAATTGCAAAGCTGCAAAGAAGGTAACAATTGTGCAATACAGTGTTGTAGATTGATGCAATAAAGATACTGTACAAAACCTGACCCAATTATATTACAGTTTATGCTCCTTTTATACTTACAATGCTGTTGTTATTTCCTAGTACTAATAACTAACTTCACGTTATGTTTAATTTCATAAAGTACAACTTGTATTGTACAGCTTGCGTATCTAATAAAAAAATGCAAAATTGCAATAAAGCTTCCAAAATAATGGATAGGAATTTTTCAGAAGAGTTGACATGCCTGTCAGGATAATGCTGATGGAATCTCATCCATCTGGAGTAGGACACAAAATTAATTACCAAAGAATCTGACATTGTTAGTCCTTTTTATTCAGTTATATGATAGCTTCAGTGCTCTGGAAAAAAAATAATCAAAGCAGAGTTTAAAACTGTTCTCAGAATGGCAGGTTTTCATCTAGAAATGTTAATGTATGTTAAACTTTAATTAAAAAGAATGCATATCATATCTTAACCTTTTTTTAATACAGCATAATTATCTATGGTACAGTTCCTATTCAAAGGTATGTTATTTTATTGAAAGATTCTATTTTAATGTAAAGGATTTGTGGTTTTCAGCAAATTATTGTCGTCTCGTAATTTTGGAGAGCCAGGCATACACACAATGGTGCAATCGGCAGTCTTCTGTGAAGTCCAAGGATGTAATTCAGTCACAAAGATTGGTGACATTTCCAACATGAAATATAGATTGAGCACTTCATACAAATATGAAATACCAAGGTCCCTTTGTAACCTTTATGTTTTTAAAGATATTTTATGCAGGTATCTACACTGTTGGAACATGGCTGCGTGCAAATTGCTGAGCTCAAAGACCCGTTTTTGCAGGCAGGCTGCCTTTACTGTGCCACTCCTGATTTCTGCGGATGCTTGCGTGGAGATAACATCCCTGTTCTTCTTCTTTCATCCTGAACGTGAGCCATTCAGGATGTCACAAGCAGAAGTTACTTAGAGCAGTAGTGATGTGTTGGAGGACAGGCACTCGGTGCCCAGATGTGTTGTGTCCCCGCGCAGCTGGCGTGCGGAGCCCGCGGAGGCACTGGGCACTAGGTGTCACTGTTCCTCCACGGTGAAACGGCCGCCTGTGCATTTTTTGGGCTATGAGCGTGAAGTCGCTGTAGATGGCAAAGGTTTGTAAATTTAGTTTGTATAGTGCCACTTTAGATCATATAGTCATGAACTTTGAGACAAACAGCAGCCGGATTACTAAGCATTTTCTCATGTAATTTAAGCATCAAGCATATAGTTGAGAGCGAGGCATCAGCAAGCCATTTTTAGCCGGATTGGTGTGAGCCAACTGTGGTCTGCTGTTTTTGAACCACTGAAATCTTAACACGCAGGAGAGAAAGCGGATTGCCAGTCTCTATTATATAATAATAAATTTTATTTATCAGCAAAGGGATGCCTTTATTTTGTAGCCACTCGCTGGAAGAACTGGATGAAAACTTTACTAGAACTTCATAGGTAAAGGTTGGTTAGGTAGTATATGCCGTGATTTCTCTCTTCAGTCAGTCACTGAAGTGCTTTCTTTTTTCTTTTAAAATAACTAAATACAGGTTGGACTGTTGTTTAAGCTGAAGCTAACCGCCAAAGGTAAGAAATAAAGGGTAAAACACAGGGCCAGCACTGACTATATGCTTTTATGCCTGCACTTAGATCAGAATTTATTTGAGAAGTAGTACCAGTGACAAAAGTGAGTTCAGAAGTTGGCTATTGGTGCTGCATATATTAAATTAAAAGCTTAGGAATAGCCTGAGTAACCTACAAAATCTGTCTTGGTGTGGATGCCTCTCCGTCTATATATTGAGAAGGTATTTTCTCCAGGTCTGTCCTTCCTTCCATCAGGAGAGGATTTCTGCCAGGAGGGAGTTCTTCAGTCTGGAAATCGATGTAGCTCTTAACATCCAGTGGATAGTAGCTGAAGTTAGAAAACTGTAACTATTTGTGCCATAATTTTACATATCAATTTATCAGCAAATCTAATTACTTCATCATGTAGCAACTCCTGTGTCAGCTGACATCTTTAAATCAAGACAAAATGGTTTTCTAAAAGATGCCCTGCAAGTAACTTAGAAGGTACGGGCTTTGTGCAGGAATTACTAGGTGAATTTCTGCGGACTATCTATTACATGAGACCTAAGGCTTTGAATCGGTCTCACGACTTCACCTCCAGATAATCTTAGATGGATGTGCTGGTGTGTGACCTCTGTACTTTTTCTGTGCTTCTGAGTAGAAAATCTCAGATTGTATCCTGGCAGGATGGAAAAGACTGAAAATTATTCATCTAATGTGGCTAAAATTTCAGTCATTTTTATGGTGTTTGTCTTCAGAAGAGTAATACTCTATAAATAAAATCTGGTTTCTTTTTTATTGTCACAATGAGTTGTGTACAACAGCTACTTCATTTACAAAAATATTTTTGTAATGTTGAATTTGGCAAATGAAACTTGGGCTTGTTCTTTTTAACATTTCTTTCCAGTTAGGAAGGTTGTTGAGCAGACAGATCCATTCAACCCGTTGTGGGCTTGCATAGAGGTAACTGATTTTGACTTAGCAAGCAGTTCTGGTGATGACCTAAAAGTTGAAATGAATTGAATTCACTCAGCTAGGTAAGCTTTTCAGAGCTCAGAGGAACAAAAGGCAAGTGAAAACATTTTATCATTAACATCACAGACAGGACTGGATAGTCACAGGATTGTGGTAATGTTATTCATGTGAAGAAGTGCATCTTCAAGCAGTAAGGATGTAGGTGACAAAACTTAGTTAATTAAAAGTACAGGTTATGCAGCTCAGCAGGTCTCCATTTGACAGTTAATGGATTGCTACAGGGATCCTGTTATAAACCAGAAGGGAGGCTGCATTCCCTGTAGACATTTTTAGAAATAAAAGTACTACGTTGTATCCAATTAAATCAGGCCAATAGACCCTCTCTAAGTTTAGCCTTTGTATCTAAGGTCTTACTATGTTACAATTTGTATATAGAGACATTATCCATTGACCACTGAATTTTGGCCCACTGGGGGTTGAAGTGATCTGTCCTCCATGCTGCTAACACTGTTAGAGGAAGAACAGATTCAACATGAAAACTAAATGCTGCAATGACAGAAGCTGGAAATTGGCTAGACCTCCTCTCAGACGAGGTATAGAGAAATTTCTTCTGTCGTACGGCTGTAGTTTAAACTCAAAGGTGATTGTGGTGTGCCACCCATGCCACTATTTCACTGGTAAAGCCAGCTGCTGTCCTGTGTGATAAGGGGATGCCCATTCTGTGAGCTGCATTACTAAAATCTTCATATGGCTGAGATTCATAAGATGCCTTTCAGTGGAACCAGCAAAACTGGCTTCATCGGTCTCGTCCAGCCTCATTTCCTCCCATAGCCAGGGATGTTGGTTGCTCTTGCAGCAGCACAGAACTCCATACCAAAGTCACAGGTAAAACGCTTACAATGCCTGTAACTTGGAAGCCACAGATAAGCTGTTACTGTTGCACAGTCATGCTTTATCTGGAAAGGGCATGATCTATATCCTTTTGCAAGATGTTGCAGTTTAATGACCTGATTCTCTCTCGTCTCATTTCTCCATAGAGGACTGTAGGTTTGGGGCAATAGCAGAAGCAAAGAATGAGTTTTTTGAGAATATGCCTTGGACCTCAATTTTGGGCCCCAACTTCCAAGCCTGGTGAAGAGCAGACGTCAACTTAATAGGGTCAGAGGTGTTATAATTTTCTGCCCTGTCTCTGTAAACAGACAAATTTTGTTGTGGTAATTTTAAGTAGTGTAAGTCAGGGTAGGGTTGTTAAAGGAACATGGATCCTGCAGAAGCTTTTCTTTTCTTTTGGGGCTGGACTTTGGAAAAAGTAGAAGGGAACATCTGTGTGGATTCTTCCAGCCTGCAGTGGATCCTTTGGGATCAGCAGATTCTGGGTTCAGAATCTCTCCCTTCTTCCACATGGGCAAGTCCTGCTCCATGCTTCCTGACTGACCTGAGTTTAGCTGAGCTGACAATGGCGCTTCCTCTCTTGCACAAAGATTTTTTTTCCCATTTAGAGACCTAAGGGTCAGAAGGAAAGAGGAGTGTAGTGTTCCAAGTGTGGGGAATAAAATACTGCTGCTGCTTTTGTGTTGCAAGAGTGGCTAGGAACCACCGAGCTGTGAGATAACAATCCAGGGACCAACTTCACTCAAACACTTGCATTTTATTTAACATTTATTTAAATAGTGATACTCTTTGATTGTTAAATTAGCATTAAAACAGGCTGGAAACTGGTTTACAGCCTCTGGAAAGCAGCCATACATCATCAGTGTCATAAATTATGTCCTTTTTTACCAAGATATTGGCTGCCAGCTGAAAGGTTAGAAATAACTTATTTTATTTTCAAATGCAATTTGCAGTTTATCCACCGAGAGAAATGAGCAAAATGGATGCAGCTGTCTTTTAGATTAACCCCACAGAGTCGTCAGGCTTGGCGTTCCCAGAGAAGTGCAATGCATTTGGTGTTATCCCCACACAACGCAACAGGAGACCCCACCTCTTTGTGGCATCTGAGAGTTAGGGGTGGAGGTACGTCCGCCTGTATCGGCCGAAAGCCCAGATTGTCGTAATGACAAACTCCCAGAAGAAAGCAACGGAATAACTCTCAGAACATCAGTTCAACAACAGTAGAGTGATGTGTTCAGGTGATGCAAACACAGTTTGATGATGTAAGAGGAGGGGCATGATTTTTAAAGCCTTTTTTAGTGCTGATGAGCAACATTAAATTTTATTTCTCTGGTTAAGGTATGCTATCTTACTTCAGTCTTTGAGGAAATTTCATCTTTTAAAGAAAACGCACCTTCTGTTTTGGAAACTGTTGTGCCTCGTGCAAGTGCCAAAGATACGACTATCTGAACAACTCCCATGAATTAGAGAGGTTATGACATTTTAAAATTTGTTTTGTATTTAGTTTTCTTCAGTGCAGTTTGTACATTTCTGCAAGTCAGTTTGTCGGGGAAAACTGTAACATAAGAGAGTAAATCTTGAATTAATAGATCCAGTGGCTTAGCATTCGTGTCAGGTTACCTAAAGTTATTTTAAAATGATATATAAAATGATTTTTAAAAACAGTGAGCCCCCTAGGTTGTTTAATTTTCAAATCCATCACTCAAGCCGAGACGGTTTACAGTGCATGTGACATAGCAGAAGAAGGATTACTGTACGTGTGAAGCATGAGGACAAAGATTACTGAGGAAATACTAGAGTCAGATGTAGCTGGGAATCATCGTTTTGTGCATAGGAGGTGTTATTTATTTACAATATAACTCCCTTTGATTTGACAATGAGACTGGGTCCTACATTGAGCATGCAAGTTAAGTCTGAAATACAATCTACGTGGCATAGATGCATATTTTTGGTTTGGTTTTTTTTGTCACACAGCTGCATCATTAGTAACAGTGACATTTTATGTGTAGAACTGCAGTGGTCACTTACTTCTTAAAATACTTTCCTGTAGCATGTGCTTTTTTAATGTTCAAAGAAAACTCATGCAATATCTGCTATCTTGATGTCTTGTGACCTGGGAATGGAGCTTATTGTATAAAAACAGCAAGCAGAAACTGGAGCCTTGCAGTGAGAATGTGCAGTTCATTTCAAGTCCAGTTGGATGAATCATTGTTGAAATTTTTTTTTATAAGGTCACCTATTGCTGCAGATTTTTAAAGGGAGAATACAAAATCGTACAGTCACTCCTGAAACAATTTCCCTGCATGTTAGTGGTATATTCCTTGTGCTCAGGAAATCAATGTCACTGATGTAATGGGAGTTTCTACATCATACTGGTATGTCATTCACACGAAGAGAGCATCGTGGGAGCTGGTGAGATTGATGTCCTCTCTAAGAATAGCACTGATTATAGAACAGATTTTCCCATATACAGAGCCATTTTTAATTCACTGCCTACTGCAGCTGCCAGCCTGCGGAGATAATTCCTTCTAGCAGAATAGCTCTAGATTATTACAGGGAAATCAAATTTGCATAAAAGCATTTTATGTCTCCCCTTTTTTCATGTCAAAGTTACCAAACATTCACTGTCAGTTACTTTTTTGTGTGTAGGAAGAACTTTGTTAGAATTACATCTTAAGTAATTTTTGTTAAGATCTTTCCGACTCTTTGTTGTTTTACGCATTTTAGAATGAATACTAAACAACTGCAAATAATTATTGTTAGGGAACAAGCAAGCTTTTTAAAAAGGAAAAGAAAACTTAACAACTAAGAGCTGTTTTTGCACACCTTGAGGAGCCCACGTAGCTCCATTCATATCTACTTAATTACATGGTTCCTGTGACTGGGCAACTCTTGCAGGATGGGACCCTGTGGTTTGAAAGCGTGATGTAGCCAACCATTGATCAAAGTACTGTCCAAATCTGAGTAGGTATTGTCATTTACTGATGAGGAAACTGAGGCACAGGTAAGTTAAATGACTTGCTTAGGGTTACAAACTGATAGCGGAATAGACTTACAGTCTCCTGACTTGCAAGTGGTTGCCCGCATGGTTTGACTGTTCTCCACATCATTATGTTCTATAGCACTCATTCAAACGGATTTTTGAGGTTCAACAGCAAGAGTAATTTTGTTGTTTTTCAGGATGATATTTTTAATTCTCTTTTATACTTCAACATAGCTGAGTGCAGTACTGGGTATCTTAGAACCTGTATATAAGCTGCTTTTTCAAAGATCAAGGAAAATGTTGTATTATTAGGGCAGAGAAAGAAGTTTTCCTCCCATTTTGAAATCTGGGGTTGAAATTTTTCTTAATTTGTCTTTGCTTCAGCCTTGTTCCTAGGTCAATGGAGTACCATTTAAAAGTGCTAATGAAATTTGTCTCCTCCTTTGTTAAGATCTCTAGTGTGACTTACAGAATTCTAAAACTGTACTGCAAAAGCTAAATATTTAAAGGAAACACCAAGGCATCATTCAGTTGCCTGAACTGAATGGCTAATGCCATTTGATGCACGCTAGGACAGCCTCTACCTGCTAGTCCAGAAGGGTGCAGGCATCCCATAGATACTGCGTTGGATCCAGCCTTGTGTAGACGTTATCAGATGCCTTTGCTTAGGCAACTGAACTGAGATCCTAAATTGACTGCAGAGCTAAATATTTTTTAAAAAAGCAAACATAACAAAAAAAAGCAAGAACGTGGCCTAACACACTGACCATGAGGGTAAGATTGTGGCTCATATCTGTGTGAAAGCAGTCAGAAGACCATTCAGGTTCAGAATTTGCTGCCTTATTCCTTTGAAAACTCTTTGAAGAGGAATGGTAGGTATGAATGTGCTGTTAGACCCCGGCCACAACTGGGAATTGCTTGGTATGACAGAGCAGAGAGGCTGCATGGGAATTGATTTCTATGCTTTGCATTGTTCGAGTCCAATCCTTAGGCAGATTGGAGGCATGTGGAGCTTACGCTTACCTGGCAATGGCCCAGTGGGACTTTCTACCAGTTAAAAGCAGCTGAAGTGCTGAATGCTCCAGGAGGGTCCTCTGTGATCTTCTAGCACGTGCTCTGTAGGAGGTCTCAGCGGTTTGGGTTGGAGTGGCCAGGAGTGCAATGAATATTTATGTTGGTAGTTATGAGATCATGAACTATTACACAGAAACAATTAATTAGCGACCTCCATGCCTCTTCTGGCTTCATTGATTGCAGTAGATGGGGCTTGTAGAGATCTTGGCCACCCTGTGCACTATCAGCAGTAGAAATTACGGTTTCCCTTAACAGTGTGCAGAGTTATATTTTTCCCAGGAACTGTGATAGCCTGCTTAAGTACTGTGCTCCCTCTGCTATCAGCTGCTAACGCAGAGTTTATGGTTGTAACAGGCAAAATGACTTTGGAGGATTGTGCTGTAACCTGATAGTTTTTCCCCTACCCTCAGCGTTATAACATGATTTGGTCTTGCCTGTGGACGGAAGTAAATCATATTTTACCCTCACTGCTAAATTGTATTATGGCCCTGACCTTTATAGGTGAGACAAAACTGCATTATAATGAGGTTATAGGACTGCTGTGTTATACAGGGAAAACGTGGTTATCTGAGGGCCTCATGGGATTGTCCTAAACCAGAAGATAATCAGGAGTTTGGATAACCAGGATTTTCAGCCTTGCAGATGCGTTAAGCTAAATCGAAGCTTCACTGCTGAAGCTGGGGGACAAACGTGAGTCCAGTAAATATGCATTAAAATGTAACATAATATTCAACGTGATGAAATGAAGTGGAGCAGGCCCTCAGCTGCTGTGAGTTGTCATGACACTGAAGTGAAGCTATGACAACTAACACCATCTGGGATCTTCCTGTCTTCCCAGATTGGCCCTCCAGTGTGTTTTTCCTAGTATGATTCCTTCTAAAAATAGAAAAATTAGAAAAGTCAAGCCAACAGGCAACGTAAGGTCCCATTAGACAGAAAAGTGGAGGTAAAAAAATCCTGCTAACAACAGCCGGGCTGGGTACATGTGTGTTAGTTGAAATGCCATTTTTGTATGCCGTGGTTTCAAGCAATGCAGTAGAGAACCCCATTGAGAAGAAGAATACGCTAAAAAATACATACCACTACAAATTCCCTGAAGATCATAGCTGATATGTGGTACTTCCTTCTGAATGACCCATTCTGTCGATTCTGTCTGAAAGCGTGGTCACGGGTGCCTGGCAGAGACTGCATATGGCTGCACTTGCTGCCTCCGTGTAGGAGCACTGAGTGCAGACACTTCTCTGAGCGGCCTTAGCGACCCCTCGTCACAAGAAACACAGTCGGTGGGAGGTGGCGTGGGGGCTGGACTGGGCACACAGGTCTGTTCTATCCTATTTCTCTGATTTTCTCCAAGAGTCTGAGTGAAACCTTCAAATCTAGATGCGCACCTTCAGACCCTGATAATTCACTGCTAAAGATCAGCTTACCTTGAGCATTTCTTGCACCTTGTATCTAAGGGTGAGCCTTCACTTCATATGATACGGAGCTGTGTGAAGCACTCTGCAGGATGTTGTGATGATTGCTTACCTAATGTATTCAAGTTACTAAATGAAGTCTAAAATTAATTGGAATGCTTACGGCATCTTCAGGGATAAGGTTTTAACAGTGTGCAGACCTTAAACTGTTTGCACAGTTGTGCCTTACAGAAAGGATGTGTAATGTTAGCAAATATCTTCACATTCCCTTTTACAGACAGCTTCTGTCTTCCTGCAGCATAAGCCTGACAATGGGGACCGCCATCCTTCAGTCTTTTATGGATTGCACTTCACTGGATGTATGTAAAAGTGTTTGTGTATGTGTGTGAGTGTGTGTTTAGCTGTATGTGTGGGTATGTATATATACAGAAAGAGAGAGAGAGAGAGAGAATTTTTTTGTGTGTATGCATATAGTACTATTTATATAGTACAATTGCATTTCAGATTTTAGTTTAAAAAGAAAAAAAGTAATTCTTTGTGCCGAGGAATTATCTTGCTCAGCCCTCACCACTATGACTATTTCTACTCTGATGGGTTTCCCATTCACTAGAGCTGAGTGTACAAATGGATGAAAAGGTGGTTTCACAGGCCCACAAAGAGAGTGTATTTCATTTTTAGTGTATGCTAAGAATTGGACGTTGGTATCCAGTTCTGGCTTTCTCCTTCATAACAAAGAGGGATGGAGGCATTTTGCTAACACTGAAGTTTAGTTTCTGTGGAACCTTGGTAGTGTATGAGACAACAGAGCATCAGATTCTTGGGCAGTATTTTTTGTTGATGTGAATGAGACTACCCTGGGTTACAGAGGATCTAGCTCTGTAAATCCTTCGAACTTAGAATTTGCTACATCAAGTGATTTCTGTTGCTTCATCTCGTAAGTCGCAAGAAATACTACTATGGGTTTTTTTCTTCTAACATTTGAAGCCCAAGATACAAACTCATCTTTCAGTCCGAAACTATACCAGACAGGTGACCATGTGATTGAAATGTAAAATAATACCATGTAATCAGAATAAATTTCTTAGGGACCAGTCAGCCCCCCCGTCATGTTGTCGAGCATAACAGAGCCTACAGTCATATGACTACAATTTTGATATGATTCCAGCAGACATCAAAATTTATTATGTCAAAGTTGTTAAAAGAAAAAGGAAGCATAATTACATGCTGTAAGGAAGCATAATTACTGACTGCCTTTCTGCAGACTGTATTAGCTTGCATATGATCATTAGCTGAAAATAAAAAATAGATTTTGATGGATTTTATTATGAAAAGACTGAATTTCATTTGGGCTTTTACTGTCTTGTGTACATGACAATCTTGACAGCTGTGTACCAATCGTTACGTTCTTACAACAATCAGATAAGAGACTAATCAATTCAAGACATAATAAATTAAGAGTATAATAATGTTGCTTGTCAAGGTATTGCTAACTAAGTAAGACCTGGCTTGCAATTTATCTGGTATATTTATATTAAGTGGGAATTACACTTAGAGATTTGTATAATTGACTTACTTCGCAGTTTTTTTAAAAAAAATTAATTAACTTTCAAATTGTGTGTTATTTGCTGTAAATAACAATGATTAGTTTGGTTCAGGCATAGGATGAGGAAACCAACGAACTGGAACAAGAACCCTGTCAGATGAGCAGCACCATCATCCTTTACAGTTTACGTTGGCAGTTAAATTAAAAGTTTTTCTGTTCCCAATAGAGAGTTTCTCTTCTCTGAGTTTCCAGTAGAGAGTTGGTGTGTTCTTAGTGATGTACATTTAAGCTTGCCATTATCAGCAGTTTACTGAAGCAGCTGTACAACACACAATGTTCTTCTGCATAAGCATTTTGCAGGGAAGGTTACAGAAGCATCCAGAGCCACTCATGAGGAAGCTAACCTTAGGCTAAAGTAAAAGAAGGGCAGAAGTGTTTTTTTATTGATGATGCACTAACCCATTGGGTTTAGAACTGTGCCTTCTGGTTGACTACTTGCTTTATTTGAAGCCCAAAAGATGAAAGTCACTGACCAAACGTAATGGTAATCTAGCAATGAGAAAGATGAATAAAATACATGGAGTTTTTATCCTTCAGCACTTCCGTTATGCTTGTTGGAGTTTTAGCTAAGGAGCTTTGCACAATCTGAACAGGCATCAGTGTTGGAAGAAAGTATGTGGAATTAGAACAGCAGATGTGGTTTTTTTGGAGAGAAGTCAACTTCTGTTGCAGGTGTAAGTTTTGAAAAATATAAACAAGAAGCAGACTCCATGTAACTGTACCATCAATTAAGCTGGTTTAATAGCATTTCAACTTGTTGTTAATAAAGCAAACATTTACTAATCTTATCTCTTGTAAGCAGGAAGGAAGTTAAAGTGCACAGTAATGCACATTGCTGTCAGGAAAAGTGGTTTATAATATCATATGATATAATTTGCAGTGAAGCAAAACCAGCAAATGGCTATCTGGGTTTAACTTCTTCCCCTCCCTTCCCCCGTGGTAGCTTCATTGTTGTTGTTCATTTCCCTAGTTTCATGCATCCTTAGCATTTCCTGCTGTAATCTGCTTGGATATCAACAGCCTGGCTGTGCAAAGATCATACTACTGGAGAACGGATGAGATGAGGGATAAATGCTGTGAAATCTCCTTCCCTCAGGTTTTTTCTTTGCCTTCTGCCTGGACTGAGCTACTTTGAGGAGCACTCAGCGTGATCGTTTACTTGTACTCCAAGGAATGCTCTGGTATCATCAAGACTGACAAATGATGGTCTGAGGAGTGAGGGCACTTGCTGAAAAATATAATTTGTCTGTCATTTTTAAAAAGGTGAATATTACTGATTGATAATGAAACAAACATTTATTTTCCTGTCTCACGTGACTGAATTTTCCCCTTTTGCCCTCGAATCTTCTTGTACCATTCTCAGTACTACCCAATGAGAGGAAGGCTCTTCGCTTTTAAGAGAAGCCTAAATCTTGACTAAATGTAGGTTCTTAAGACCATGTTAAGCTTCCTAAATAAGCAGACTTCCTGGAGCTGTTACATGCTCAGCACTTTACAAGTCAGCCTGCTGATATTTAAATATACCTAACTTTGGGCTTCTGTTAATAGCCAAGAGTGTGCGGGAGGAGTTTGGAGTGCTGGAGTCACAATTGCTGCAGTGTCCTGCTGCTGTTGTGTTGAAGAGAATGAATTGCTGATTAATTCTATAGTTTTGCATGCAATACTGATTTCTGAAAACACTCCCCACCTCCTTTGTCTGGAAACGATCCCATAGTCTGCTGACATTTGAAAGAATATACAGCTTATCTGTTGTGAAGTCCACTGAAAAATAATTTACTATTCACATGTTAAATATAGGGGCAGTTGGTCTTTTTATGCTGCTGCAATAATTCTGTGAGGAAAATTTCAATGATGAAAATGAAAAAAAGTTAAAATAGTCATAATTTACTGCTTTAGTCTGCAGGGCAGCTGTTTTCTGCCTCTATCTGTATTCTAATAAGTCTTTTAAATGAAGAGATTTATGAGATTATTTTAATTTTGATGTCTTTTTAATGCTTCATGCATTTTAAATACAACCTTTTAATAGTTTTTGAGATTGAAGAATTTAATTTTATTTTATACTGCAGAAATAAATGTATTCTCAGGAGACTGCACCATTATTACAGCTTTTTCTTTTTTTTTTCCTTTTTTTTAAAATCCAACATATCTGGCATATACAACTATAGTACCAACCAGCAATGCTACACTTAGCATCAAATGTAAGGCATCATTAGAGTTTGAGAGACAATCTGGCTAGTAAGGATACTTAAAAGAAAAACCAACAAAACTCTGCTTGCTGTGGGCAATAACCTTCTGTTGATAGAGTTGCACAGAAAGCTTGTGCTGTAAAGGTAAGATTCAGAATATTCTGAATGCAGCAAAATAGGTGTGGTCCTGCTGTGTAAGGTACCTCCGCATGCCTACTGTCTGCTTCTGCAGCAAGTGTGTTGAGGGCAAGCCCCGGAGCATGCTGCATGGGTCTGTAATGGAACAGCCCCAGCCGGCTGCCTGGTGTGATCTCTCAGGTGTATGGATGCGCAGAAGTCTCATTCTTTCTTAACTCATACAAAACTCCTCTCTGCAAGATCTTGGTGCCTTGTGCTTTTGCTTTGGTTGCAAGTTGTTAATAGCAGGCGTATATTTTATGTAAGAGCAGAAGACAATGGACAAAAAGGCTTTAATGAAGTAGAAGGAGTGGCAGACTCTCACCTAATTTTAGCCATCTGAAAATTAAGTATTTAGCTAGTCGTAGATCTTTTCAGAGCTTAGGTAATGGGCCTTGCTTGGAAGGGCATGGTGCATGTTTTAAATGTGGTTGGGGAATGTAAAGCGGATGAAGACTGGCAGCAAGAAGAGAGTGGCAGGTAACGCAGAGGCTGGCAGGGCACACAGTGCAGTTCTCAGTGGCAGGTCTGTGCTGCTGACTAGCTAGTCCTACCTCTGCACTGTTAAAAGCAGCAGCAGGAGTGGCTCTTTGCAGCTGGAACCTGTTCCAGTAGTCCTGAGTATTGCAGTGGTTGGCATGTCTAATTACTATATATGGAAAAACCAGGTTTGTAACGGTGTTTGAGAAGATGTGGCCTGTGCTCTTCAGGCTCCGTCAGCTCTGTTTGCTGCAGAGAGCATGGGACTTTGCTTAGATACATGCTGGTCCCATGCTTAGCTAACCTCTTGTGGGTACCTGGGAAACATGTGAATGCAGCGCTTAGAGCCGCTACTGGTGTAGTGACTCACATGAATGCCCTTAAGTCAGCCATAAGCACTGCTCTCTCATCCTCCTAAAATACTTTGGTTGAGATTCATCAAGGTCCAAGCTGTTAGGCACATGAGGGATCAGGGAAGAACCCTAAGTATTTTGAGAGAACAACTTCCAAATCATACTTTCTACCCTACCCTTCAGCAAAGCTTGAAATGGTCTTAAAGAAGTGATTGGGATGTTCCCAAACAGCATGAGAATCTCATCCGTTCTTAAAGTGGTTAGGCCACACCTGCAGTACTGTGTCCAGTTCTGGGCTCTCCAGTAGAAGAGAAACATAGACATAATGAAGAGAGTCCAGTGAAGGGCCACAAAGATGATGAGGGGACTGGAGCATCTCTCCTACAAGGAAAGGCTGAGAGAGCTGGGACTGTTCAGCATGGAGAAGAGAAGGCTCAGGGGGATCTCATCAATTTATATCAATACCTTAAGGGAGGGTGTAAAGAGGATGGAGCCAGGCTCTTTTCAGTGGTGCGCAGTGACAGGACCGGAGGCAACAGGCACAAACTGAAACACAGGAGGTTCCGTCTGAACATCAGGAAACACTTTTTCACTGTAAGGGTGACCGAACACTGGCACAGGTTGCCCAGGGAGGTTGTGGAGTCTCCATCCTTGGAGATACTCAAAAGCCATCTGGACATGGTCCTGGGCAGCTGGCTCTAAGTGATGCTTGAGCAGGGGGGTTGAAACAGATGACCTCTGGAGGTCCTTTCCAACCTCAACCATTCTGTGAATTTTTACTCTAACTTTGATTTGCATGAAACAGATGTTTCATAGAGGGAGTTAAAGAGAAAATATTGATTGAATGACTTTAATTCATTAAAGTCCATGTATTTTGGGAGGAAACACAAACACTAGGATTGGAATGTAAAGCCAAGAAGATGGAGTGAGCAAAGCAAAGATGTTGTTCAAGGAGAAAATTGGATGAGAACTTAGGAGATCCATTGGGATTTAATAAATAAAGCAACTCCATCAAGTTCAGGAAATGCTCTGAACTGCAAATGTTAGAAACTCTCAGGGGAAGGGAGGAAAGGCCATATATTCTTCCAAAGGGCACCCACATCTGGCCACTGTTGGAAATAAGATTAGATAGACACTTGGCCTGAAGTAATAGACTGGTCTTCTGTGCCATTCTTATGAGCAGTCTCGTCACTGTAAGATGGCTATTAGGTTGTTAAGTCAATACTGTGCAAGGTTAGAAGAGTAAAGATCAGCAATGGGAACTCATATTTGGATCAGTAAAACCTGAGAGAAAGATGTATTTACTCTGTGGTCATGTTACAGAAACGGAAATTTCTGCATGACTAGGTGCTAACAGCACCTGGACGTCTGGCTTCACATGTGTCTGCCCTGTTACCTGGATGCATTAGTGATAACAAATACACAAATGATTATGTTTTTGTCGTGAAATAAAACTGCTAAGTCACTCAGTCAGCTGAATGTCCCTGTTTTGATACTAATTCCTCTGTTGCAGTATTCCAGGCTTCTGAGATTTCTAGAAGGTTAAAATATAAGGCTTGGAAAAAGTAATCTGGTAATTATCAGAGAAGGAAAAAAATAGGAAGTGAGTAAAAGCAGGCGAGAGCCAGTATCTGTCTTTCCAGCTGGCTCTACTTATTTTGAGCATTTCTGCCTTGATCTGCCTCATGTTAGTCAGGCTAAAGCAACAATATTTGCTGTGCATGCATGTGAGATTTCAACTACCACACTTCAGGTTTGTAATTAAGAAATTAATTAAAATACTATACAGTTTACTGCACAGTCTATCAAGAGAAGGGCAGTTTACAAGATTTTCCACGTGCGTGCTGTAAATTCAGTGCTATAGATATACAGAATCATATTCACACTGACATTAAAAGTTATCCTCCTCCTGCAGAGGAGTATCACGAAAAATTATTGTGAAGGACTGGTTATAAAGTAATTGTCTCAGCAGAAACCTAACCAGCAAGAATGAAAATTTTAACACTGGAAGACTAACACGGAATCTGAAGTGAGAGGAGAAAAGAGAAAGAGATGTAAAAAACCAAACCAAACAACCCCCCACCCCCAAACTTCTGAATTTGCCTGCAGTTTTCTGAGATTACTGATAAGCTGCTGTCAGCCTTCTGTTGATGCCCCTTTAATAGCAGTATGTCAGAATTTAAAAGTACAAGTCTGAAAGTTGTACTTCAGTTTTGTACCATTATCAGATCCAGTGATACCATAACCAGTTATGTGATGTAATTCCAGCAATTTCACTATCCACAGAATTGAGCTTAACTTAGCTGAAGACACTGGAAAAGATACCTTTTTGCAGATTCTAGGCTGAGACTGATTTCACTTTCAGTAAAATTGTGGATTTCCTCCTTTTATGTGTTACCAGGCAAGTAAAGGAGAAATACTTGAGGTAATACTGCTTATTAAAAAAATGCCTCATAATGTTTAAGGTGAATTTTTGGAAAACAATGTGCATGAAAACATTGGCATAAAACTCTTCACTTCCCATCTTTCCAGTGATGAAGGTAAGAAAAAAAGGAGTGAAAAGGAGATTTGTATAATAAAACTAGTACAGAATGGTGTTAGCAAACCTTTTCTCTCAGTTACCCTATTAAAAATGTGAGGCGTTACGTGCCTTGAGAGGTATTGCCAGAAGTGATGCAGCAAAGACCATAGAAAAAGCGAAACAACGTAGTACTGGTAGGAAGATTTAAAAACAGAAAGTGTGGCAGACAAAATCAAACATTATCCTCCTGTATCTTCTTGTTATTAACAGGAATTGAATTAAATTTTGCAGCATAGCAAATTATTGATTTCTTTTTCAAGGAAGTTTCATCAAAGTGTTGAAGCTTTTGCAGATTTCTCAAGAAATGCTAAGCAGTCGATATGAATTGGGATAATCACTTAAAATAGGAGGTGGCTCCTACCTCCCCGCTGTATCTCGGTAGCAATACAGTTAAGTTGAGCAATGTCAGTCAGTGTGGACTGTCCTGGAGAGTGCACTGGAGGAAGCTGATTGATTGTTATAGGAAGGGCATTGGTGTTAAGCTGAAATCTGCCATCTGTGTACACAATCAATTAATGAATCAAGTTAACACGTATTTTTTTGTGAATTATAGCAGTGTACCATGGGGCAGATTTTCGCCTTCTGAGTGACACCATGTTGCAACAAAAAGCCCTCTCTGACTGCCTGAAAATGCCGCCTAGACTGTTTGGGCATTGTGCTACTCTTGATACTGTTGCATAAAATATCCTAAAACAGTCAGGTAGATTGCAACACCTGAGTGGGTGATTGTCTACCTGCCAGCATATATAAACTAGTCTGTCTTTCTTGAAGTGACATTGATATGTAACTTGTATAAGAGGGGAGCTGAGAGTTCCTTCTATGAGGATGTTCCAGTGGATACTAGGGCACAGCCAGATGCCAGAGTTGGTTGTTTTATTTGATTGTTCTTTATTTCTACTTGAATATTGAGCTTTTACTGTTCCAGAGCCTATATACTCACTATTACAGTTCCCTTCCATGCACCACTGTGATTTCTGTTAATATTAGGGGGTACATGGAAAGGAAAGAAACAATAAAACATAAGATCGGATGCATTAGCTTACACTGCATAGAGTTGGGCGAAACAGGAATTGTGTGGAATATCCCGGTTTTGGGTCCAGAACTATTGCTCCTTCTCTCATAGGAGCAGGCATAGAAGGTGAGGTGGCTTGCGGACAGAATCTTGTTTCTTTTCCTTAAATGCTAGGAGATGCAGACTGACTCAAGTATCGGCCCTTAGAACCTGAGGGGAAGTAAGGAGGAAGGACATTATGGCTCACACTGCTTCTGATGCATGGTTCTTACTGGGACAATGCCTTGATTGCTGAAGACTGCATATGATTTATCATTATATTCACATATGAAATGTGTAATGCAGCAAATGGTAGAGTACTGTGTGTTTTCTGCAACTTGCAAAGCCGTAAGTGGCTTAGCACCTGCCTGCTTCAAGACACTGCCTTTCCTCCTCTGTCTCAGTATCAGTTTGGATCAGTAGGACCTTTGGCTTGCTGTGATGGGAGAAAAGGTCCAAATGACAAAGTGATCTCTTCAAGAGTCTCTTTATTTTGCAATATTTTTGCCTTCCACCAGGGCTTTTACTGGCTCAGGTGGTTGCTCATTAAGTGGCAAAAGAGATAGAAGTTGTCAGGGTCCATTCACTGTGTATCTCCTACCATGAATATGATTCAAAGACTCCCCTTTGGGTTTGATGAACTTCTTCTTGGAGCTTTTGTAAGGCTAAAATACTCCTGAGCAAATTAAATTCCATCCTAGATGATGAAATATAAATGAACACACTGAGTATCAGCAACTTGATAGCTATTTGTGAAACAGTTGAGGAGCCTTTGTTAAGTACTACGCTCTCCACTACATTACGAGATGTATTTATTTCATGTGCATTTAATAATGCAGTAAAGATGTTGCCTGAAACACTGAAGTACAATGAGGAATTACTAGTTTTCTGCAAGCAAGGTAAAGGCACTATGTATGATTGCCCCAGAGGATATGCAAGATACAGAAAATGAAATGAAATAAATAAAAAGTGGCAGATGACTGGTTTCTGGATATTGCTAGGTGAATTTATTAATTGTTAATAGAGCACCAAGCCATGAATTACTCAGTCATTGCCATTGTTTCAATTTTATGACTTTCCTCTTAAATACAGATTTGTTAGGAAGGAATCAAATGTCACTGGGCAGTGAATTATACAGAAACAAATTTATGCTTGTGAATGCTGATTTCCCATAATAAGTTACGACTTTAAAAGGACACCATCAAGGTATTTTTCATCGTTTCGGCATGACTTTTCTTTGCTGTTGTCTATTATAACCCCTTGTGCTCTGGATAAGGAAAGCTGTCTTGTACATTTCTTCTTTTTGTTTGATCATGTGTGAAAGAAGTTTATCATTGTACATTTTCATACCATAAAACTCCTATATTTCAGTAAAATAGCAATAAAATATTCTGCTTTAAAATATTTATGTTAGAACGACCTACATATGTAACCAGATATAACTACCTTCTGGTCACCTTAAGCATGTACTGTCTTTGAGAAAGGCTTACCTTGGAAATCTCAGTGTATCTATTGGTCTTAAACACCGTCCTGCTATAATCATGTCTGGCCTGTCAAAATGAGTTTCACGCTCTGATGTGCTTTGTAAAGTGGTCCTTGTGCTTGTGGGTTCTTGCCTCGTATTCCATGTTTGATCACTAAGCATAGTTTATAATGGTTTAAAACATAAACTAATGAAGAAAACCAAGAAACAGCTTGTAGCTCCAAGAACTGACGTGTATGTGAAAACACCTCCAGCCCCTTTGGTTTCATGTGGAAGGTCACTCTTATTTTACTATGTTGAGAGTAAAATAAAACTAAGAGTCTAAAATAAATTTTCTGGATTAGTCTTGGCAGCTTTTTCAAACGATAAATGGCTAAGTGTGTCGCCATGGGGCTGAGCATTGGAAAACTGGGAACTAGGTACACCTTCAAAATTTTATGTTAATATTTGTTTTTTAGAACTGCGTGCAGAAAACAGCGTCATAGGTCTTGGCGTGCTGCTGTGCATGTTTCCAATACAAGTTTTCATTTGAGCATTGTCGTGGTTTAACCCCAGCCAGCAGCTAAGCACCACACAGCCACTTCCCTCTCTCCCCTCCCAGTGGGGTGGGGAGGAGGAAAAAAAGTAAAACTTGTGGGTTGAGATAAGAACAGTTTAACAACTAAAGTAAAATAAAAATACACTACTAAGTAATAATAATAATAATAATAGTAATGAAGAGGAATATAACAAAAAAAAAGAAATAACAGCCAAGAAAAGACAAGTGATGCACAATGCAGTTGCTCGCCACCCACTGACCGACGCCCGAGCAGCGATCCGCCCCTCCCGGCCAACTCCTCCCTGTTTATATACTGGGCATGACGTTCCATGGTATGGAATACCCCTTTGGCTAGTTCAGGTCAGCTGCCCCGGCTGTGCTCCCTCCCAGCTTCTTGCACACCTGCTTGCTGGCAGAGCATGGGAAACTGAAAAGTCCTTGGCTTAAGATAAGCGCTACTTAGCAACAACTAAAACATCAGAGTGTTATCAACATCATCCTCACACTAAATCCAAAACCCAGCACTGTACCAGCTACTAAGAAGAGAGTTAACTCTGTCCCAGCCAAAATCAGGACAAGCATGATACTGTGTTTGTTGCTTAATATGCAATGTCATAAAATGCAAGATTTTCCTTTTGATTTAGTTTTTCATGCTGTGACCAGGAGCTTAAAATGTAAAGCATTTGTAAATGTAAAGAAAGGAATTTCTACTTTGTTCTTTCTGTATCCGTTTAGTTTGTTTTGGGGCATGATCACATTTCTCAAATACTGCTTTTTATGCTATTTAGATGTTTGTAGACATTTTAACACCATTCATAGTGCCCACTTTAGTCCTTGCCTAGCTGAACTATATGTAACCAACTCTTGTATTTTCCCTCTATATTTCATATTGTAATGCCAAAATAAGGGTAAAGTGTGTTCTTTCCTGTACTGTCGCAGTTGGGTTGGGAGAACTCTCTGCCCTGCCATCAGTCTATTCTCTTCTTGCAGCAAAAAGTGTGTTACAAATCCCAGCCTCCCTTGTGCCAGGCTGTACCTGGGTAGCCACAGGGAGCCCCACTCAACTGATGAGCTATGAGTTGCTGCCAAGAAGCCCAGCGCATCTCTGGAAACAGACAGATATTAAAGGCCAGATTTGTAAAGGTGCGAGGCCCCTACGAGCGCTTCTAGGCACCTCACACGAGTTGAGAGAAAGGGCTTACAGATCCTAAGGTACCTAAATAGATAGTGCCTGTCTGTAAGGTGCTGTCTCCACATCTTTCATGGCCCAAATCAGAGCCAGGTACATGACAGAGAGCCGGAGTGTACCTCTCCCCTGTGTCTGCATGAAACTGGAGTGTTGTGGGATTCACTCCTTCAGTAGAACTAACATGTCGTTATAAATTTGTGTATATAAATGAATGAATACATAGCCTCAACTGGAGGGTCCCAGTTGTGCGGGGAACATGAACAGCTTGGAGATTAACAGGACTGAACTTTGGGAAATACAACTAGTAAATGAATTTTTGTATGAGGGAGACATAAAACACCAGGTGGGATTCATTACGTTAGGGTTTTTGCAAATGCTTAACAAGGCTGTCTGCTTTACCTTATCTCACTGTTTCCTTTCCTTGCATCTTTTCGAGTGGACTGAATTACAGTATTACTTGGATTGCCATTGTGGTCAAGGCAAGCTGTTCTTCAGCAGCTGTATATGGCATTTCTCCAAGCTAATTTTGGGATTGAGAAATTCCTTTTTCAGCAGTCAGTTCTTTTTCCATGATCCGCTGAAAAGCAGGTGAGAAAAGAGCCAGTAGGTATGGAGAGTAGGCAGCAGCACCATCTATATAGAAGAGCACAGGAGTAATACAGTAACATGTAGCTCTCAGAGAAGACATGTGAATAAAGGTTTACAGGAGTGACATTATAGAAACATATGCCTTTCAAGGTTAGTTAAGTGCTTATAACTTTTTTTATGTAGCACTTTGGGCCTAAGCGTAACTCTCTTTCTTAAGCAAATTGCATCTGAAATGCCATGCAAACAGAACATTACAGTGCAGTAACTCACTGTGGAAAGGTGCGGTGTAATTACTTACAGGAACGCCTTCACAGGCTATGTTGTCTGTGTTAGAAATAATCTGCCAGTCTCTCCATTGCACACCACCTGAGTTTATATGGACAGTTGATCTGTCCCTGCACTGTGGGAAACTGCTGTAGACAATCTACTGGATGCTTTGAAAACATGTTTAATCTTGAGGGTTTTTTGGTTTGAAGAAGGTGGATGTGTTCTGAAGACTTTTCTATTTGAAGCTTTATCTTATAAAAAAATAATGTTTAGCCAAGTCAGTTTTTTAAATCACTACGTTAGTCATCCCAATGATTACATAAGGAACCCTGTAGGGGCATTTCACATACCATCAGCCCTTGGCACGGGAATAACAATGAGGGTGAAGTATTAAAAACTGTGTACTCGCAAAGACAAACACGGCTGGATTGTTACATAGAGAGATCATCTCAGTATTTGCTGTTGAATATATCTTTACATTAATTCAGCTCATTTCTGAGACAACACACTGGAAGAAAACATAATTTGAATTAATTATTTGCACATATGGCATATGCCTGATGTCAGCTAATGCTGCATTAAGGATAGACATGCTGGGCACACATTAAATAATAGAGTAAATATTTGTATTGTTTATGATAAACTAGTTCCTTCTGCAGATCTTTGTTTGTGCCTCAGTAAACATTCCCATTGGGCTTATTTACTGTGATTCATATAGTGCAATATGTTAAGTGTTATAAAAAGTGTGTTTAAATCTAAATTCTACTGCAAGGCTTCACTGTGTTTTCAGAGCAATTGACGGTTTAGTAACACTTTAAAATAACATTGAAATCATTATGGCACTTTATTATTATATGGAATGTTTTGTTAGCATTAATCACAAAGGTTCATTTTGTGTCAGAAATGCTTCCATAGAAGTTCCATTGTAATCTAACTGTAATGAAACATACATTTATCTCAACATGTTTTGAAATATTTATCTCAAGTGATTATTTTAGGAAAGAGAATTAGATGCCCTAAAGTTGTGCAGCAATTGAAGAAAGAAGGATTGTTAAAAAAAACCCAAAACAACAAAAAATCAAAACCAACACAAAACCCTAAAAAAAAAAAAGGTAAGATCAAGGACCCTCCATAAGAAATTTAGGCGCAAACTCTTACCTTAGTGAACATAAAAATGTATAAGAACAAATTCTCTAGTTTTAGAGGATGGGAGAAAGCAAGAGTAGAATAAATCCAGAAAGTCAGTTAAATCTGGGGAGAAATGTTGAGCTTTATGTTTTCTACTGCTGTTGTGTTCTTAAGGAGGTCTAATACCAGAATGGAGAGGCTTGAACCATATAGGGTGGCATGTGTTTTTTACACTTTGTCTGCCCCAGCAGCAGAGGATTATTCCAAGGTATGATTTAGGTGAGCCTTTCAGCGTTGGCAAGCCTGACACTGTTGTCAGGTGCATCCTTTGGTGGATGTCCTGCATATGTTGCAGCTGATCTGCATATGCTTGCGAAGTCTGATGTGCTGGACTTAGAAGATGCTCAGGTTGACTCGCTGTGCCATCTGAGATAGGTCTGATTTGTTGTAAGTGTAGAGTTGCTCTATACAGGGACAGTAGCCATTTGTCGAGGATTTCCCAAGCAACATCCAGAAATTTGGTGAATGACCAAAAGTGAAAGGAGGTGAGTTACTACTAAAGGGAAGTGTCTTTTCCTTATGTTGTTAAGCCAGGTAGGTGTGCTGAATGGAGCTGATTGGTAGGGATGGTGCATACTCTCTGATCTGCCTGTCCAAGTGTTCTTCCTCAGCTGGGTGAGCATGTACGGCAGAGGGTCAGCATACCAGCATCTGTTGTCTTTATTGAGAATGGCTCATGGAAAAAGCAGCAGAGGAATCCAGGAGAGGCCTTTAGTTTTTAGGGAAAGAGGGGGTGGGATCTTTGACTACAAGATAAATAGGTGGATGTATTCACACCTCTTGCCCTCCTGAAGATCATGATACTGTGTGTGTGAATGTTTATGTGTGAACTCGGGTATAATCGTGCCTTCATTACTCCTTCTTGTTTTTGCATGCTTATTTTCAAATGTGTAATGCCTTGAAATATGTTTATCAGAAAACATCACCTGGCTGAACATGTGTCTACATGTGTCTAGATACTGAAACAAAATACCAAAAATGACAATTCCAAATTTCTGGATGACTGTTGAAACAGAACAGGAAGAAATCCAGCAGTATCATTTACATATTAAGAAAAGAATAGGCATTACGAAAAGGCTTTAAAATAGGAACAGTGCTATGATAAACCTGACTGCAGACTCTGCCATCCAGCCTTGTAAGTCATTTTTAGAAGCAGTATAACTGTTGAGACAATGTATGATAGAACTGAGGTCCTAAAATGTATAGATGAATGCAGGCTTCCCCTTTTCCATTACTGGGTCCCCCTTTTTCCCAGGCTGATACTCTTAGTATATAACATCAGTATCATCACATGTGCCTAAGATCTCCCACATTCCAAAGAGCAGTATAGCCATTAGACTTCCAGTGAATACAAATAACAAGAGGTCCCTGATAAATAGTTTGGTTTTGACTTTACAGGCAGAATGAGGAGAGGTGTGAGGAGAGGTTAGTGATGTTTACTGCTAATTCGGATATGGTGCAGTGAGAAAGAATTCTGCATTCGAGAGACAATTAAACTACAATGGCCAAGGTGGGCTGTTAATCGTTCCACCTTCCCAAGAGGTTTCGAGTCCGTGTTCAAGATGCACAGCACACATTTGGCAAGGCAGACATAGTTCTAAACCACCTCTGCACTCTCTGAGTTTTGTAAGAAGTGATCACTGTTGCAGTATGAAGCCATCTCCAGAAGGCTGCGTGTGATGGCTCTTCTGAATCTGCTACTTCTGAAGGTGGAGGAATAGGAAAAGGCATGCCCTCAGACTTGGGCATGAGAGTAGGGAGTTCTAGGTATGGGAGAGGACGATTGTCCATGGGTGCCAGAGGCTGATCCAGATTGAGGATAAGTGGAGAACTGTGACAGATATGCCATGTAGAAAAAGCTCTCTCTATTTCTATACTTCATCTGTGGTGAAGTTGATTATTTTCCAGTTTTTTGGTATTTAGCTATGGCTGGTATAAGCTTGACGATTGTATTGGCTTCCATAATTTATCCTTTATCTTCAAAGTACAATGCATTTTTTTCCCCAGGTTTTGTTCAGAACCTTATTAAAAATCATCAAGGAAGTTTGGAAATATGTGTCCTTACTTTTAAGAATGCATAAAAAAATTTGAGTAGGGTCTCCAGGTGAAATACTGATAGGTAGTTTTGTACATGGAGACATTAAATGTAGAGCATTATGTGTGACTGACCTGACAAGGCACTGATGTTGATAGCTCCTGGTTTCTGTTTTGCTTCACAGCCAGCCAGGCACTACAACTCCTCATGCCCATTTGCTTATCTTGCTCACTAGTCGGCTACAGTGTGTGGCCTGCAGAATAGCCATCAGTTTGTAAAGGAATTGGGAGTTTGTTATTTAGGGGAAAATCGGAATTAAAATAAAAAAGATTGATTTTTTTTTTTTAAAGTGTCATTTGGGACTGGCTTATAATAAGATCCTGCTGCATTAGACAGTCTTTGCTTCGATTCTTGGCAGCACTAGTTGGATTAGGAGTGTCTAGCATGCAACTGAAATCTGGAGATTGTGTGCCAGGTATTAAATAGTGGCGTAAACCTAGTGAAAAGTGGGAAGGCTCTTTCTAATAAATGACTTGTTATTTTCTTCAAAATGCAGGAATACATTTTGTTGAATGAGGTGTGGATGTGTTTATACATTTTCAGTTGAGATAAAATGATTTTGTAAAATAATTCTCCTAACGCATCAGAAATACAGGCAATCAATTTGTATTAAAATATCACAATTTAAGGCTCTTCTTAATATTATAAATTACCTATACTTGGAACATTTTCAACTACTTCTTGAATTACAAAAAATTTCTTCTGGGTTATTCTTAATTGGTATGTCTTGATTGGTTAGTCTTGGTTGGGTTGTACAATTCCCAAAACGTATATTTGTATCTACTAGGGGCTATGATACAGTATGTGCTGTTACTCATTTTCATCTAGATTGTCATGGATTAATAAGATTTAGTAATTTTTCTCCCCGCTGTAATTTTGAACTCTCTTCATGTGCACATCCAAAATGTTGCACCCTGGTTCATGTAACGGCTAGCAGCTAAGTGGAGCAGCAGAAATGGTGATGCATAGCAGAGATATTAATATGCCAGTTTTGTGACCCAGCTGGTGACTGATTTGGCCTCTAGGATAAATGTGAAAGATTGCAAGTTGTCTTCAGTTCGTTCCTGCTCTAATGGCTTCATACGGGTGCCTTCTGCCAACCCACATTTACTGGAGAGTGATACACTGTGGCTGTTCCTGCTTTTCACCCGAGATCCAGGTGAAGGGCTGCACCAGTCTTGCATCTTCAGGAGCATCCCCTCAGTGTGCTACAGGCATCTGAACCAAGCAAGTGGGCTGGGAAACGTAATAGCAGACCTTCCAGGGAGCATGATGGTTTTTAAGACAACCAGAAGTGTCTGTATCAAAGCCAACCATTATGGAAAAAAATACTTGTAGCTATTTTTAAGAACCGAGAACAAGACAGTGGAAAAGAATTGAAGTAAGAGGTTGTGGGCTTCTTTCCTGCAGAACAAATGTATGTTTGAAGACCGTGGAGCTCTTTGCATGAAGCAGTCCACACAAAAGCACTTTAGGATGATTTCTGAATTTTGGAAGAAAAGGAGAAATGTGATCTTGTTGAAGTTTAGCAATTACGTACCATAGTTAATTAATCATATAATTAAGTAAAATGAGACCATATTTCTTGAAATGTGTCAGATAATTATGATACATTTTGGTAATTACGTGTAATAAAATTAATTAAACATATAATTCAAAGAATCAGGAAAATTATTACTTGAAATGATTTATCCCATCCGTAGGTCAGAAAGATCTGTTTTATTTTTCTTGTGCTCAGTCATAAACACATAATCCGGTCTTTTCTGTTTTTGAAGACATTGCAGATTTTCAATATTAGCTTTTTGCCTTAATATTAGTTCTTGGTCAGAATTTTTCTGGGGATTCTTTAATCTTTATAATAGTATTGGTCACTCAGTATGAAAATCCTTGGATCTCTCTTGTTACATCATTACTCAGAAAATAGATGCAACTGTCATATTGTGCTAATTCTTTCTTCATTGCTGTGAAGTCATGCAGAGTATTTGTAAAAGAAGAGAAAGAAAAAGGAAACAAGAGGGAAACAAATATTACCCAAGTGTAAGCTGGTGTGCTCAGAGCTCGGAGGTGTTTTAATATGTTTTATTGGCATTTGCCTGAAGCATCAAGCACACAAATACTCTCCCTTGGTGTGGAGGGCTAAACTGACCTCCCTTTCAAGTTGCAACATTTTTTATAGTTAGTTCTCGTTTTCATTACTGCTGGGAGGAAATTCTGCTGCCACTGCAGATGAGATACTCTAAGAAGGGGAAGCAGTGTAAGAAAACCTATAAAATCATGCTTGTGATA
Organism: Gymnogyps californianus; assembly: GCF_018139145.2. Taxonomy (NCBI): domain Eukaryota; kingdom Metazoa; phylum Chordata; class Aves; order Accipitriformes; family Cathartidae; genus Gymnogyps; species Gymnogyps californianus. Next base: position 20,280,302 of record NC_059474.1, on the reverse strand, counting down.
CTAATTTTCTCACCTCAGGCTTAATAATAATTTTATGGTCATTTTTTAGAAGTTTTTTAGCCATAATGCTTTATCTATCTTTATGGCCTCTTACACTGTATTTAATCAGTGTAATTATAGAAAGATAATTAAATATAATACTACTTAGTTCTTAAGATTTTAGCACTATTACTATTAATGTAACTAAAAACCCCCCTTGTAAATCTTGATGTCTACACAAAGCAAAATATTGGTGCAGTATATTTGATATGCCATTAAAAGGTGCGTTTTTGTTGGTACGGCAGCACACATCCTAATTCATTAGTTCATTGACGGTTGAAGAGACTTTTTAGCAGCGTGAAATCAACTGAAACGAAAGAGACTCATTCTTTTTAGGATGTCTCAGATTTTAAGAAACAGCATAGGCCCCAATTTAGAAGACTACTTAAGTGTATGATTAAATCCACCTTTAGTATGTAGGAGTCTAGAGTGCTTGTGTTTGTTACAGGTTAACATGACCAAAGGGACTGGCTTGGCTGTTTTTGTGTATTTTGTCATATCTTTTGGAAAGCAAGCCTCTGATCTGGTGCCAATTGAGATCTCCAAGTCAGTGGAAACTTACTGGACATATTTCCTTCTGCAATTATATTGTTTGATAAAAAGGTGTTGTGTAAAGGGCCTTGTAAAAAGTCATAGTAAGTCATGTAAAAAGCCATGCACCATGTTTTGCAGTTGAAAAAGCCCCATCTTACAGCTTGCTGTGCAACCAGTTTGATTGTTTATTTCACGTTAAGTGAATTCTGAACATTTCTACGCTGGAGCACAGAAGGGACCACAAAAATGATCAGACAGATGGAACACCTCTCCTATGAGGAAAGGCTGAGAGAGTTGGGGTTGTTCAGCCTGGAGAAGGGAAGGCTCCGGGGAGACCTTGTTGTGGCCTTTCAGTACTTAAAGGGGGCTTATAAGAAAGATGGGGCAGACTTTTTAGTAGGGCCTGTTGTGATAGGACAAGGGGTAATGGTTTTAAACTAAAAGAGGGTAGATTCAGGCTAGATCTAAGGAAGAAATTTTTTACAATGAGGGTGGTGAAACACTGGAACAGGTTGTCCAGAGAGGTGGTAGATGCCCCATCTCTGGAAGTGTTCAAGGCCAGGCTGGACGGGGCTCTGAGCAACCTGATCTAGTGGAAGATGTCCCTGCTCAGTGCGGGGGGGTCGGACTAGATGACCTTTAAAGGTCCCTTCCAACCCAAACTGTTCTATGATTCTATGAAGTTGTGGCAGACCTTTCCCATTTTCAGGCAGACTTTTCCATAGCTGGTATGATCCATGTTCATCTCATTTAAATCAAGATGAAAGAATCCTATGTAGGAGGAGAGGTTGGGGTAAACGGGTGTGAGGGGGCATGTTTCAGTGCTGCTCAAATCTCCTTGCGATGCTGTTGTTAACAGGATGCAGGATGAATATATAAATTTTGCTCTGAATATATTCCTTTGTCCATTAAAGTTCACATTCCTGACTTTCCAACAGGGGAAAAACTTCTAGATTGAAAGGCTAGGTACAGCTTTACTATAATAAGCATCACAGCTTCCTCCATCCATTTTCATATAGATGAAAGTATTACGATATTTTAAAGTATCCTGTAAGTATCAAGAGTATATTCAGTTTGATACCAGTACAAAACTTTTCACTGTATGCACACTAATTAATGCACACTAATTGTCAAGCTTGTTAGTCTATTCAGAAGACAGCCAAGACTGAATGTTCTCATCCTTTCTAGCTCAGAGCTGAGGCACGTTGGCAAGGCTGAGTAAAGATGATGCCTTGATTTTGTCATGCATCACCACTTGTCTCTACTCCTCCACAGTATCTGTTAATTAGACACCTCCACAGTCACCATCTTTGGCAGTTCTCTGGGGAACTCTCGGACCTGCTTTTTAATGTAATGATACTAGCCCCAGTCACACCAAAAATTACATGTGTGCTTTTGGATGGTGGATGGTCCCATGTTTTGCACATGCAGGTGTCAAACATGCAGGTTTGGACCTTAGACTGGCACTGGACTATATGCTTTGGGATAAAGTGGGATAATAATCTTCACTCATGCTGTCTTGTTGGCCCTAAACTGTATTTACACTTCCAGTAGCCGATGTAACAGTGATTCAGAATTGATCTGCCATGCAAACACAAAAATTAAAAAAGTAAAATCATGTTGCATATTAATAGCCTGGAAGTGATACCAGATGACTTCATGCCTTTGAGAAAAACGGAGGAAATATATGTTAGAAAAATCTATAAACTAGATGGTTCTTCACTGTGAATTTCACCGTGTAGCTGTGAGCTATCACTGGCAAAAGTATGGTGCCATATTCAGGCAACCTCTAGAAAACTTCCAGAACCTGCCTCCCAAGGAAGGGAGCACAGGATTTGGGCCATGCCTCTGCCAGTGGACTTGAGGGGTCTGAGCTCATTCTGGGGTGGAGAGTTGCAGACTGACTTGTAAATGAAATTTAAAACTTCCTTCCTGTCTTCTCATTCTTGTTACAGAATTCATTCTACAAACTAAAACTATTTTCCATTTCATTTTCTTAAAGAAAATGTGTCTTCTGTGGGGGAAATGCCTCTTTTGCAGGGAACCTAAACACAGCCTGTGTATCACCTGAATGCTGCCTCTGCCCTGCTTCATGTGGCAGCGATAAGAAATACTTCTCGAGGTTTTCATAATAGTGATACTAAGTGAAGTATCATGGTAGCACAAAGTATGAGAGTAGTAGTACATTGATTTGAAGAGTATTGCAAGACAGTACACAGGGTGGGGATGGTCAGTGTTTTGTGTAACTCATCATATTAAATGTGTTTTGTTCTGCTTATTCTTGCCAGAAGAGAAGGAACAGCACAGTTTGGAAGTGCTCAGCCATGTCCTAAGTAATTTTAAAGGAGATGAGCAGCTGCTGCTCTTCTTTCACTTCCAAGAAGACTCCTAGCACCCTTTCCCGTGCCCCATTACAACTGCTGCTACTTCCCTCTTGGTGCAGCTTCATGGGTTAAGTTGGGCGTAGGAGCATCAGTAATCTTGGAAGAGGTGAACAAGGTCTGAAAAGCATACGATAATACTCAAAGATGGCTTTTAAGAAGCAAAGCAGATGCCAAAAGCGTAGAAGAATCAATACATAATACTAGTACCATGTATTACAGTGGTCACTTACTATTCATAGTATCGAGTACACATTCCTTTACTACCTTGGAGGTTGGAGTGGGATGTAAATGTTTCATCTGCCTTGTAACAGTGCTCTGCAAGAAAGTAAGTTGCATTTGGTGTCTCCATTTCTATGGGATTTATGGGGGTGTATATTCAGAACTCCTTGGATTTAGATTCAGAATTCCTTGGCTAATATCCCAAGCTGTTTTATTTAAACAGAAAAAAAAGAAACCGTTGGTTTTCCAAATGTATGAATGTGCCTGTGGTTACTGCTGTGGTACATGTGGAACTTAAGTACTGCTGCTTCTCTTCACATTTCAATGAAATACAGGATGGCAGCTTCTCAGAGATTACTATTCCTGAAATAAAATGTCTATGACTTCATTTCTTGCTTAGGAAGGCACTGGTGCTGAAAGTTTTGTTGATGGACTCATGAGGAAGACGTTGGATATCTCTGTATGGTATTAGAACTTTAAAGAGTGGAAAACATGTTAGAAACTGTATTTCACGTTTAGGATATGAACAGAGGCTGTTAGGTTGCCTCTCCTGCCCCCTTCAAGTAATTAGTTCCTTAGAATATAAAGGATTCTTTGGCTTAAATGAGTTTCTTTTACAGCACGTAAGGGAATTTCTTAAAACAACAACAACAACGAAAACAGGCTAGCTAATGAAAGAAGTGATTTTTAAAATGCCAGGTAATTCTTGGATAGTGGAGTTACTACCATGCTTAGCAAAGGTGTAATAAGGAAACTGCTTTAATTATAAATAAAAGGATTGGTAAACAAGATTAATTTCTGCCAAGTAGAGAGCTTAGCCCAACTTTGACTTTCGGCAGAACCCTGTAGCCCCTTCTCATTTTTACTAGTGTGGTTTTTTTTAATAATGTGCTTTGTTTTTCAGTGAGTGGACGGAAGGAGCATTAAGAAAGCTATAGCAATTCATTAATATGAGTTTGCATTTTGGAAACTATTGGCTAGTGAAGTCCATTAAAAAACAATTAAAATCCAATGAAATGCAGTAATTTCATTCTCCAGGGGCATCATGAGAAGGGGAGTACCGTTACGAGTTAGTGGTGATGTTCTTCTAATGGCACCAGAACCCTCGCAGCTACGACCAGATTTTTTCTCTTCACGTACCTGGCTGTCTCTGATTGAGGTAGCTTCTTACCTGAGTGGTTAAATACATTTCAGAATAAATAGGTTTGTGTTGTGTCTCTTCTCTGAAAACCCCTTATCAGAGAGCAAAGAATCGCAACTCATGACAGTGGATTCAAGAAAAGAAAGTGGCTGTCCTGGTAGACTAGGGAGACTTCTCTGGACAACTCTGTAGTTTGTGTGGGTTTAAAAACCTTGTGTCTAGCACGTTTCCCCCCTGCAGTGTTTAAGGCAAATCTGTTTTAAAGGTGCATATCTTCTCAGGCAGTTGCCATTCTCTTCTGCAGCTTCAGGCTCAGGACTTCATTCCTTCTGCTTATGATCAGCACTGGAGAAGATTCAATGGATATTCCTATAGGTTTCTTCCATCCAGCCTGTGGTCTTATCCCTTTTAAATCAGCAGTATTTATCTCCATCAGTCTTTGTGGGCAAAAAGTTAGCTCCTCATTTTTTGTCCTAGAATTTCCCCCCCTTTTCTTGCCCAGTCATTCTGTAGATTTTTTTTTTCCCTTACTGCTTTGCAGAAGCAGCTCACCTGCCTTTCCAATAGGAGCTAATCGCTGCTCGAAACATGTTGGTACAATGATCCAGACATTGCCTGTAAACATTAATTCCTTCGAGTGCTACTCAGTGGCATTTATTTTCCTTTTTCCCACCAAGCCATCTTGTCTTACATTTTCCTGCCTGCCTCTTTGCTCATCCTGCAAGCCATTCTTAGGACTGGCTCGTTGCCCCATAATGGCTATTAAAACATGGCTACTGTTCTGTAGTTTCTCACCCCATAGCTTTACCTCCTTGGTAAATCTCCCACTCCCCTACTTGGCTCCTTGCCTCTCCAAAATTCGCTGCATTCAGCTGAGGCACTGTCTTACATACAAAGGACGGTTCCTTGAACAATGTGGCCTTCATAACAGTCTTGGAAGGTGAAAGGTTGTGATAAATGGACATAGTAAAAAAAGATTTTTTTTTTTTAAGAAAGCAGGAGCATGTTTTTACTGTGCTGTCTCTACTGGTCCATTTACCACTGAGAGAAGAAAGAAGTGCAGATTAGAAGCTGTTCTGGTAAATTAACCCTAGCTGGTCTCAGGTGATTAGTCACTAATACATTTTTGCATGAACACCTTGGGTTGACAAATTCTGACTCCTGGCACCAGGTGGCTAAGAGCTTTCCTACCGAAATACGTGAGCATAAAGTAATATCTGCTGGTGAATTCTTTTTTAGTTAATGGGAACTGGCATCTTCTGCCATCAACTGTAATTCAAGTAAATGATACTCTTTGTGACAGAAAATATTAAGGTGTATTGTACAGCACATGGCCCCAACACAAATTCATGTTTTTCAACATCCTAAATTATATAAGCAACGTCTTTACAGTCAAGGTTTTTAAGGCAGATTAATTGTTCGTGTCAACGCATATTTTTTGAGATCTTTGTGCTTTAATTGTCCAGTTTTTCTTAACTCACCACCATCACTTAGGGCATCTTTTCATAGACAAGAAGTTCTGAATTTCTTATTTGGTGTTTGATTTGGGAAACTCCTGCATACTTGGCAGTTTGGAAAGTCAGGTGTCTCAGTAAGGAATTGGAAGACTATTTTTAGATAACCATGTTTTGGAAATCTTGCTTGTAATTTTCTTCCATAATAAAATGTGGTCAATTTAATCTGTTCTGCATAATTTCCAATCATGATACTACCCCTTGTGCATAAATAATTAACTAGAATGTCTGAGGTCATTTATATCTTTTGCTCTACAAAACAAATGATGTAATGACCACTACTCGGGAGTAGGGACAAGATGGTCTTAAAGTTTTAATATTGCTGTATGCTGTTAGCTGACCTAAACCAAGATAGCAAAAATGGTTTGCTAACCTGCAGAGACAACTTTAGATGTTGAAAATAATGCCAGCCAGAGTTGTGCAGCTGTCCAAAACCTCCGCCCGGAAGGTGCTGTGTTAACTGGTCACTGGAACAGCCCACTTTAATGAAACCCTTTGGCAGTTTAGGCCTTTATTTCTTTTATTCCTCCTTTTCTGCCTGCAGAATGGGGCAACCAGTATTTATCTGCTTGACAGGGATGCTGTGGAGAGTAAGGAATGCCTGTGAAGTGCTTTGAAGTTGCGATGCACAGCGGAGTAACACTTCTATGAATAATATTTTCTGCTCCATTTTTCATGATAGCCAATTAATGTATCAAAAAGAGTATAACTTTCAGAATCACAGTGGTTGATAGAAATGCACAGAATGTTTATCTTCAGGATGTAATACAGAAAAGTAACTGATGAGTATGGCAAAAATGACTTGGAAGAGAAGTGTGTGAGTGAGTGTTCATCTTCCCAAATTAATCAGCAGCTTCCTTAAGATGGAAGATTTGACTATTTCAGGACCACTTGTCATAACTAAGATATCAACCAGGCTTCAATATCTAGAAGTGTTTTTTAATTAATTTTCTCCTACACTTTAAACTGGAGGAAAATATATTACTTTGTGGCATTAGCAGTATGTAAAACTACCCCTGTATGTTTCAGTTACAAGACTTAACGAAATGCAGCATGCGGGCACTTAGATGGATCGTGTTTCTTCTTTTACTCTGCTTGGGTATGTAGAACTGAAATGAGTCCAGGTCTGCAGATGAGAATTGTACAACCCTAAGCAAGCCTTTACAACTCAGCAGTATAAAAAAATGCTGTAAATGCTATTATCAGCTCTGTATCTTCTAATGCTAGTTTTAGCATGGAAATAAAAAATCTTAATTGAGCCGCATGGACAGAGGTCATTGTGATTTAAATTTCTGTTTTTTCTCACCTGTAACTGGGAGAAAGGTTAAATAAACCTAAATAAAACCCCCTCATTTTTATATGAGTACTACTAAGTAAAACCCACTAGATTGTTGATTAATCCTCTATGACATTTTTTTGATGCAACTTTTCCTCTAATCAAGAAGTTGACTAGGTGACACAGAAAGGCTAAGCCATACATGAGGTTTTTATTATCCATCTACTTAGCCTTTAAAAGTTCCAGAAGAGTTAAGGAAATGTTTAGCTTAAAAATTTTCAAAATAAAGTATCTAAAATTTTTCAGTGCTGGAGTGTTTTTTGGTTTTGATAGCTTACAAACTTTTTGGCAGTTGCTTAAAATTGAAGTGTAGTATTTGAGGCCAAACAGACTGTTTCATTCTCAGTCTAAAGATTATTTTCTGACTTTTTCATTCTCAAAATTCTTTGAATGACATTTCTGGTTTAATGTGAAAAAAATGTTATGACTGAAGAAGATACTTTTTGTTACTGATATTTTTCGTTACCAAACTGAAAATCTGTTATGTGCCTACCTCAATTGTTTAAATTTGCCATACTTAAAAATTTGTGGGAACTCCCATTCTTGAACAAGGAAGTAAGTAGATCTGAATTTGATCTTTCATGAACGCTAGATTTGATCATTTCAGATCAGTTTTGCTATTGAGTCAGGTGACAGGCGCATGGCAGATACAAGAGTTTTTGTGTCACTCTCATGATCAGTATGCATAAATGTGTATGTATGTGTATATCTGTCATCATTGTGTGCTTGTGCATATAATTTACTTACTCAGCAGCAGTTCTATTTGTACTAGGATTTTTGAGAACTTCAAACTTGGTATGTTACGCGTTCAGTAATTTTAACATAAGTTTCCTAGGTTGAAATTAGCTCTAGATTTCCATTGGGAAAGGAATAGTATCACCCATTTAGAAAATTAGCCTGAGGTTTTACATATCAGAGGAGTCAAACTGTTGAGGAATCACTGTGTTCATTGCAAAGCGATGCTATGTATTGAGGGACAGATTCAAAAAGAGTAGTAGTAGATTGGCAAATCAAGTCAAATTCAAGTGACTTTTTTAACGCTGTCAGCTTCGAAGGCTTGCTCCTTAAAATCTCTGATGATATCTGTTTGATTGCATTGGTTCCAATCTTTGTACTGCTTTTAGTCTTGCTCTCACATTGTCAGTAGTGTTGTCATTTTACTGATTGTCAGCTGAGAATGTCCCCTACCCCCAATATGAATTCTTATATTTAGAAATTTTACATCATTGGTGTCAAATCCTGGTTCCCAAGCTGGATTCATCTGCAGAGTGAACTTGCTGGCCCTTGTGATATTTTTCAATATCTAATTTCATTTAAAAAAAAAAAAAAGTGACAACAAACGTAAAATTTTTAAATCTCATGCCAGTTGAGAAAACCGTCATTAAGTGAACTAATTGCAATGTAGTGGAATTTTACCTGCCAAGATACCTGGGACATTAATTCCAGAAACAAGTGATAATTCTTTGTGTGCCAGTATTAATGACATTTTTTATTGCCTATGTTTTTAGGAAATAGAAGTCAGGAAAGTATTTAAAATGAGAACTGGAAGTAAAAAGTCAAAGGCAAGAAAGAATGAGCAATGAAACAGAGAGAAGAAAACAAAGAAAAATGCAGAAAAAAGAAAAAGGAATAAGTAGATAGATCAGCCTTCCAAAAAGGAGCATATTTTCTTAGGAAGTGGTGCAGCAGCAATGTGGGTGAGGACAGGACAGGTTGTGTAGAAGATCCCAATACTCTTGAGGCAAGCACAGGCAACAGAAGTGTTCAGGGATAAAAATGGAGAAGTTCTGAACTTTTTTGAAAATAAGGATTGTGCCTAAGGGCCTACTTTTGATGTGCTCAGGGGATTTGGGACCCCATCTCAAACCACTCATGCATAGGTGTGTAAGCCAAATGTTTTCCTTGGTTTATGAATTGCCCTGATAGGGGAGGAAAGGCATAGAAGACAGTGGGTGAACAAAGACAACTTTGTGCCAATGCAGAGTTGTTTTCTAGGAAACAGAGCACTTGCACAGCTTCGTCGTTGCTGGGTCACTACTTCTGCAGGTCAGAGTAAATCCACATTTGTACACTCTGCCATAGATTTTAACTGTCCAGAATCTGTTTGAGATAGGTGGAAACTTTAGAGTTTTGAACGTAGCTGAATTATAGGCATGAAGGTAAAATAGGGGCAAGATGTTTACTACTCAGAGATCTTCTGTGGAACAGTGTTTCTTTTCTAATAATACTAGGTTTTAAAAAAAGAGAACATGTTTTAAAAAAAAAGAAATTCTGTTTCAGTGTCGTCATGTGTATGATGAAACTTGAAAACCATTCGATTAAAGTGCTAAAGAAATTAAAAATTAAAGATGACATTTCATCTTTAAGCTATTACTAATAGAAAGTAGTGCATTGCAGTGGAATAAAATCAGGAAAATGTGTGAATAAAATCTTGAGTTTTCTGGATTTTGTAATTTTTCTATCCTGTATCTTGTAATCTAGAGCATTATTTGACTATATTTCAAAATTTCCAGTGTACGAACGAGCCTGTGTTGTGAACATGTACAAGGTACCAGCATTTGACAATGTAAAACTTAATGATCCACAGCAAGAAAAGTTAGGGAAAGCAAGCGATAACACATGGCAGTGAATTTACTAATTTCTTCATCGTAAAGATAATCATGGTTCTGAAATGCGGTGAAACAGGATGATGTTGAGATGCTCTGGTTAATGGAGGCCATATAAAACTGAAGTAGATGGAAAAGAACAGATGGAAACTTGAGGAAGGGAAATGGCCTGTCCAGAATTCTGCCTGCTGCTGTCGTTTCAAATCCATAGGGTTTGGTGTTATATAGAAATGTCATTTCCTTGGGTTTCCAGGCACTTGGATGCAATAAATGGGCTCCTTCACCATGTTGTGATTAGGACAGAAAAAAGAACTAATAGGATCATAGGATAATTCAGTCTGAAAGAGTCTTCAGGAGGTCTCTTGTCCACCCTCACACAGTGTGGCCAGGTCAGACCAGGTTGCTCAGGGATTAATCCAGTTGGATCTTCAAAGCCTCCGAGGATGGAGACTGAACAGTCTCTCAGGGCAGCCTATTCTACTGCTGGACTGTCCTTATGGGGAAAGGTTTTTACCATATATCCAGTCTGAACCTCTTATTTCACCTTAGGCCCATTGTCTTTTGTCCCATCATGCTCTACTGTGAAGACCCTGACTTCATCTCCTCAGTGACCCTCTCCATAGGTGCTAGGGGTGTTATTAGGTGCCCCCAAAGCCATCTCTTCTCCAGGCTGAACATGCCTGGTTCCTTCAGCCTCTCCTCACAAGGCAGGTGCTCCAGACCCCAACCAGTCAGGGGGCCCTCTGCTGAAATTGCCTCAGTTTATTGATGTGTTTCTTGTATTTGTGGGTGGGGGTCATGGTATTCTGGATGTGGTCTGATGAGTGCTGAGCAGAGCGGGTTTGTCCCTTCTCTCTGTCTGCTAGCTGTACTCCTGTTCACACAGCCGAGAAAGCTGTTGGCCGCCTTTGCTGCCAGGGCACACTGCTGGCTCATGTTCAGCTTGCTATACACCAAGACTGTTTCCACCGGGCTGCTTCCCAGCCAGGCCCCAGCCTGTGTTGTGTATTCCTTCCCAAGTGCAGGACAGGACATTTGTCCTTGTTGAATTTCAGGAGATTCCTGATGGTTCTGTCTGAAGACAGGTACAAGGTTTGCCTTCCTCCAGTTCTTGGGGACCTCTTCTGCTCCCCAAGACCTTTCAAAGGTGACAGAGTGGGCTTACAAGGGCAGCAGCCAGTGCTGTGAGTTGGCTTGGATGCAGCCTGTCAGGTCCGATGGACACCTATGGGCTGAGTTCTCTTGAAATCTCCGACTCAATCCTCACCTACTGCTGGTCATCTCCTCCTCCAACCCTGCCTCTCAGCGGTGAGGCCTGGGAGACATTGTTGGTGAGGTCTAGGGCAAAGAAGGCATGGAGTACCTCAGCCTTACCTGTGTCCACGGTCACTAAATCACCTGCCTCTGTTGCTGTGTTCTCTGAAAACTAGATAATTAGTTTTAAACATTCTAACTAAAAGTGTAGGCACTGTCCTGTGAACAAAGGCCAAGGTCTTCCTGGCCTGGTATCTTGTTTCTGTTGTTGGGTATTCTGTGCTACTTCAGAGGATGGAGGCTGGCAAGAACGACGATGGAATAATCTGTCCACAAGGAAACTTTATTTTTCAACTGCTTTAGTTAGGGACCCTCTTCTCCTGTGAAGCAGGAGGATTTTTATCCTTGGTGTCCTTTGGACTATTTTTTCATGTCCTTCTTGACAGAGGTAATGTATTCAAGGGGAGTATATGTCATTAATTTACAGTGATGGCAATATAAATGGCAGTATATTAATATTTTTCATATTCTGTATTCCCTTAATACATTGTAACATCCTGTTCACTTTTTTTGACCCCTCATGTGTATTGAGCAAATGTCTTCACTGAAGTGCCCATGATGAATCTTGCATCTTTTTTCCTGAGAGGTTATAACTAATTCAGAACCCATCAGTATGTACAAGTGGCTTTAAATTTGTTCCTTCTAGTGTACCCTACTCTGCACTTTTTTCACAGTGAATTTCATCTGCTGTCAGGTTGTCCAATTACCTAGTTTTTTAAAGGTCCTTCTGGAGTTCCTCACAATCTTTTGTAGTCTTGACTACCCTAAATAGTTCTCTGTAGTCAGCAAATTTCCCATTCTTATTACTTATAGCATGTCAGCTTTCAGTTATTAGTAAATATGAATAACTATATCATTCATAGTATTGATCCTTTGGACACACTTTCTTCCTGCACTGGTTATTTTTTCCTCCTTGTTCCTATTTCCAATCATTTAGTTAGTCCATGGCAGGAATGCACCTGTAAATGTGTGGGTCACACTGTGAATACTCTCGGAGACTCACAGTAGTTATCATCAGAGCGGGTCTCCAAGGTGTCCTCTACAGTCAATGAAGTGAAGTGGCCTTTGAGGCCAGAATGTAATCTTAGGGTCTCTGAATTCCCTTGGAGACCTTCCCCACCCCTCCAGAATATTTGGCCTTCATGACTGTGTGTCCAAGTTGTCTAAGTAAATTCATACCAAGAAGCTTCTAGGAAGTCTGTATAATGTTCCTTTGCTCTCTCTTTTCTTCACTCAGAGTATTATGGATGGGTTCTGAGGGCACTGCTGGCGGGATGAGGCCACCCTTCTTCTCCTGAGGAATTCTGTTACACTCCATATGTGTTTTGTGACTCTTGACTTCTGTTGTAGGTAGTAACCAACGCTCTTTCTGGTTCAAGAGTAAAAATTGCATGCCTCTAATTATGTGGATTGCGCACAACTTCTCACCTTTATCCTTGAGGCTGGAAATATAACAGTACATTTGCATTAGTAGCTCTGTTCTCTTGATCCTTGCTTCCTTCAGAACTTGTTCAGTGTTTCAGAGCCCACCTTTGGTGTTGGAAACTGCTAAGCTTAAGATACTGTTTAGGAAACATTTATCATGGAAATTTGACAGAGGAGGTTTTGTATACAAAAGGTTTACATTGGTTCAAGGTTATACTGAGCAAGTAACTGGAAGAGAGATCTGTTGAGAGTAACAAAACAGACAAACGGCATCAAGGACAGGGAAGTCCATCAACTGGAAATAGCCAAGGTGGGGAGAGAACTTTGGAGGAGGGAGGTATCGTATATTCGTGCCCAGTTCTGGCTTCCCTAGAGGTTGAGCACTGAGGACACGGTTGAAGACAGGTAAGAGCTCACCCTGGTTCTGAACCAGCCCAGCTGTTCTTATATTCTTAGAAATGATAAAACTATAAAACCAAACTTTATGCAGTATACAGAGTGTATGATATTAGAACATGCAAAATAGGATCTTTTTCTTCTACTCGACCTTGAAATACTGTCTGTTTCTGCTGTGAAAGTCATATGATGACAGATGTGCTATAAGTGCGGTCAAATTTGCAAAAGCTTTTGAAACTGAGGAAGGCTCTTGGTCCTGAAGGGAGTAGACAGTTGAATTTGTCAAATTTCACCCTCTTTAATCATCCTGTCTCTGACAACACCAGTATGATGGAGAGTTGCCCATCCCAAGTATTATTAATTGTGATGGATAGTGATTCCAAGAAAGGTTTGAGCTTCCTGGCCATTTGCTTTGTTTAACTCAATTGTTGATACCCAGGTGGCCTAATAGGCACGCAGGTCCTGCTGGAAGCTATACTTGCAGAACCTCTTACTTGTATGGTGTATTTGGCTGTTTTGGGGACCTTCTTCACCCTTGTAATCTCTTTTTTACACTTTATATGATGAAGTTTGGTTTTGCCTATTGGCTTCTCTTCTCTTGGCTTAATTTTTTTGTGCTTTATTATTTAGCCATACTATTTAGTTCTTGACTTTTTACTTCCTTTTTTTTGTTTTGTTTTTGGATATTTAAGCCTGCTGTGACTCTAATAAGGTATTTTTTAGTAGATTTCTATGGATTTTAATTTCCTAACTCTCCCCTTTAGGCTCTATAACTAATTTCCTCATTTAGAAAAAAAAGCCTCTCTCCTGCTTCAAGTTTAATGCACTGCCTCTCGATATGATGACCCCAAGAGGGGATCCAATTTAATTACACTTTGACCACTGCTACTTAATGGCTGAATTTCACTTACTTCCTGAACCAGTTCCACTGTGTTACAAGAAACACGGATTTTGTGACTTTTGTGTGCTCCGCAGTGACTTTCCATAGAAAGAAATAAGTTTATGGTATTGAGAGTATTTTTCTTCACTCTCTAACCTAATGTGACACTCGGCCAGTTGGCAGTCGAGTAGCTGAGAATGTCCATTGTCTCTATTGTAACTAATACTGTTTGTGGGTGCACAGGGCTGCCAAACAGATTTGAATTCCAGTTCTGGCCTCCCCTCTCAGTCGAAGGGGAGCGCAGGGGCAGTATTTTCCCGCATCGAGCCAATGGTGGCTTTGTTCTTCTTCTTGCTTACATGGGGAGGACAAGATGTGAAGTTGGAGTTACAGTGTTCTTGGTCTTTATATCAAGCCAATTTTCTTTGCCTCGTGTGCTTTAGAAAAGAGAGAAGGTCTGGTGCTCAAGACTCAGATGCCGAGTCTTCCTTCTGCTCTGCATCAGGGCAGGCTTCTGTCAAGCTGGGGATCTTGTGCAGGTAAAACAGGATTGTTATTTCCAAAATCTGGTATAAAGATTTACAAAGGGATCTCAAATATAGATGCCAATTTCAGATTTCTTCATATCCTGTCACTGCCCTTGTGGTCTCCCAAATGAGAAGGTACTCTTGAATCCACCAAACAAAATCCTGTATTTCTGAAGAATGTTTCACCCAGCCTACGTATACTTTTGTCCATATCTGAGAAGACAGTGGGGCCCTTTCTTTCCGAAAAGCTTCTTTACTACTTGCCTCAGTCTCTCAAAGTGTAATCACCCTGATAAAACACATCGCTGTTTACAGTGGCTGTTACATTGTGATAAACTCTTGGTTGTTGCTGTAGTTGCTGATGCTTACTTGAGTTTCTGATCTTCCGGTGCAATAAGAAGGTTAGGAAAGCTGATGGTCCATAGGTCAGCTGGGCAGTGTGAGCCTTCAGTTCCAAAACAGCACAATGTATCAGCAGATGAATTTCATAATTCCACTCCTTTCCTCACCCCTTTTTCCTAAACCTTGGTGCTATACAATGGTATTTGTTAGGTCAGATGATGTACTTTGCTCCAAAACATTCATATGGAAAAAAATGAACAATTGTGATTAAAATTGATTTTTTCCCTTTGGGAAGTTAGAATCAAAAATGGTTACTTGCTCATTTATGAAACAGATTTATTCTGTTGACATGGAGGCTTGTTTGAAATGTAATTGAATTTCTGTTACCTAATGGAAAGTGACAGTTAACAGTATTTATTTTCCATTTGTGTCTCAGTAGATAACATAACACAATTTTGATTTGTAGTTAGCTTTGGAATCTGAGATTGTTCTCTCTCTGTAATTGAAAAGATGGGAGCGCAATGGCCTAATACAATCCTGGTTTTGTTTTTTTACACCAGTAAAGGCAACATTAATACAGTAAACAGCATCTATTCTGGCTTAATAGTTATACTGAGATGTTATTTTTGCATCCTGCCTTTCTCATTAGAAACTGCCACATCATGATCTGGATTGATAATTCTTCCATTTAGACACTCTCTGCGGCAGCTAATTTCTATGAGCGATGCCTCCCTTTCCTTGCCCACCTCAAAATGACTTTTTTACCTTGCAGCTAGAACACCTTTCTTAGTCACAAAAGTACAATTATATTTCTCATAATTTTTTTTCACAATGTATTTTCACAACATGTATCGTGCTCACTTTGTATGGAAAGCCATTGCTTCATCATTAATGTTAAAAACAACGGATAACAACTTGGTTCTTAGATCGTTACACGCCTTACGCTGCAATTCCCCTGCCGCTTTTTAGAATTCTGCCTACTCCAAAATAATTAGGCAGCCTCTTGCAACGAAATAAGTTATCTCTCTCTGAAGCCAAACTCTACCCATTCCTACTTGTACCCTTCAGTCTGGTGGCACTGAAGGAGAAACACTTTTTGGAGAGGCAATTGTCTGTTCCTTCCTTTGTCATGCTGAAACCTTGGCCGCACCGTCTAAAGTCTGGTCACCACTTACTTGCCTTGTAACTAACTGCATCTATGAAAAAATCTTCAGCGCTCATATTAATACACTGAAGTGAGTGTTAATGCAGCAGGACCAAACGTTGTGGAGGAGCTTGTTTTCTCTTAATTGCATAAGAAGAAGAATCAAGTGGAATAAGTATTTAATCTTAGATGGTACAAGATGGTGCTTCTTCAGGACAAGATGGTGACTGTCACAGTACAGCCTCCATTCACCCAACCTGCTTTCCAGATGGGCCAGAAACAGGACACTAACCACACGTATTGGTTTACGAGCTGCCACTGCCAGTTTTGCTACACTATTTTAAACTAGTAGTTTTTAAACCAGTAGTTGTGCACTGTCCTCTTACAGCATTTGGGAAAGGGTATTATTCAGAACATATTTTTGATCTACTCAAGTGTTGTGTGCTCATGAAGTCAAGCTTTTTATAATGTATCAGATATAACAACTATTAATTATTCTACCACCAGATTTTTTTCTTCATGCTGATGAATAAATTAAGAAGTCAGGTTTTTATGAGCTACCTTGACTCTTAAGTTGATTCAGGAATAAAAAATAGAAACATGGTACTGTAGTTTCTAAAATGGAAGCTGAGAAGAGTTTTTATACATCTATGCATGCTATCATGAAGGATTGTTTCATTGGGATTATTTTAAGGGATTGTGTCTGCATAAAAACAACAGAAAATGGATACAGATTTTTGAAAATCCAGAAATAGTTCCTGAAACATAGACAAGCAGTATGTTTTATAGCTTCTGCCTTTAGGTTTTTAGGTTTTAATTCACACAAAAATCCTTATATTTTCAAGCTGCACTTCATTAAAACCTTAGTGATTTCTGATATGAGCTTCATAGAAGTTGAATTTATCTATTCAATAAATAGATGAAATCATAAATAATAACAATGCATAAGATACCCTAAATTGACAGAAAACCAAACTAATCTGAGCAGGAGACTTGCTGCATTGAATGAACAAAAAGTGTTACAATAAGAAGCATGAAATGTGTCATATTTTCAAAGCAGCCTTGAGCTGCTCTGTAGTATTCACAAACCACAGATTTCATCCTTGTCCCTTGGTTGGCCTAAAATAGTCATAATTTCAGACTTCCCCTAATTTAAGACCTACTAATGAACAATTATTTCATGAACCATTTTTAATCGTACTACTGAATGTGTAAATATGCAGTTTCAGATATGATAGATATCCAAGCCTGTAATGACTAAATATTTCAATACATCTTATTCGGACCTGGGGTGGAGATTTCAGTGGGTATTTCCATGCATACTTCTTTGCATATGCAAAAATACATGTATGCATACAGAGGTACACGTGTGTGTGTGTGTGTACATATATAAATGTGTCTGTGTGCATGCATAAATCAGGAAGTCTGTTATGACATTAGTTATCAAATACAGATGATAACTAACTGATGAGCACATATATTTTCAGTGGTATATAGTGGCTGCCATATGGGTGAGAGAGCTTTTTCACAAACACAGAAGCTTAATATTCGGTACTGTTTTGTACTGAAAACATTAAAGTTAATGCAAAATGTAATTTGTACCTTTTCAAGGTTTAGAGGACTCCCACTTCTTCTCTCCAGATCCATAGATACACAGCAGTCTCTGGCAGGCAGGGTTTCCATATTTGTTCTTTTTTAACCCTAAATTACGACTGTGTGCTGACCTTTATTGTACTTTCCTACATGCCCTACTCTGATTATTCAGTCTGGGAGAGAATTTCTAGTAATTTCATTAATATTTAGAACATAACATAACACAGCATTTTGTGGAATAAGCAATCTTTTGCTGGAAGGGTGGCATTTGAGTAGGCTTTATGTGGAAAACTCTGGGTACAAAATACGCAGCAATACTCTGTGTGAGAAGGAAATATAGGGTATAGGTATGCTGTTTCATTGGTTGTTTATGTTTAGTTGGTACATTCCTGCCGGAAGTGCACTGATCTCTGTTGATAACTGTGTAAAAGAGTGGTTTTAGTCATAAATGTGTGCTTCAAAATAGTCAGCTGTATAGCAGAAATGAAAAGATGTTTTAGCAGTAACTAGATCTGTGGAAAGACTTCCAATAGAGAGAAATTAAAAAGCTGGAATTACTTAGTTTTGAGCAGAGATTAACGGTAGAAGCCTTAGGAAACAATGGTATAAAAAAAGCCTGGTGAGATTCCTTACTCACCTTTCTTCGTCATGTAAGAATGGTGAGAGGACGGAAGTGTCCTACTTGAATTAACTTATTTATCTAGGTATTTATCCATCACTGTGCAGTTTGACTTGTCAGTGTGTTAATGGTTTTATTTTTATGTTACAGTTGTCAAGGAGGGAAGTGTAATTATTCCCATTTTAAAGATAGAAATTGAAGCAATGACTTGTGCAGGACATCAGAAACAGAAGCCTGTTCTTGAATCCATGTGCCTACTGCTGGTATGGTTTTATTCTGAGACATAACCATTTCAAGTAAAATTTATTAGATATGAAATTGCTACAGTTAGCACATACAGTGTGTGTATTTTGTACCACAAGCAATGAAGGCATAGGCCTCAGTTTCCCTGATTATGATAATTACAGCTTAACTCGAGAGGAGTGTATGTGGTGTACACAGACATCTGAGGAGTTCTTGCAGTAGGGTGGGTAGCACTGAAAACCTATTATGGCTCAAGATCTTCCTGGAGGGTGCTGAGCTCCTTTTCTTGCACACGTCTGTGGTTCTCTGCTGGGTGTTCTCTCGTGCACTGTGTTTTCAGGGAGTTAATTGTGGTGAAGGTTGCTCAATCAGTGACATGGGTTGAATTGCATTAATAAAGTATCGAATTGTATCTGCATTACTTATTAAATTGAGACTATTACCTATACTGTATCCACCATAGATGGGAAAAAACATACATATGGATGAACTTAATCTGCTCATTGGTTATGAATATGTTGTCCCCAGAGAGTGTTACAAATCCACAGGATATCCCTTAGTGCAGGATTTTGTACTTAGGCCTGTGGGTAGGCTGTAAAATCAGAGGTGCAAAGACTCCTTTTGACTAAGAAATTGATTGGGCTTGTGTATATTATTTCTTCTAGCAGGTACATGGAATCTGTTGCGTTTTGGACACATACACCTGATGTAGAGAGGCAAGAATGTGGCCCACCAGTTAAAATATTAGTTTCTTTCACTTCTGTTCTCTTCACCGTAAACAGCTTTGTCAGTGATAGCTTTTGTAAGAGTCAGATGAACTGGGCTGGGGATGAGCTCATTTGGAGATGATGCCAAGCCCCCAGCCCAGAGATACATCCCAGTCTGGCTGGTGCAGCTCTCCTCGTCCTAAGGTGCTTTCTCGTTCGTCTGCCTCCTATGCTATTTCCCCCTGCTGACCCACCTCACACATCACTTACAGCAAACTGAAATGGAGGGGAATAAACTCCGAGGTTAGAATGGATTTGCTCCCTCCTTCCCACTCTCCTCCTGTCTACGACAGAGAGGGCTGCCATCCTCCCAGCTTCCCTCATCTTCCCTGCGAAAGGTTAATACTACTTTTCAGAGCAATGCAACTGTTGTTATATCTTTTTATTTAGTCCAGAGTTCAAGAGCTTGAACATTTTAGCGAAACACCCACAAAGCCCATGGCTGAGAGAGTTGGGGTTATTCACCCTGGAGAAGAGAAGGCTCCGGGGAGACCTTATTGTGGCCTTTCAGTACTTAAAGGGGGCTTATAAGAAAGATGGGGACGGACTTTTTAGCAGCGTCTGTTGTGATAGGACAAGGGGTAATAGTTTTAAACTAAAAGAGGGTAAATTTAGACTAGATCTAAGGAAGAATTTTTTTACAATGAGGGTGGTGAAACACCGAACAGGTTGCCCAGAGAGGTGGTAGATGCCCATCCCTGGAAACATTCCAGGTCAGGTTGGATGGGGCTCTGAGCAACCTGATCTAGTGGAAGATGTCCCTGCTCATTGCAGGGGACTTGGAAGGGACCTTTAAAGGTCATCTAGTCCAACCCAAACTATTCTATGATTCTATATAAACATGCAGACATCCAAAAGTTGTCCTTTTGTGTTGTCTTAAAAGTGCTTCAGCTTGCATGCTTGAAAAAATTGGTGATGGGGATTCCTGTCTGGATCTTGCCTATTAAAACCTCTGCTCTTCTATTTGTAAACTACATAAGGATATGCATGAAGTGAAGGAAAATTTCTGGAAAGGTTTACTAAAGACATTGTAAATGGTAAGTGCTTGTACACATACATGCATTTTATTGCAGAGATTTCAGTGACTACTGTGTACAGGTAGGGCTTTGAAACACAGTGGTAAGCCATCTTCTGACAGGCCCTGAAGTTTCTACATACGTTACATTTGTTCTCTGAAATTTTTATTATAAGCTCAGCAGCATAAAAGTAGTGGTGGATTCCAGCTCCAGCTTTGATGTGCTGTGCTGAGCTGCAAAGAGGTTTGTAGAGGGAGACTTCACTTAACTGTGCTCAGACTGGAAAGCAAAACTGGTGCTCTCCAGTTGTCAGATCCAGATTAGCAAGAGTTTCAGAGGAGAAATGAGGAACTAAGGAGTGGACGACTCCCTCAAAAAAACCCACAACACAAACCGCAAATGAACAAAAAGCCTGTTGTGGACATCACTGAGACTACTCCAGCTAGACAGTTTTGAAAACTAGAGAATCTATCCGGAGGAATGGGAGTAAATGTGGGGAAGTATTAGGTGTAATAATATAATTGCAGGGCATTCTAAGTAGCTGCATTCAAACTCTTTCCTTAGTGTCCCTCCTTTCAGTGAACTTTCTGATGGTTTTAAAATCAAATCATGTGTATTTAATTTTACATGTCTGCAATGCTTTTGAAATATTTTCTTTACCAATTCCCGTATCAAATATATGTGCTAAAATGTCCTTAATTTTCTACTGAAATCCAAAATATTTGGAGGGTGATTCCTTAATAGCTATAGACTGCTAAAAATTGCATCTGGGATTGATACACATTTCATATTTTTGTATTAAAGGTTTACTTACTATAAGCTTAACACTAGCTATATGAGGCACAACATTGAGTTTATTGGCCCAGCATAGAGTTTGATAGAGCAGGGACAGTGGCTGAGTCTAATAATTTTTATATTTAAAAAATGATATGTCTATTTTTTAAGTTGCGTACCTGCATGTGTTGTGATTGCAGGAGGGACTCTGGTAATTAAAGTACAGAGAAGTTAGTTTAGCTATATAAAATTTTTGATTGTAATGGCATGTAATATTGTTTGCCAGACCTCACCTATAGCTACAATGACACATCTTGGTAGGACAAAAGCTGTAAGTATTGCCAGCAATCACTTTTCTTTCAGTTGAGAAAGCAAAGATTTGGTTGAAGGCATGTATTTTTGTTTGAGACCACTGATGCCTCAAACCATGAAAATGGCAAAACATTTCTGACAGCTTTTTTTACTATATAATTGAATATAGTTATTTTTCAATACAAGAATAAATGTGAAAAAAAGAATACTGGGAAAAATGAAAAGCATACTAGAATAACGTGATTTAAACTTTGACAGTGTACCATCATTTGCAGCTGATAATGCTAATGAAAATTTTGGAGACACTGTTCTGCCTGCAGAGTAATAGAAAATGAGAATGAATATGTGCTTCCAGCTAACTGTGGTGCTCGTAATTCTGTGATTCCATATAGCAGGGGAGAGTACACTGCATGTCATTCACCAGCTGCTTTTAAAAGGGTGTAAGAACAATTTTCAATCACTTTTCTGTATGTGACAACAGAGTTTCAAAATTAGAGGAGATATGTCAGTTTGCCAACCTTTAAGTGAAGGGTAGCTTATATCAAAGAGTTGAGGACAAGTTCGTAGGTTATAAATGCAACTGTTATTTGAAAACACATCATGGCAAAACAAAATAGTGAAAAGAGATTTCATTCATTAGTGTACATGAGGGAGGTCTCAAATACCTGTCTCACATTTTGATTCTGGCAAACAGAACTACCTTAACTTGATTCCGTAACTTTCTCTGAAAATATGTGAATTATTCCTAACTATTATTAATAGTGAAATTTGACAGAAGTCTGCATTTGTTTGAATGAAAAAAAGCTTTGTACTGACAGATTCAGAAGCTGTGTTTGTACTTCAAGACTCGATATCAAGTAACGGTTAAATATTCAGTCTTCAGATCTGAAGTCTCTCAAATTCGTACAATTTACAGAGATTATTGTGTCAGCAAATACAGCAGTGAATAATATATATCCTGTGTATAGGTAGACTGAACAGATGGCAAAAGAATAGTAAATGCTCTTTCCAGTAAGAGCTACCTTCAGATTAAAATGTTTCTACCTACGAAGGGATTTATGAATCGACCAACATAACAGAGATGCATTAAAATTTATAATAGTTGCCATTTAAAAGAATACATCGAAGGTTATTAGAATTGAATTGTTCATTTGAAAGTAGTAGAGTGGACAGTAATCTCAAAGTGACCGTGTCCATCATTGCGGCTGGAGTGAAGCCTGGTAATGTGGATGGGTGGCGATGGCCACCAGGAAGCCCTGCATCTGCCTTGACATCCGTGTGCCACAGGTGCAGGTGTCACCTGTCCAATATTCCCAGCTGAAGCAACAATTTTGGTTGTGGTTGTTTGAGATTAATGCAAAAGGGGTACTCAGTCACGTTGTTACTGGATGGATGTCAAATAATCTGTAACAATGCTAAACCTGTAGTGTTTTCTCACTGGGTAAAATTAAATTTGTATGACTATTAGAAATCAGTCCGTTGAGCGAGGGGTCAGTAGCCTAGGAGTTTCAGATTTGTCTGTTTTCTCTGGCTTCTGCATGCTGACAAACAGGATGTGGCCCTTCCAGCTTCATATTAACTATGGTACCTGGGCATTATTTGTGATAACTGCTCTTTTTATCTAGGGAGGCAGGCAAAAAAAAAGCCTGTTGATAGGCAGCCGAACTACGTTTCTACCAGCAATGTAACGTCTCTGCTCCCAGTCTGCCTTGGTCCTCAGTAGGGTAGCACCTGACAAACAGTTTTCATTGACTCCCTCATTTCATTCCTTGCTGCATCCCTTGGCTTTCTGTAAGTGTGTAGGGAGCCAAAAGCCAGACCTGGGCTTGGAAGAGTCCTAGTAGAGGTGAGGCACCAGTGGGGTGGTTAGATGCTGCCTGCACTCTTTGGTCCTGTCTTTGCTTACTTGTCCGCTCTTCAGGTAGTCCCACAGGTGCATAACCAGTAAGAATAGCTTATGGGAAACTGGTGTAACTGGTCTGGTGGTTGGGAGAAGGATCACTGGCTGATGTAAACTCTCTAATTCTCAGGAACTTCTGCTGTAAACTTCTCTCATCCTCTTTATTGTACAGATTGCTAAGGCGTAGGTAAAGAGTGGTGTTTTTAAAGCAGAAGTTACTGTTTGGCCTTTTTTTCCCCAACTAAAAAGTGAAGTCAAAACCAGAAACATTTTCTGCTTTCAGAACCCATATTTAAAAAAAAAAAAAAAAAAGCTGAGATGTATCCAGGTTTGGTTGCACAAAATAACTTTTGGGATTACCTTTCAATTTTGACTTACTCTACATGTGTATGAGTATGTGTTCCTGTACATATAGCAGGGTACAATATTACAGTGTTAAGTATATGACTATGAAGAACTGTGTCCCAGACTACAATATAATGCTATTCATTTTTTTTTTTGTGAAGTATGTGCAGCAGTTAAAAAAATAGGTATGTTTGTTTAGAATTTTTAATTGAAACCCAACACCACAATGCTTTGTTAAGGCAGAAACAGGAGTCTTTTCTGTAGCATATCAGTGGTGCAAAAATAAAAAGTTTTTATAGAACAGGGCAGTTCAGTAACACTCAGGTGTCCACTTAATACAAAAGGCTGATCACGTAGTGGTCAGATGGTATCAGGCCATTTAAGCATTCGAAGCTGACTTGCATTTTGGGATAGCAATATATTGTTACTGCTCTGACAATGGATTTCTTCCCGCTGAGAACATCAGCCATCGGTGAATGTGAATATACTGGGATGTTTGTTTTAAATGGTATAGATATCCAAATTCAAAAAAGAAAAAAAAAAAAAAAGGACTAGGATCCTTAAACAAAATACTTCTCATTCTGAAAAGAGCCCACATTGGTTTTCCTTTAGGGAAAAAATAACTTACTTTCTTATTTTAAGCAAACTGGATTTGCTCATTCATATGTTTGTTCCAGAACTCTTGACCTGAGCTGTGCTGTCCTGACATTCAGGACAGCCTACAGTATTCGTGAAGGAAAACCTTGGAAAATGTTCAAACAATGAGAGCACATAAATTAAGCTTACTGTGAAGAGTTTAAAGGATGCATTTTATGTGTGTAAATGTATTGATTGCTCATATATTAGGTGTCATTAAGGCTTCACAAGTCAGTACCATTCATTGAGCAGAACTTGTAATTTTGGTTTTATTTTGAACTTACATTGAGAAAGAAAGGGTAAATGATGTAGCGATTGGTTTATTTCCTAGCCAGATGGACTTGATCTTGTGAGATACTTAGCACCTACCCATCCCATTGATCTCGTAGGTGACACACATGCTTCATGAAATTGTTAGCAATTGAGAGGATATGCTGTATTCTTGCAGTTACTTATACTGAAGTCGATGAGATCTTCCGGGTGCTCAGTACTTTTTGAAATCAGGTCACATCTTTAGATCTCTAAATAAGGATTTTCAAAAGGACCTTGGCTCCATGACTCTGTCAGGTCAGAGCCCAAATCTGTTATTCCTTTCTCAGAAGCTTTGAGGATCCTTTCATTTTTTTTCATCATTTGCTTCCCCAAGTTTCTGGTGAGATCAGCCAATGGCAGCCAAACCATCACAGGACGAAAGATGTAAGAATCCGTCTACCCCTTGTACGACAGTGCCTCTCAGTTCTGTTATTTCCTTGCTCTTTCATTTCACTTTTCATATTTGCCCGTGTACAGCAATCTTACTTGTCACTGCATGTTCATAAAACACTCAATGCGCCGCTTAAATTGCCCTCTGTCAGGATCTAATTCTCAAATACTAAAAATAATCATTCTTGAGACTGTTTTTAAGTAGGACGTCGTAAAAAAAGCAGTGCTGTTAATATAGCGGATGGATATAGATTGATTAAAATCTTCTCCTTACCATACATTGCTCCTACCTCTTTTGAAAGATTGAATCATTTTGGCTTTGGCTAACTGCTTTGAACTCCAGCTGAATACCAGTATGTAGCTGTATAACATAAATGAACATCTTCTTGCAATCAGGATGTAAAATTCCACAAGTGAGAGTCGACTTTTGAAGACAAACCTGTGCCCCAGTATCATCAGAGTTGTGAAATACTAATTATCTGTGTGTGTGTGTGCAGGTCAGATATCTGTGCATGCACATCTGGTATTTGCATGCATAAGTTAGGCTTGCCCAATTGCACATGCCTGACTTGGAAAATCTGCCTTGTAGTTATTAGAAGATGTCATATATTTTTCTGGTATGTTATGAAATGCAGAGGAATGAACTCTTCCTCCCCAAGACACAAGCACAGGCACACACATGCTCCAGAGGTTTGTGTCCACCAAGGAGGAGTGCTTTATTTTCTTTGTAAGTGTTTGCCATTTCGGGAGGGCAGGGGGTTGAGAGCAGGTGTGAGAAATCAGGTAAGTTTTGGCTCCCTTTACCACAGACACAAGAAACAGATGGCTTAGGTCGGTGCTTGCTGAACATACGGAGCGAACACACTAGTTACCAAGCTAGAACCTCAGCTGCACTAGCCAGTGCTTTCTGCTTGCCATTTAGCTGTGAATGCTTATTACATATTTAGAATATCGCATCCTTCCTTCATTTTGTGTTCTTCAATGCCCTTTTCCCTTTGGTTATCTTTCCTCCTCTATCTTACACTCTCTTCTTTGCTGCAGTGTCCTTCATTATTTTGCTCCTCATCTAAATGGATGCTTACTTTTTGACTGTAGGGATCGTGTGGCCAAGTTGCTAACAAAAAGGAGCATGCCTCAAGTTTGCATTCATGTCTGCTTCTAAGGCAAAAGGAGGAAAAAAACCCCGAGAAATAAAAAGCGTTCCGCTAATATTTGGAACTTAGATGCAGGTGTACCACAGTACAGTAGATAAGATCATAAATCTTTCTCTTAAAAATGATATGAACTTTTTAACTTACCAGCCATTGGGGGAGGAGAAAAGTAAAAGGAGTGAAAACATTCATAAAGCCAGTAGAAAGGAAGTGATTTGGGCTGTGAACTCAAACTCATTGACTGAATTCTTTCATAAGTCCACATCTAAAAATCTGAAGATGTGATAGGATTTTGAGGCAATCCGTTCGCTTCGGTGGGACTTTCTTGGCCCTCAGCACCACTTACTGTAAATCAGTCTGATTGATTGGAGTCCGAACCATGAGTATAAGTGCTTGAGGCACCCATTGATGAAAAACCTGGACTCTGTTATTACTGACTATTTCTCTGTTGAAATAATGCTGTGATTGGTATGTTGGTGCAACGGATCGGGCAAGATGTTCTCCTGAGGTCCCTGCCTTTCTGCAATCTTTAAATACTTGAAAGAGATGAGAGAGAGTAGGAGAGAGTGGCCTCAGGCTATAGTGTAGCACTTCATGGGATGCATTTGGCCCTTGGGCCATATTCGCCTGTTTGTTTTTACTTAAAAGAAAAACCCTAGCAAATCTGGCTATTAATGAGTGTCTTAAAAGCAAGTGAGAAAAAGCTGGCAAGGAGATGGTAAAGCAGTGAAGGTTTCGAGCACTACTCTCCTCCAGTAGCGCTAAATGCAGGAGCGTTTCCCACGGGGAAGGGCTGACGAGGGCACAGGAGCTGAGCTCGTCAAGGACTGGCTTTGTGGGTGCAGAACTGCATGCCTTCAACTCGTAGGCCACTGTTTGCTCCTTGGAGGGCTGGCTCACATGTACAGCTTTATCTTTCTGACTGTTAGAGTGGCCCTATGTACTGTGCACATATGCTGGAGACCTGATTTATAATTAAGAGCAGCTGGCCATGCTGCTGTCCAAAATAATTTCCCCTAGTGAAGGATCAGTAGAGAAAAATGCAGACAGGTTTTAGCCTTTTGTTGAAAGAAAGAAGAGGAGCCTTCATGCTGCGCACGGCCAGGGGAAGTTTATTGCCTGCCTGAAGAACCAAGAGCTGGGGATCTTCCATTTTATGAGTCCCTCCTGTGCTGTACCTGTGGTGAAAAAAAGTTAAAGTTGCCTAAAGGCAGCTTATGGGGATTCCTCATATAGCTTATTTAATGTGTGCTGGGGACTGCTTCTGCCCTGGTAGTCTTCAGAAATGCAAAGAGCAGAAAGATTGTAAAGAAACCCAAAACATACAAACAAAAGGGTCCCCCCCCTCCACCTTTACCCCCATTTCCTCAGATGTGCTTGGCACTTCTCTAGTATGTCTAGTAACTTAGTAACGTGAGGCTTG
This sequence comes from Gymnogyps californianus, assembly GCF_018139145.2. Lineage (NCBI taxonomy): Eukaryota > Metazoa > Chordata > Aves > Accipitriformes > Cathartidae > Gymnogyps > Gymnogyps californianus. The sequence continues at coordinate 20,253,020 of NC_059474.1, read as the reverse complement.
TTTTTATAGTGCTCATGGAAAAAGATTTTACATCTAGTCTAACTGGACTCAAATGCAGTCCATGCATAATGTTTGTTTTTAATAAGGGAAGTTAATCTCATATTATGATTTTTTTTCCCTCAAATATATTTTTTTAGAGTGAGTAAAGCAGATGAAACAGTGAGACGTCTACAAACATTTTTGGATAGTCCACTTGGAATGGCTCCTGTTGCAACGTTACGTCCTTGAGGGATGGTGGGAGTGCAAAGCCCTACCTTGTCAGTGCTCTCTGCTTTCCTGGTTGTATTTAGACAGACTTTTCTTTTCTGCCTTGCTGTCTCTGAAGCAGTACAGGAGACAGGGGAAGAGGATGAGGCTGGCAGAGCCCAGCTCTTCCACGGGAAGAGTCCTTCTCCAGGGTAATAAGAGAAGAGCAGCACTGGTGGCTCTTGCACTTCTTCGCACCCTTGCCCATGCCTCTGTTGTGTGATTGCTGTGATCCTGGAGACCACACTTTTTGACCTCCTGTTTCTTAGCTAACACAAAACCTGCTGCAGGGTATGCGAGCACAGGAGCGACAGAGGGGAGCTCCTACTGCCATGGAGCTGGTTACCTTGTGGCTTCAGGGAGGCACCAGCATGGGGCCTGTGGCCTTTAGGGGCTGGTGAAGGATGTGAGGGAACATCATAGGAGGGCAAGTACTTGACAAGCCTTTGACCTCCTGAAAGAAGATAATGATAAGCTAGTTTTTAAGAGAAACCTTAGGGATGTATTCATAGGGAGTAGGAGGCAGTGTCTCTCTAATCAGCAATTCTGTGGAGTGTGTGTTTCTGTAAAAGGAACTGCAGGTTTTTGGAGAAAGTGGAGGAGGAATTATCTAATTGCCACTCTGTGACTTGTCTTGGACAGCAGCCTTTCATCTTTTGAGAGTTTTTACCGTGAGTAAATACTATTGCAAGTGAGGTGCGATTGTTAAACTCAACCAGGCATATCCTGTGCCCTCAAACACCGTGACACCCTCAAGGGTAGCAGAGTTGACCAGCTTCTGCCTTTGCGGCCTGGACTTCCAAACGGGAGTTTCACCCACTCTGTAACTGGGTACACCTAACCACGCACCGAAACAAATCAGCTGAACAAGGTAATTACATTTTCATAGCAGCCTCAGTACAACTTTTCACCCAGAGTGAATTATGTGTCTAAGTGAAGGAATTTGACTACTCAACAGGTTTAAAACAACATATAGATATATTTTTTTATACATATATATATATAGATATATTTGTTTTTGTCATGTGTGCCATTGATGCTATTTACGTGACCTCTAGCAGTTGCCAGAGCATGATGGTCAGTGGCTGTCTCTGGTCTGCTGAATGCCAGGTGGAGGCTGAAAGCTTGGACTGCAGCACAACTCAAGTCAAGCAGTAAGGTTATGCATTTACTGTAACATGATTTATGCAGGCCTCCATGGTGGGTATTAAGTTGGCTAAAAATGGATGCTGTCCTTTTTCTGGGCACTCAGCTCTGCCATATAAATATGCTATTCAGGTCTACTAAGTTTTTATAAAATACTGTTTCTGCCAGAATAGCTAACAGGGCTTATCCAGAAGTGACACTTCAATAGCAGAATGTTTTGTGAATGATTTTAGCCTATTTATTTTTCTCTCCTGCTGTGATCCTAAATATTTTTACAAAACTATGTTTGAGAGATGTATTCACTTGGAAGGGCTTAGAAAAGGCAAATTAAGAGATAAATTTGATATTCACTGACGTAGTCTATTTTCATTAACTTGAAAGTTATGATGCATGTATGACTGTGTTTATATTGAATGCACATGTTCACAAATACTGTTATAAAGCTCAGTTCTTCAATCCAGTTAAAAAAAGGAGTTGTTAAAGGTGGCTGATGAGGAGGCAGCAGTTTGTCCACTAGTTATATGCTGCTGTACTGTGGAGCTAACAGCATTAATAGAAGGAGCATTTTCAGCTTGCAGATCTGATGTAAAATACTAGATTTGTCAGTAATTGAATTCTGAAACAAACATTTCCATTACTAAGACACTGTAGCTTTTGTTCATGTGATGGGCAGGCAACAGTTCTTGCTTGTACCTGTCCCTACCGATTATTATTATGCGTACTTAAAGTTCCTCTTTATTTTTCCCATTTTCATAACAACTGCATTATGATGTGACATATCTTTTCCAGATATTTTGCTTGAATAAATAAGTAGGATATTAAATTCAACTAGGGTATTAGATTATAAATTAGTTCTGTAACAGGCGTCGTAATGTTATTTAGATTTTCAGTTTACACAGACCTTGTAGCAACTCCCAAGAGCTATGCTACAGAATGAGGGGAAGATGTGAGTTGATGTAAGAAAATTGGTTTTGGTAATATGCTGATGTCAGTAGAGTTTTGCTGTGTGGAAAGATATTTAAATTAACGTTTTTACTTACTCCATTGTACAAACTAAAGATTGGTAATGATTTCAAATTACTGATGTGTTGGCGTTTGGACTATGCAAACATGACCATAAATGTCTTTTCCCTAGTAGGGCGATATTTATATTGTGAGTTTGTGTATGGGTTTTATTTTTTAACAAACAGAGTAACGTATTCCAGTCTTCCCTGTAACATAAGCATTTCATTTCATGTCAGGAGAATGAAAACATTTAAGAGCATTTTTAGATGAAAAAACCCAGGCTAGCAAACAGGTACGGAGCTCTCTGGGTCAAGGAAGAAAGCACAGACTTACAGTGCCGGTCTTGAATAATTGTATCATGATTAGCAAGCACAGTGACACTGTATTGGTGAGAGAGATGTGAAAACATGCACATTTATAAGTACATTTATTAGTCAGATGGATGGTAATGGTAACCTGAAGAGAGAGCTTCTAAGTAAAAAGATTTATAGGTGCTTACATAGGTATTCTGTAAATATGGGAATCCATACCCACTGTGATGTTTTATATATTCAGCACAAGAGTAAAGGTGAAAAATAACTGCGAAAGGAAGTAGATGTCCTCCTGAGCCATTTTCTGAGATGATGGACAGCAATATTGGTAGGGGTCTTAATTAAAATCAAACCAAACAAAAACCACCCCAGTTGCTTTTAATAATGAGGTGTACTGGAGTAAGGGAACAGATTATCTCCTTCTCCAGAGAAAATTGGCAGATGGAGAAAATGTATGTGCAGGTATCAGCAAGATTGCCTTGAACCCCCTCTGCTGCCTGTCACTGAGGTGCTATTTCAGAGTCTTCTGTCAGGGCTGCGGTGAGGCAATTCCGTACCCAGGGCTGAAGGTGGATTTTGTGCCCCTTCCCCCCTTCTCTTTTGCCTCCTCCCAACCCCTGCTGCAGCAGCCCAAAGTGGAAGTCTGTGCTGAGTGGGACGTTATTCAGGAAACCTCTCCCCTTCACCTGTTTGAACAGCAGATAATAATAGCCAAGTTTTTGTTTCCTGCAAAATATTGTGGTCTTCCCCAGGAAGAGGAGATGGTAATGGAGCTACACATCTTTTTTTGTCCGCAGCTGTAGTTGTGCATATACCTCCCATAGCCTTGGGAGCTATCAGCCCCAGCTTACTGCATTCCCAAACTGGGCATGTGGTGCCAAACAACAAAATTGGTCTAAATTGGGAGTAATTCTGGTGTGAAAGGACTTAGGGGGTTTTGAAGTAGGAATGAGACCAGGCTCAGGCTTGACATTTTACTGTACAGGCCCTTCGCATTTCATCTGCCTGCTGCGCAGAAATATGGATGTCTTACATTGTGGGCTCTTACAGGTATCCCAGGCTGTGAGGGCCTTTTCCTGCAGCTCTTACCTTGCCTTTTGGGGTCGATCTTCCTTCACCAGGAAGCAATTCCCCTCTCATTGGCTGACCACCATGATTTTATAGATGGATGCAGAAGCTTAGCTCTTGCTCACATATGGTACATGTGGTGTTTCTTTGCTTTGGTACCTGCTAAAATTCACTCTATATACATACACAAATAGTAAGGTTAATGGGTGCTGCCAACTACATGACCTTTAATGACTGGGCTGCTTATTTAAGTGTCTTAAATCTGAATTTAGGAGCCAAGAATAAGTTTGGTTTTTTTTTAAAAAAAGTCAGAGACATATCCTAATGCTGCACATCAGTTGATAATGCAGGCATGCTCCTATCTAGTGTTTCTGTGCAAGTTCATGAGTCTGGGCGTGCTTTTATATGCAAAACATGTCTGGAGCCCATATTCCTCGTCGCATCATGGACATGCGATGTACATCCACTATTTGGAATGTGATTTGTCATCTAAATGTAGCTGGTGTTAGAGTCTGAATGTCTCGTTACTGTGAAACATTTTGCTGCTTTTAAAACAACTTGAACAAAGAGAGCACTTCATACTGCACTTTGATGTGTGTCTTTATTGAAAAAGCGCCTCTCCATTGCTGAGGCACTGAAGCATTTGCATTAAGTGGTACAGGAGATGCCATAGCAATTTCATGAGAATTACCCTTTGCAGTGAATGTTAGATTAAACATCTACGTAAAATCCCTTGAAAGTGGCCAGAAGATAAATTAGAGCAGAGCTGTAACTAGGTACAATTAAATTATGTACCTTCTTTTAAAGATTGTTTTTAATTGATTTGGTGCGTACTCTTTAGTTAGTTAATAACGAGTGTTGTACCTGTGGCTATATGATCACTCATGTGAGTTAGATTTACAGCATTAAGAAACTCCCTCTATCAAAGAAAACAATTTCATAAAGGGGCTGTCCCCTCTCACTGCTCTGTTGCTGATAATGTGTCTGAACTGTTTTCTGATTAGTGTTCCAGTCTTACACTAATATTGAAGATGTTCTTTAGCAGATAAATGTAGGGTTATCACATCATTTTAGCAACCTAATTTGTTCCTCGCTTGCATCCTACAGCAACTTTCATGTCTCAAACCCCTCCTCTCCATCTGGGCTTCTACAGCACTGCAACAGTGAAGCTAGGAGGGAGGTGAGCATTGGAGGAGAAGAGGACAAAGATACAGGATCAAAAATGTGGAGGAAGGAGTTGCAAGTAGCTGGAAATTTTGCCAGGACAGAAATTCCTCCTATTTCACTTCTGAGGAAGCTTGAATCTAAATGGTCCTTATAACTACCAATATAGCTGATAGGAATTACGGATCTTCAGTACCCATCAGTATTGGACATTAACGTCATTTGAAGGTCGTGCTAGATCTTAATTTTTAACTTTGGCCCAACTTCTATATGTTCCCTTCCAGTTCTCACTTGTTAACATTTTAGCAAACCTACATCTACACTGATTTCTAAGATAAGAATTTTCAAAGCCCTGTATCTGAAGTTAGACACCCGTATTTGGAAATGTCGTGATGATCAACAGAGAGAAAGAGGTCTTTCCTTAGCAAGGGACACATATACCCCAGATCAAGAGAAAAAGAGGTGCAGAACCTGGGAAGAGGGGACGGGTCTGAGGTGGATACCCATCATTGCTCCCCCAAGTCCTGCCACAGGAAAAGGATAAGACAGGCCCACAAGAAGCCAGCTGCAGCCTGAAGCGGACATTGCGGAGCCCCTTCCAAGTAGTTTTCTCCACAAAAGTCCTAAGAGGTCACAGTGGCAAGGTGTCTTTGAGGTTGCTGTGGTTACTAATCATGATGACTAATGCTGGTTACAAGCTTCTGAGCTATAAGGGTGTCGTGGTTTAACCCCAGCCAGCAACCAAGCACCATGCAGCTGCCTCCCCCTATCCCCTCCCAGTGGGGTGGAGAGGAGGAAAGGAAAAAAGGCAAAACTTGTGGGTTGAGATAAGAACAGTTCAACTACTAAAGTAAAAATAAAAATACACTACCAACCAAGAATAATAATAACCGTAATGAAAAACAATACAACAACAACAAAAAAGAAACAAGAAAAGAAACCAGTGATGCACAACACAGTTGCTCACCACCCGCTGACCGATGCCAGAGCAGCGATCCGCCCCTCCTGGCCAGCTCCCCCCTCTTTCTATACTGGGCATGACGTTCCATGGTATGGAATACCCCTTTGGCTAGTTCGGGTCAGCTGCCCCGGCTGTGCTCCCTCCCAGCTTCTTGCACACCTGCTTGCTGGCAGAGCATGGGAAACTGAAAAGTCCTTGGCTTAAGATAAGCGCTACTTAGCACCATCTAAAACATCAGTGTGTTATCAACATTATTCTCACACTAAATCCAAAACCCAGCACTGTACCAGCTACTAAGAAGAGAGTTAACTCTGTCCCAGCCGAAACCAGGACAAAAGGTAATGGCCCATCTTGCAGATCGGGCAAGGAGAGGATTCCTCTTTGTTTGGGGAAATCTTTTTAAAGGTTTTCTCTTCATAGTCCTGCTTGGATAGCTGTGTATATGAGCATTGCCTCAAATCCCCATTTGGGCTCAACGAGAACATGTTTCTTGTCTTCATTCCCTCTTGGATTTTAAAAAAAGCCTTCGAGTTACACATTTAAAAAATTTTCAGATAATGATCTCAACCTCTAAAAGGAGAATCTAAATGAAAAAAAAAAATCCACCTAACAATTAGATAGCTAATGTTTGCATAATTTTAATTATCACACATTGCAATTATTTCTAATTCATTTCAGTATACAAATCACTATTTTATATATGGCATGTTGTTAATGTTTACTACTATAATTACTAATTTGCAATATAAGGCAGCAATTTTATAGTTATTCAGTTATGTATAATTATTATGTCAACTAGGAGATGGCAATTAACACCGAAATGTATTAGAAATGATTGAACTAAAATCAGTCTAAGAATATTTGACACGTACTTGTCATGTAGTGGAAGATGGACTGCATTTTCCTACTCTTTTCCCCCTCACCATGTATTTATTTGAGATCCCAAAGGATTTAATCCTGCAGAAATTCCTACTTCATCATCACATTAACTGAAAAGTTAGAGCTAGAACTAACAAGCAAAATCCAGGGAGTCTTCTGTAGCTAAATCTTGTGTGAGGTTTCAGAGTTTAGGTGCCTTGTTCTACATAAGCATTTCAGAAAGTCCCTGCTTCAGTGACTGCTTAAAAAGGAGATGTTTAAGTCCTTCTGCTGCCCATAGCTCCAGGTATTTTAAAAGAGATGTTCAGAGAGAGTTTTGAGCTGTAACACTGGCAGTGCCTCAGCAGGAAGGTGCCAAATGAGCCGTGAGCCTGCAGCTGGCATCCCCGGGTGCCGTGCGGAGCTGAGCAGCCAGGGAGTTGCCCCTGTGTCATGGCAGAAAGAGTCAGGGTGAAGAGGGTACCAAAGCTGCTCATGGTGACTCACAACATGACTCATACATTCCTCTGAGACCACCGAAAGCACAAAGTACCATGCATTGCATCTTCAAAACTATAGTGGTACTGTTGTGTGAAAACTTGACCAGAAGGTGGGAAAGCTGAGGTCTGGGTCCTCTTCTGGAAGGAGGTAATCGGAGCGGTATCTCCTGTCCCATGGGAATAAACCCTAGTGCAGGCTCTAGTTAGCAGTTACTTTAACTTCCTTTGCTGAAGCTGGGCCGCTGTGCTGTCGAGAGCGAGAGTTGGGAACCAGGAGGAAGTAGGCATCTGAGGGGTTGTGGCACTTCTGGGATGGGAGAGACTTGACCTGGGGTGGGTTTGGGAGCTCCTCACTCCACAGATAGGCCCCCTGCAGTGCAAAAGGTGGAACAAAGCTCTTCTTAATATATAAAAAATTACAACCTTAAATCATCTAGGGAATCCTTAAAGAGGGGAAAAATCCTGATTCATAGAGAATCTAAATTAGCGCTATCACTTAAACTCTCTTTGTGGCAGAATAGTTGTCTGTGACAATTCCTTTTTTTGCCAGGGATTTAAAATCTGGGCAGCTCTAAGCCCTGCTAAACAAAATTCATGGCTGTACATCTTAATAAAGAAGAGCGCACAGCGTGTCAAACAAATTCATCTCCTTCCTTGGTTTAAGTGTAAGGCTGCTATAACAGCACATGGCAGGGGGAGATCCAAATAGGGCCCTTGGTGTGTTAACAGAGCATATTGACTTATATCAGTCCTTTTGCCTGGTTTAAAATTGATCCCCTTAGAAAAGTTAAATATCACCTGTGTTTGTAGATTGCTAGACAGCTATTAAGATAATGCTTTTATAAATACAGATGGTGCCCTTATCAAAATTACATGGCAGTAAATAGATGCCAGTAGAAATAATATGACACTTTGATTAGCTAATAAAATGAAGCACAAATAGAATGGGGATGCTAAGTTGCTCTGACAGTTTTCATACTGTCTTATTTATTGCTTATTTAGCTTTGATAAGTTTCTGTTACAGTTTTTGCTTCTTAAGCAATTCCTTTGAAGTTTTAATTTTTAAACAGTAATCTGTATTTTATTGACTTGGGTGGAAAATGCTCATTGTCAATAAGCTCTTCATCATGATAGTAAATGTTATAATTCTCTTTAAAGTAAATTGATAGGCCAAATGGCATGCTGTAAGTTGTGGAGATAAAAGTGGCAAAAGGTGTCAATTAATATGTTACATGAAAATTATTGATTAGAGCAGATTATTGCTGGAAGTTTGGCAAGCAGTATTGGTTCACTGACGTGGTGGCTTTTTATGCCATGGGAGATACAGTGGAAGTCTTGTATCAGTACATCGAATGAGAACAGGAAAATTGTACAGCAGGACTATTACGCTTTGGGGACGGACTTATACTGTAGTCTGAGGACTTAGGGTGAGAGTCTCAGTTGTTCAAAACTGGTGTAACTCCATCGGCTTCAGTGGGATTGAGACATGGTCTGGTCACTTTTAAATCTGCTGATAACAGATATGAGGGAAATATGCCTGACATTTGAGGCGTATCAGAAAAATGTGCTCATTGATGCAATTGTTCTTGGGATTGTTAATGGCAATGATAATCAAGAAGCAGAGACAGCAGGTGAGAAGAGTACAAATAGTATGTGGGTCATTAACACGGTCTCACCAGCATAATGCTGACCAATATTTCTGCCTTTTTGGTACCTAACAAAACTTGACTTAGTAACTTGAAAGCAGAAAATGATTATAACCTGCCACAGGTTTTAAAATCTTCTCAGAAACTTTTGGTTGCCCCTGCTTTCTCAGAGAGTACAAAGTTCAGTTTTGGTCTTTTGGTGCAACTTGTCGCTAATAATAAGCCTGTGGTGTAGCACTGCTCCCAGTAAATGTGGTGAGCTAGATCTCCTCTTCCATGTCTACAGACAAAGAAAGGTCTCCATGCCTGTGTTCCTACGTGCACTGTTTTCCTCTGCACCTTGTGAAGCAGCAGTGCCATGGCTAAACATGACACCCAGTTCTCCTCAGTCTTACTCAATAATTACTGGTCTGACATGATCACTCTGCCTGTAGCCAGCAGTTTGGCACAGCCTCCAGGGGACCAACCATCAGCCAGATGGAGAGAAGGGAGCAGGCATCCCAGCTGCCATGCTCTTCTGGAGCCACATGGAGCATCCGAGTTCAGATTTGTATAGCCCAACTATGGCTCCACTGCCCTTAAGCACAATAGCATTTTCTTTCTGTCTTTATAGGCCCTGCCTACTGCCAGGGCTGGGCTTGGGGGACAAAAATTTATCTTCTCGCATTTAGACAGTTGGGGTGAGGACACACAACTTGTGTAAAGACTGTGGGCTGCATGGGAAGTTTCCACCTTTTGCATCCTCACTGGGAAATGTCAGTGGAAAAGGCAAAGGCGTCTTTTAGATTATTTCTCTTAGGCCCTCTGCCATCAAGGTTCCTTGTGAAGGGGATCAGTTTGGGGCTAGGAGAACATTTTACCCCTGATTAATCCTACAGATTTAGCCCAAATGTTGCAAATAGCTCATCGTCAGAGAGCAGGTGGGACATGTATCCACTTGCCAGATGGAAAAATTCTTTTAGGTGTCCAGGCCCCGGCTGTGTGGGCCTAATGGAATTATGTTGCTGTTCGTGCATTCACCTTTTGTTATAAAAATTTAAAAACCTATTTTCCAAATAAATAAATTTAAGAAATCCCAAACCATAACAAACCCCCCCTTCAGATTTCACATCGTTATGGCTATATTGTCAACTTGATGCATGAGGTTTTAGCTGTGCAAATCCCTTTAATGCAAGTGGGAGTTGTACAGCTAAAGATTTACACATTGACTTTAGAATAATATTCCTTCATCTCTCTTTCTCTTTTTTTCTTTTTCTTTCCCCCTGTTGATTCCCTCCCCAGATTTTCCCCTTTGCTCTTTAATAAAAACCACAGGCTAATTCAGTGCTTCTCTTTCTGTAGTGAGAGGCAGGCATCATGATCCCTTCCTACTCACTGAACAGGCTTAAGTTCAAGGGAGTGATATGTGAACGTAGTGATAATATGTGATTATTAAGGTGATAGTGAAAATCCTTTATCTCATCAGTGATTCCCACCCCCCAAAAAAGTGTGAAACAGTCAATACTGCAGAGCCCCATCCCAGTGAAAAACTTTGTTTTTAAAACAGTTTTTTTTTCAGGATGACTGTGTCAGCCTTTCTGGCTAAAATTTCCTTCACTGCTTATAAGTAATGTGGTTGACACAAACAGATGGACATAAATCTCACATTTCAAGGAAGATCATGCCATATCCTATCTATATGACAGGGCAGAATTTGAACAGTCTTGTGCTAGCCTGTGGGCATAATGCAAACTCCCTGGGCTGGAGAGACTTGCTTTTGCTCCAGAATTTCAATTGGTTGTCACCTCATTTTAAAAAAATGGGCTCACTCTACACATCTGAGTTATAGAGGTTTCCTTCCTTGTATTAGGAGGGGACGATTCACCTAAATGTTGAATCCTTTGGGACTGTGAACAATAAAGACCCCTTTGTCCCCAATTTGTATTAGAAAGTGCATTCTCTCCATCTTCTTTTGTCCAGAGAATTTGCATTGCTTCCCGGTATACAACTTGGGAACAGTTTATTGTCCATGTAGCAGGATATGCAGTTAGGTGTTTTGTTTTTTAATCCAAGGGAAAAGACAGGAATTGTCACCCTTCTGGGTGGGGTGATAATCCTACACAGCCTCACCCCTGTCAAAGCGAGAGTGCAGCCCAGGTGGAATTCAGAATACCGTAAGGAAGGCATTTTGCCAAAATGTTTGTCTACAGAATGGCAGAGATTAAAGCCCTTCTAGCTCTGATTGGATTACCATGGACCAGAAGCACTTTAATCTCTACCACTGTGGCTTTGGGGGAAGCCAGTGATTGAGACGTGTGGCGGGACCATGCTGAAGAAGCGGATGATTGCACTTAGCTCTTTAATCTTCTAGTCCTGTGGCTGTAGCAGAAAAATATTTAACTGTTGCAGCAGAGAGAGAGAAATAGGTAGTGAGTAGTTATTTTACCTTTTACTGTGCAAAGAAAATACAAATCGCACTTTCTCCCCTCCAGAGTTGTGGAAGCAGCCTGTGTGCGATAGCCCAACTCAGAGCAGCCTGAGCCCCTGCTCAAAACACAATATTGGGTAAGCTGGTGGTTGAGATTAATGTAAGCACATAATAGCCAATACTGCAAATCAAAGGTCTCAATAACCTAGTAACATGTCTCAGACCAGCAGCAGATACCAGTGGAAGGGTATTAAGACAGAATATATTTAAAGTGACTTTTTTTCCCCAAGGCTGACAATAGCCAGTATTTTCTGGACACTTCTTGAATAATTTATGTTTAAATGCTATATTTTGTGCGTAAGAGTGGCTGCAAACAGAGCTATTCAAGAATGATTCCAAGTATAGGAATGCCCTTTTGGAGAAGGGAAGAACACAGAAGCATGAAATACTAAAACCCAACTTTGGATGATATGCAGGTCAGTAAAGAGATAGGAATAACAGTGGAAAATAAATGGGGATCTGAACAATTTCTCTTGCTCAAGTCTCAGTCAAGAAAGGACACATTTAGTAAAGAAAACAAGATATGGGTGAGGTGGTGAAAATTGTCATGAGAGATGTGAAATGTCCATTTAGTGCCAGACAGCATGCTGTCTGACCAGTGGGATGCAGGATGCTGTGCGAACCGAAAGGTGTCCTTCTCGCTTATGTAAGGGTCCCCAGCACAACTTCAGCTTTGGGCACCTGCCTAAGTTATTTTGGTGTTTCTACAACAGACTACCCCCAGTCCCCCAGGAAAGAAGCTGGGGGATGCTGCGAGGCCGACGGAGTCTCCAAAACCTGCCAGTAAGGTTGGGTATTTATTAATCAGTAAATGGCTCCACATAAATAAAGAACCATCTTGGATGGCAGTTTCTTGAGATTTCAGCGAGAGCAAAAGCCTCACCTCTCTTGTCCAGCTTCTGCTGGGGTGGCAGGGCTGGAGGGGAAGCAGGGGGATTCACCCGTATTGGGAATGAGAATGGAAGTCTTTCTGCAAGGCTGAGACGGGCTGCACTCAAACAGGCAGGGAAGTCATGGGGCTGTTAGCTTCAGTGGATGTTAGGTCACCAGAAAAACCACAACTCCCAAAACCAGAAGAAGTCTTAATTCCCATTTTCATTTAGCATTAGGAGTCTGGTCCTTCAGTGAACCAGCTGCATGTTCAGCCTTTGTAAAAATATGGACAACTTCAATTGGAAGCGTGTCTAATGCCATGTAGACGTCTTTAATTTTTAAGTGATCCTTCAGACTGGAAGGGTAAAGCTGTGTAATCCTTATGTTTTATATGCTATTGTGCCAGCCTTTCATGGTGAGAAGCTAAATATTTTTGTCATTTTAGTTAGTTTATATATGCTGTTCTTGGTTTGCTGGCAAAGTGAAATATCTGATGTGTCCCACCCCTGATGTCTGCATTTGGATGCAGGATGAAGTGAAATGAACCCTATAAGCCAAACACTGACTTCCTTTCTGTGCTTTTATTAGCTTTTACTTGGCAAATTCTAGTGGCTTTTGTATAGAGAACATAACATTGTAAAAATGGTGGATGTTTATGGAAGGCATAGCATAACTTAATAAATACAGTATACATGTTATGAGAATGGATGCTCTTTCGCTAAGTACTGAAACTACATATGGTGCCGATAGCAAATGCCATATGTTTGTAGAAGAGGCTACATTCGTACAGTGCCTTTTTCTGAGACCTGCTAATCTGTGAAAAATAACAATTCTGTTTAATACTGCTGTTGTGGCCTCTTGGGTTTGTCTTTTAACTTCTGTGAAATGTACCCAGTCGGAATGGACCTGGACATGTAGATCTGCACTCCTCTTCAAGGCCACTTAATCCTAACAGTGCCCATCTGGAAGATCCAAAATGTCCCTTACCGTAATCATGGTGCTACAAAATTAGACTGGTTTTTATATTACTGTTCCTGGCGCTCCAAATCCGGAGTGCTTAGCTCCCCAGTGACACAGCTTCCAAAGGAAAGTACTCATCCATCACCAGTATCACCTATGGCCTGCTGGCAGTGGTGCTCTCATAGGAGACATACGCTTGAATCTGGGCTTTCAGTCTGGGAAGAGGTTTGGATCCAGGTGTCGCACCTTTCTGTTGCCATAACCACCAGTGTATGGTGTAACAGCTACTGACAACATCTCCTCTGCTAGATGATCCTGTACGGAGCTGCTGCTGCTGCTGCTTTCAGAGAACGGAAGTAGGTGCTTACGCTCAGGAGAGGGTTCTGGGCTGTGGATGGAGACAACCACCTGATGCCTTGTCTCAGGGAATTTTGGAAGGGGGTAAGACTTTGAATATACTCAGCGGTAAGCTTTCCTCTTTGGCTACGTGGCCATGTGCTCAATATGAGTCTTCTGAGGTTTTTCACGCTCCAGTGCACTCCTGAGGTTGGCTTCTCTACGCCCTTACGGCCTATGTGTCTACCTCTGCGTTTCAGATTCCCTTTTGGGACCAACTTTCTAAAAATGTATGCCTTGCAATGCCTAACTCTTGGCGCCCAAGCCCTTTATGGGATCCAACCTGCAGCTTAAACCTGCTTAGTTAGAGATCTGATTAGATAGCAGCCATACCTCATATGGTTGCTGCTTCCAGGAATATCCCTTGCTTTGTAATCTAAAGATGTTTGTATTAACTAGATCTCTCTCTGAATGTACCGTGCATAAATGTACCATGCACAGCTGCTAGCGATTCTTTGCATTTTTAAATTATTTTTTTTATTTGTTCATTGAAGAAAAGCATTTGGAAACCGTTGTGTAACTCGTATGATTGGGCAGGCTTTTTAGCAATGGACAATAGAGAGTTAATTCTGGGTGTTGTCAGCAGCTTTCCGTTTTGAACACGTTTCGGATTCAGAAGACAGGCATATAGAAAAGAATGTTATGTTACTGTGACAGGAATCACAGACACTGCTATTGGAAACTCACTGTTGCTCTCCCCTCCAAAATTAACATCATAACCTTATGTCAGTGACTCACTATTATCCTAATACCTGTTTTTGGATTCTGTCCAGTCGTATTAGATATCCCCGTGTTGATTGCTCTGTTACTGGTGAATGTTAATTGCCTCCAAATCTCAGTGGAGTTCAAAAGCTTGGGGAAAAAGTACTGACTGGTAAAGCTGCTAGTTTTATTAACAGGCAAGTAAATAATAAATCTGTTCAGAGATTTGAGTGAAGTGCCTGAGACATGAGATATAAACAGCTGATCTCACATCTTTCTTTGCATGTCTATCATATGTTAGTAGTGAGATAGCAGAGTAAGCCATACTGACTTTGAACATTTAAATGGTATCAGTAGTGCCTGTCCACAGTCAGTGTACTTTAAGAGGTAGTCAGGCTCCATGTCCTTCCTGTTGGGATTCTCATCTGCTTGACATTAAACAATGCCCCTTAGTACCTTTTAAGATGCTTTTTAGAGTTAGTGGGACTCTTTAATTGAAATGATGATGTCAAAATATGGTTATAGGAAGGCTTGTCACATGTCATTTGATATCTTTCCCCCTCCTGGTAATGCATATTTATGATTTTTTTATAGAGAAACTGCTCTTTTGCTTTGCTTTAAAGGAGAACTGAGATCTTTATTACTTGTCTGTTTTTTTCTGTTTGTTTTAATCACAGAGTTTTAAACAAAATCCCTGCATGCTCCCCCTTTTCTACACTAGAAACCTCTAAATGGAAAATCCCCAGTATAATCCCATTGTGGGTTTGCTTCTTGTAGCATATTTTCTGGTTTCGATACCTCTTTTAGTAGTTTTTAGTTTGTAAAAACATTAGTAGCACTTACAGAGATGAAATAAGTGATGTGCAGAATATACTGTAATCACATACTGCAGAATAATCACATATTTTATATCACTGGTTTTCAGTTGGTAGATAATATTTAATCTCCTAGTAGAGATCTGTAATGGCTCATTTTAGACACTGACCCTCTAACTTCATTTCAGGAATGAAATATTTCCTAATCCAGTAATGTCTGTCTATACCATCATGTCATGTAGATAAAGAAAAGCAACTCCAGGCACCCACTGCTAGATTGCTTAACAAAAATAAATGTCAGCAGGTGAATTGCTTGCTGAATGCTAGGCTGAAGTCAAACGTGAGCTGAACGTGTGTTATGGCTGTATAAAACCTGTATTAGAGCAAGTGAAGTGAAGTTGCTATTTTTGTTATTTTAAGTGATTGTTAGGCTGATATGAAAAGCATACCCAACCTTAACTTGAATGACATCGATCTGATAGGCATAGCGTGTCCAGACCAAAACCATAACATGGGTTTTTTAAGCAGTGTAAAAGTGATTCAGTAACCATGCCGGTGGTGAAAATGTGAACAGAAGCCAAGAATTTCATTGTGACACTTACTCCAGAGAAACCAAACCAGAACAAAGAAGGTGAGAGAGAGGAGAATAATTAATAGCATTTTTCTTTTTGTGGAATTGAGTTTGATAGGCAAGTAGTGTTTATTGTTAAAATATTTGTGAGCATTTGAACTTTGTCCATGTTATCACCAGATGTGGTAAAAAATACATATAGAAAATGAGCACAGTGCCAAACACTGTGTGTTTGGGAAGTCTCTAAAGATGGTGGGTGATTGAAATAAGCTTCTTTCACCACACTGAAGCACATAAGTAGCTGCCAGGATTTCACAGCTTCTGAGCATTAAGAACGTTCCATTCATTTCCATGCTGAAAATGTTGGTCACGATCTTCTCTAGCTGGTCAGTGTCTCTCACTGTGAAGGTAGGCTTTTCCTATCAAGCCCTGTTTCACTGCATCCCTCCACTTCTGTTCACATTTATGAAGAATTTCAGCAAAAGGAAGGACTCTGCATGTTATATTTTATAAACGATTTTACATTTCATTTTTCATTTTTAGAGTCCACGATAACACAGACTGTATGCCAAGGCACGAAAAAAGAGAATGAATAAAAGATTATTTACTGTTTATTTAGTTCTACCAAGTTAGTATTTTGCTTTGTATATATGTATAAATGTATTCATGTTTATTATTAAATCATATTTCTGTAGCTGTCCTGTAGCCCTGAAGCATGTGGTTGTCCCTGAAGTCAGAGGAATTTTATTTCTGTAAGTGGCATAGAGCAGGGCTGCGTATGTTTACTGTAGGTTTTGCGTCACAGTTTTAGTTCTCATTTTCCCTCCTGGATTCAAACAGCCCTAACATCTCTGTCTTTCCCTGCACCCTGCTACTGAAAGGTTCCTGGCTGAAATGAATTTCCCATTTCTGCAATGGCTGTGCTGGCCGAAGGAGAAAGCGGTGTGTCTGTATGTGTGCAGCAGGTAAGGCAACGAGGAGTTACTGCCCGTCTCTGCCTGCATTCCCTTGTCATCTCTGCTGGTAGGTGTTAGCTCAAGCCAGGGAGTGGAAAAGCCTGCCCCAGGCTGAAAGAGAGGAAGGTGGTGTGTGCTACTTGACTGCCATTAGGGCATGGAGATGTAATACCAGTTTGTTCAGTAGGAGTTTGTCTGATGCTTAGAAATTTTATACTTTCTGCCAAGCACAGGCACTCTGCAGTGCCTCGAACACTTGACTCAGCTCTAAAAATGAAACAAAACTCTAGGTGCGGTAGTTCGGTGTGGGTCAAATTCATCTTAGATGTAAACATCACCACCCTGCATTTGCATAAATTATAGGAGTTTATGCTACGGATTAATTTGGCCCAGTGACTCTGCTAAGATGAAATTCTTTGTGTGCTTGTGGATTATGGTGTCAACAGAGGGGATCACTGTTGCTGGAGAGTGTCTACGAGAAATAGGCCAAAAATAGGGTAATTTCCATAGCTTAGAAAAAAACCCCATAGAATCATAAAAAGTAATCAGCTGTTAGAAAGAATGAATTTTGTGCTCCTAATTTGCAGAAATCCCAGCAGTTGCTACTGTGCCCAACCACTCACTAATACAATAAAATATAATTACATAATTAAATACAATATAGGATTTCCATAATAGGGAACTTTATTTCCTTGTCACAATATGCGAATTGCTGCGGTTGAAGCTCATAGTTCAGCACTGTAACTATTATTAGATGCTAACGTATCAGGTACTAGGCACGATTCTCCTACAGGGGCACTACCCAATCTGGGCAAAAATTGTTTGCTGTAGACAGCAGAAGCTTTATAGGAGGTTGCCCAAAATGCACCTTTTGGATGGAAAAGTATCTCATTAACTATGTTTTGCTTTGTTAACTGTCTCCCATTGCTGTTTGTTCAGACTGATGCAATCTGTCCGTTGCTAAGCCCGGGACTTGCTGGAAGCTTAAATTCAAGCGAATAAGTGACTTGCTGCGGTAGAAATTTTCTTAGAACCTGATTGCCCGTTGCTGATGCCAGTGGAAACTTGAATAATGAGAATTGCAGAAACAGACACTTAAACTTAGGTACAATAGAGTCTCTGTTTAGGTGAGTACTGTCTGTTGTGATACAGAAGCATTAATCCTAGTTTTATTGACATATTTCCATTTGGACAGTGATTTGTGTGAAATTCTGCAGTATACGAGATTGGTTTGTAGTTAGCAGAAACAGTAGAAAAACATGTGGATCCAGTGCTGAGCAATGTTAGCAGGAAAGGTAATCATGGAGGTGCAATCCATGAAGCTTCTAGAACTTTAATGGGTGAAGCATTTTTGGTGTTTATATATTTGAGGTCAGACAGAAGGAATTACCTGGCCTTTAGGATGTTTTTTTTGTACAAGATACATACATAAGGGAAAAGAAAGAGACTGGGAATTAGATTCTGGAGGAAAGAAATGAAGCCATGTGAGCTGTAATACAGTGTCCAAATAATCAGGTATGTAGCATCATCGTGAAAATATGGGTCTTTTTGTGTTCAACCAGATTCACATAAAGGCAAGTGTGAAGTGCTAAGTCAAGATAAACAAACAGTTTTGGTTATCTGCAGGGCAGCCATTGGTGACGAGTAATGGTTGCTTCTGATTTTGCTCTCAGTTTCTCTTCCAGTCTCTTTGTTCCACTCAAGCTTCTGCCCTTGCCCCCTTTCGACTCTGATCGGCTTGCCTTCATTTATTGCAGTTCATCAGTGGCCTAATCCTCATCTCATTAAAATCAATGGCGAAGCTATTACTGACCTCAGTGATGCAGGAAAAATCCCAGGTGTACAATTCCTTGCTTATCCTAATCAGTCAGATCATCATCATTAATTTAATATATCTTAAAATTCATCAAAACACAGCATACTTTCAGTTTACGTGCTAACACATGAAGTGCTTAATCCTGAGCCTTCCAGCAGAAACTTGTGTGGTGAGTTTCTCCCTAGCCGAGCAGTTGCCTTGCTTGTATTTTAGCTTTTCTGAAAGTAAGAGTTTCAAGAATTGTAAAGACTTTGGGGTTGGCATGTTCTGTTTGTAGCTTATAGAATCTACTGACTTTTGAGTAATCTGTGTAGATGTGCGTGTAGAGTACTTTCACAGTCATAATCTTGAATAGTTCAAATTTACTTATGATGAGAGATCCTGTATTTAATTTATATGTAAAATTAAAAGAAAATATGCAGAAGCTAATCCCATACTGAGACTGACTCCAAATATTTCTGAGCTAAAATGTTTGTAACATAGAAATCTTATTAAAATTCCTATTTCTGCACATTTTAGTAGTAATTTGGTTTAAAAATTGCAAGACTGTAGTTTCATTTGACTGAGAGAAGAATTATGAGACTGTAGACAGACTAACTGCAGTTTCAACAATGCTAAAATCCATTATAAATCAGAAAAGGAGGGAAAAAGTACACATGCCATAATAATAATTTATTTGACAGTGCTATTGAATATACATACAGCTCACAGATTATGTGTTTCTAGTACACTAAAAATAAGAAGGCTAAGCACAGGAACATTATTTTTAATATGAGGATGCAATGCTAAAGAGGAGAGAAGTTTTTGGAATGATAATCAGGCTGCTGGAGCACCATGTTATACTGGCTTCTGGTTACGCAGCCTCCTGCGCCAGCTGCAAAAAAAAGACACAGAAAAGCAAAGAAGGCAATACGATTGGCATCTCTGTATATTTTTCTTTTTTTCATATTCTTATTAGGGAGATTCCCCCAAATTTCAGAAATGTTTTTTGAGCTATAGCTTTCCAAAGTCCGGTGTCAGAAATGCTAAGCTCCAGTATGGATTAGAAAATGTGTGGTGGCTTGGCTGTGTCCTGCTGGTATGCTTTGGTGGGGATGGGGAGTGAGTGAGTGTATGATTGCCGCTTGTCATCTGAAGAGAGAAAATCTAGCTATTACCCTGTCCTCTGTATTCCCCAAAGGTCACTTAAATCCCAGTGGTCACTAGTGGGATTTGTTTTGGGAAGCAGACTTTGCATCAGGGCTTAGAAATACAGCTGTGATACTCAGACTGTTACAGAGGTAAGGCTATATGGATTTCAGATGTATGGGAACATGAATTGGGCATTTTTGATGTCTTTATGAAGTGGGTTTACAAAATTTGTTTGAGCTTTCCTTTTGGCTGTCAATGATAGTGTGTGTCTACCAATAATGTGCTTCTCGTTGTAGTCCTTTTTTCAGGCAAAATTCTGATTCTGAAATATTGATCTTAGCAATATTGCAGTTATGGATAAGGGTATGATGGGGTTGTCTCTGAATGAGTTGCTCAGGGGGAGGCACAAAGTCTGGTCAAGGTACAGGTTTAGCTGGCTTCTTCATCTGTATTTACAAATTCTGTTTAATAGGAGCAATAATAAGTAGCAGCCAAAAGATAATTGTGCTCATAGTTCAGTTGAAATCGGTTGTCCTGAAGGACCACGCTTTCCAATACTGGTCTGTGCTCTAAGTGCTCAGAAACGCATTGTTGTATGTTATTGCCTAATTGGTGAACTGTAATTGCCTATATTGAGAACTGATCTTAAAAGTTAATCTATGCTGGAGTCAGGAAGATTAATTGGGGCAATCACCATCCCATAGATTTCTAGTAAAGTGACACCCCCTTAAAATGGTTTGCTGTGAGTGCAGTGTAGTCCGAAATGAAAGACGGACAACACATGCCTTCTGAGTGTGCTCGCTCTTGTCCGAAAGCTCATCTGTAACTCAGCGTACCTTCACCGAGTACTCTGGAAACAAGATTTTAGAGGGATTGTGGCTGAGAAAAGGCACAGAAGATTTTAATTTAGGCAAAATCTGTGATCACATTGATGGGGGGCTATGGCTTGTGTCCCTTTCAGATTTGCTTTAACGATGCGTTTTGACTTGAGGGCGGTTCTGTTGGCTGGTTTATAGTGCGCGGGACCGAGACCCAGCCACGCTTCCACCTAGCTGTGTGCCTGGAGTGTCTCGGTGGCAAACTGCTGACCACCTGGGGCCAGCTGGCCAGACAGCGCCTGGCGTAGTTCAAGTTGACAAGCAGTGCCCCTAAAAAGCCTCTTTCTGTGTTTGGTCAAGTACCTTTTGATGCTCTGAAGTTGGCTGAATAGGTTTCTGCAGATGGCTCACGGCTTGCCTGTGTGAGCTGAGTAGTGCAAGTGGTGTGGGCAGCAGTGCACCCTCCTCTCACGCTGCGCCGTGACGGGCTACTGTTAGCACCACTAGAATGGGAAGGTCACAGTTAAAACTTGGATGTAAAACAGAGTTTCTGAAGATGCACTGAAAGTTTTACATAGATGGGAGGCTGCTTTTACATAATTTGAAATCCAGCCCTACTACATGCTTCCACTACAGCAACTGAACTACGGAGATGTAAAGCTAAAAAATGTCGGATCGTGTGGCGTCGGGAGCAGATGGACTCAGTGTACTGTAGTGAAATGTCACATTCCAGAAGGTCCTGAAATTGATAGTCTCCGTGTCACACCACACTACAGTCTCTGTTCACATGATGCAAGTCCTGTTTATGTGATCTATCCTGAAGTAAGAAAGCCATTTGCTTTATTTATGAGGATTGCGCTGCCATCGCAGCATAGAGTGGAACATCATTTGATCGCCTCAGTATGCATTCACTACTTGCTCCTCAGCAGAGTGAAAACTTTTACCTGGCTGAGCTGACCATGGGAAGACTTGGAGCAGCCTCTTGTGCTGGCTTGGGGGCTGCTTAACATGTAACGTGATCCAGCTGCTGAACTTTATAAGGTTTCTATTTCTAACTTTAACTGTTTTTCATTCTTTAGAAGAACTTTGGCCTCGCTCCAGAGGTGATAGGATGTAACTGAATATCAGGAAGTGAGGCACAGTCTGGGCCTGGTTGTGGAAAGTTAGAGACGTGGGGATGGCTGGCAGAGATGCTGCTTGGTGTTACAGGAGCAGTTAGCGTTCCCGGTGCCATATCTTAGCGCACGAGGCCCATCGTCAGACCTGTCGTCAGGCAGACATTTCATCTCCACTGTGCATCCACGGGAATTTCTGCTTGTTATAGGAATTCAGCGAAAGCTAAGGGCAAAATCCATGTTTGATAAAATGCTACAGATTTCTGGCACTGTCTTCTCTTCTCTTTGTTGAGGGTCTGGTTCTTGCTCTCCTTGAAGTGCATAAGCGATTGGGAGTTACAGCAGAGGAAAGTTTGCATGTAGATCCATGATGGTAATGCCTGGAAGGACCACTGTGGCCATCTGCTTTGATCCATAACATAAACACACTGCTTGAGCTCACCAGAATCAGTTCATCATTGCACTAGAGCCTCTCTCTTAGGGAAAATGTCTGCTACTGAAACTGCTCATGACAGGCAGTGTACTGCAGCCCGTGGTAATTGCTCCGGCAGCTAATTACCCACAAAATCTAGTCTGATTTTGTGCGGCTTGAACCTCCTGCCATTAGATCTTCCTTTTATTTTACTTGCAAAGGTAGTCTTTGCATCCTAGCTACAGATCACCACTGGACAAAGCCACAGTGTGTGCCATGAGTGTTAGGAGGGAGAGGGGGAGCAGTGTGGAATGCCAGGGTGTGGGTGGAAATGAGCCTGGCCTGAGCCGAGGAGATAAAAACCTTTGAATTTTGTGTTACCTCTGTGCAAACTTTGAATTTTGTGTTACATTATCTCTGTATAGATTTCTGGCTTAGGTCTATCTTTAGCTGTTGAAAGAGACATCTTGGAATACAGTCCTGTTGGCATGTGTGCAAATACCTTCGGCTTTAACTTAAACTCTCGGTTAAGTGTACATTTTATTATAGGGTCAGAAACAATATTTCTCAATTACCATTTATTCGTTCTTATGAAGGAAAAGTGAATTTCATTTCAGTGGAAAAAGAAGACAGTTAGTTTTCCAGGTTTACATTAGACCTAAATCAAAAATCCAATACTGTTCTTGGTGCAAAGAGTAAAAAATTGTATGGGAGCAACCTGTTTTGGAGCTGTGCTCTTGTGCTTCACAGGAACAGCAGAGGCTGCAGACAACAACTCCATCGCTCAGTGTCTGGCCTCTTAGTTGTCACACAGCTTGTTCCATGCAGTGACATGTTGGCTGGGAACTGTACCTGGGTCTCTCCAAAAGAAAATGTTGGGATTTGCCCATCCTGACTAGTCTGTGTGGGTTCATGACCCCGTGCAGAGGCAGTGATGTTACAACTGCAGCTCACCACTCCTGGGTACATCCTCAGGGGCTCCACCAGCCAGTGGAGCCACGAGAAGGGGCAGCCCAGAGGGAACGAGAGCAAACCACCGACTTCTGCAAATAAGCCAGTAAGTGAGCAAAAGAAGAGTGGTGTAGTCCTTGCAGCCTATTGCAGTCTAAGGCGCAAAGAGGTAATGGAGATTCTCCTGCGCAACGGTTCTAACTTACTAAGCAGCCACCACTGCTCCAAGTGTTGGTGTACTTCATTCAGCTCTTAAAAAAATAAGGACCAGCGAGCAGACTGCAACCTCCCTGCCAGACTTCAGTCTGATAGAGAAATGCTTCTGTCCAGAGTAGAAAGGAAAATGAAATAATTAAGTAACTGTGGAAAGGCTAAGCCATAGGTTACAGACTGCATCAGTAAGAAAATTTCATGGTCAAGGGTCTACACTCAAGAAGCCTTCCCTGCGTCCAATTCATTTTGCTCATCCAAGAGAAAACAAGGGCACCCCGACTGCTCTCAATTGCTATGTGGAATATAGGGTGATTGACAATCTTGAGAGTGGCTCGCTGCTAGGTTATTAAGGATATTGTATCTAATGAGACCTTGTACTTGCAAGACCTTGAAATGCACCAGTGCCTTGCTTGCTGACTGCCAATGAGAGGTGAGGAGGTCTGCATTATCCCAGTTTTCATTTTTCACTTTGGTTCTTGCTATAAAGGCACCGAAAGGAGAGCTCTGTGTATCTGTAGCTCATTTTTTAGGCCAAGTAAGCTTAATCAGTTCCATGGGCTTCCATAAACTCGTAAGTTTGTGGTACAAGTTGTGTAATCAACCATGACAAGATTATCACTTGTCTTGAGGTGTATTTAGATTGACTTTTTAGGCCACTCGGATGTTAAGTATTGAGTTTTTTCTGAGTTGTATTGTCAGGAGAAAAAATTATCTTGAACAGCTGGTTGAAATGAAACTGTATCATCCATTAAAATTAAAATGGTCATTTCTGAATAAAAGTGACTTTTAAGCTTGCTCCTGGCACTATAGTAAGTGATCAGTTTATTTCTCTCATGAACAGCACTTTTCTATTAGGAGACCACGTAATATAATGTACATTTAACCCTTTATAGACCCTTCCTGGTGTCTCACAACTCATATCATTCCAATATTATGGCTGTGGCATAAAATGTTTTGATCCAGATACATAAAGGACTGCATATTTCTTGCTCCTAATTTCCTATGCTGGCACATTTTTTAGAATGGAAGTGTCATGCTACTGGCTTTCTGTAAAAGCAAGAGAGCTTGCTGGTGACCTAAAACTGATGGCCCACTATCAGTTTGGAGTCTTTAATAGATGAGTACAAAATTGTGGTTTTTACCAGGTTGTGATGATACTAGCAAATATATGTAAATAGGGTATAAAATTAATAAGCTGCTGTTCAATAAAAAAGTATCATGTTTACCTCAGCCTTGTAGCTACTTTGCTCCTACAGGGGCTATTTTAATTAGCAGCATGAATTTCAGATAGTTTAATTTATTTTGTGATTGTGTAAAAATATGCTTTTGGAAGGGTTTAGTTATAAACTGCCCAGGTACTTAGCAATACCATTTCAGCAGCATCTGTAAAAGCAGGATGTCTCATAAACCACAACTTTTTGCTCTTCTTTTTGCTCCTCTTTAGGCTTGCCAACAGGATAGTTACTGGGTTGTCTTATTTTCTTGCTGCTCTTTGCTGGTGACAGCAGAGTGAAACAAAGTGAGGATCAGATAATTAAATGAAAAACTTTTACTCAGTTGTCTTCTCTGAGGAATTCTTCTGTGTAAAATGCTAATAATCATGCCATATGTTTCAGTGGTGACTGCCATTCCAGGAGACCACGGTAGACTTTACAGACTTTAGGATCCATTCACCTGCTCATTGGATTCGTTCATCTGCTGCTTGAAATCACGGCAGAGTTTCTGTAGACTTCAGTATTTGTAGCACTGAATGATGAATGTCACGTGGCTGCAGTTCTGGACCATTTTGTGTTACGCTGCTGTTCTGCGGAGCTGATAACGTGTAATGTCTTACAGAGTCAAGCCTAGGTAGACTCAGTCCTTACACGCTTGCATAACCTACGTACTTCCAGTGAGATTCTTGCATGAGAAATGTGAGGAAAGGTTTGAGTATTTAGACTGACACAGACATTATTTTGTCTATAATTGAACAAAGCCCCTTCCTGTGTTTGAAATACCACAAGAGCCTTTGTATTAGTAACTGGGTTTAAACTTTGTAATTAAACTAGGAAATTTATGAAAAACTTCCCTGGGATCTAGTTATACCATGCACAGATACATTTAACTCATAAAGTTTATTTAGCTTTGTTTGTACAGTGAGTAGAAAGAACATTGTATATGGATGGTACTATCTTTAAAGTGTTTGCAGAGAGTCATGAATGCGAGAAGCAGATGGATTAGGTACTTAAGCTCATATAGTACATGTAAGACCGTATTCCAAAGATCTTGCTTATGCAAAGCTGTCGCTGATCTGTATGAAACTGTCTGAGGAAAGACTAGATAAATGTGTTGAAAAACTTCAGGAAACAGAGCCACTTACGAAGTTCAGAGCTCTGTCTAGTGAATGCCAGCATTCCCAGTGCAGAAAGACATTTCCAACAAGGAGCATTTGGTAGATGTCTGGAAAGCAAGATTTTGGGTTTGAGAATGTTCTCTGCAAGACTCCACGTGGAAAGTTTTGCAAACTGGTACAACCATTAAGCAATTAGACTAATCAAGTGTTCCATTGCCATAATTTCCTGACAGAACACTCCATCCATACGGTGACCCTTTCAAGAGGACAGATCAAAAAGTTACAAAGAATAAGAAACTATCTTTGAATTTCCTAGTTTTCAAAATTGCATTTGAAAATGTGTCCTACAAAGACATAATCCCCAAATGAATGTGATGTCAGTATATAAATAGCCTTTTCTGGATGGGGTCTCATAGTCAGTACGCTGTAATGTATGAATTATGTCACTTATCCTCAATTTGTATCTGCCTTGCTCTTCCTACAAGTTAGGACTATGGTTTATTAATAAATGAGATATTTGGATGTTTATTTAAACATTGACGTCTCTTTTAAAGAACAGACTATTTTTCTCATAAAGACGACATAGCATGGACAATACTGTGGTTCCTCCTGTTGGAAAAGAGTAATTACTTACAGCCACTCTTATAATATGCTTGCTTGCTAAATGCATAATTCTAATAATGCAACAATACAATGCTACAGTGAGCTTCATGAATTGGAAAAAGATAGAATTTAAATGCTTTTGGCACCTGACATACATTTCTCACAGAAGGTCTATAATTTCCTGTATTAGAGCTAGCTGTATCCTTTAATAAATGCAGCTGGAAAGAAGAGTAAAGGATGTTTTGAGATTCATGTATTCAGTACTTAGTCTGCTAGGTACCATTTTGCTTGTTACTTTTGATTTTAAAGCTATCAACCTTATTTGGGCAGTTTATCCTTTTTGTGGGGAGAAAATGGAAGCAAAGGATGGCAAATTGTGTTTGGAAATTAAGACTCAATAATGCAAGGTTAAAATCAGTGTCCCTGTCCGTTGTTGTTGGAAGTGTATTTCAAATGGCTCAGTATCACTTATACGCATTTTGAGTCTGTGTTTGTAAATGTTAATGTGTGGTTGCCTGGCTCACTGTGCATTTATGAAAAAGCAGTAGATTATATTGTAGCTCGCTGTGGTTTCTTTGACCTAAGCATCAGCCATGAAAATTTAATGTAATCTTCTCTAGTGTACCTAGCAGTCATACAGGTGTAAGCATGAGTCGTCGTTCCCACAAGGATCCGTTCAGCACTGATGCCAGACTTTCTTATTCCAGACATAGGTTTGGTTTACAGAAGTAGCATCAATGGTAAAATAAGGAGCACTATATCCTCACGAACACCACTGAAACAATTTTAGAGAGCACTGGAAGGATGCAGTATTTTAAAGCTAAATCTGATGCTAAAGCTGGCCGTACGATGAAAGTCAGAGTATGTGGTTCTGGGGAAGGGGTTAAGATACCTGGAGAACAAATTCAGCCATTTTGGAAATGCATTTTGCTGGATTGGCCTTTTTTAAGACTATGCTTGTGATAAGAGGAAGCTGTCTAGTTGTCTGCTAGACAACACTGTGATCCGTACAAGTTTCTTGCTCCTCAGAGGATCTCCAGCACTTGGACTGCTCCCCTCTGACCTGAGCTGAACACACTGCTGTCCGAAATGGTGCTCTTGCTTTTTCCACATTTGTTGTTGCGGAAGGGAAGCTGGTGGAGAGCAAGTAAGAGGAGCTGGCTGCTGATGGAGCTGAGGCTTGACAAGGCAGAAATGTTTAGTGCAGATGTATCAAAGCAATGCACGTAATTCCTTCTTGAGAAAACTGCTGCGTTTCACATACCTGTATTTCACAGCCTTCTCCAATTTGAATCTTTCCTAAATCATTTTGAACCTGTGTTTCTGAAGTGTTGAGAAACTAAGTCCTGTGGAAAAGCTTTTCAGGAAAGTCGTAATAATCTTAAGAGTTAAACCTTCTCCTTTCCTTGTGACATTGCTTGTCCTTCAGGTGTGGAGGTCATGTCAGTCCTCTGGCCTGATCAGGAGAAATTACTTACATATTTCATGAGCTGAGTACCCTTTTGTGTTGACCAATTCCATGCAAGCTATCAAATGATTTTGCCTCACTTTTGCCCTTAGTCTCATTTAATTAGATACAAGTCTACATACAATTCAGTCCAACTAGTCTCTCAGTGTAAGTTGCGGTTTCTCTTTTTGGCTTACTCTCTACTTCTTCTGTGATTGAAGCTGTGGAATCTTGTAATTCATTTTGTTCCACCATTATTGATTTGGTGGCAACAGTCCAAATGTTGAAAAATATTTTCCAGGTTGTTGTTGCCCTTGATTTCCAAAGACATTGCATACAAAGAAGCATGTGGATCAGGAATTGACGTATCCATAGTGTCACCAGGCTTTGAGGGTGCATTTTCAATTGTAAAAGCAGTTTATTGTTAATTAGAGAGACTTCCAAGGGCATCATGATCTCCTGATAGTCTGTGAAGAGTACTTTCGGTAGACTATACTCTGGAAAGGGTTGCCAAGACCATCGCTTGCGTAAATCCTGAATTGATTCCCTGCTGAAGAAGAGTTGTTAGAGTATCCAAGTTACAGTTATGAATAAGATTAATGTTAAATTTTAAATTCTGCTCTTTCATTGGTTGATTTTGCTTTGTGATTCTTGTAAAAGAAAAAATCCAAACCCAAGTGCTTCACTGAATCTTAACAGATGCATGTGCCAGTCCCTTGTAGCTACTGTCTGTGCAATGAAAGTACCTGTGTTTCAGTGGCAACCCACAATTTGAGTATCTTTCCTTAGCTAATTTGACTCTTAGAGTGTTAGCCTTCCTCTGAGAAATTTTTGGATGGCATGCAATATGACTAACTAATGAAAGGTTATGGAATTGGATCCCATTGTGCATTTTCTCCTACTTTAATACCTGCTGTCTTACTAACATGTTAAAAGGTTGTGGCTAGAAAACCCAGTCACTTACTTCATCTCTCACTCTGCTGTTACATGTCTGCAGATGTCCCAGAGAACGACTTTCTGGGGACCCTCTACTGGGTTACATGAGAATGCAGTGGTGTGGAGAAGAGCCCATTTTCTTCAGTGTCTGGACTGTGTTTCCACAGTGCATGCTTTGATGACCAGTTTGAATTAGTGTAAAATTACACAATTCTCCACTTCAGATGTCTGATCTTTCTTTAATTTGTAGCACCTCCTTCCTTTATTAAAAAAATGTGTTTGCATTTGCCTGTCTATGCTTGTATGTAAAAAATGATCTTTATAAAGATGAAGTCTTTTTCTTGTGTCTCTGCCAGTGCTGCTTTGATATAACGGAATGACGAACTGTAAATAAAATTGACTTAGAGGCTGAATCAGTTGTTGGTATTTTGTTAGTAATAATACGAGCTGCCCCCCATCAGGTAGTGTGAATATAAATTCTGAGTTGTTATGAATGCCAAATAACTTTGTGAAGATTACTAACTCAATTCATCAAATCTGTTTTGTCATACATCAGTCATTTTGACCTGCTGTATGATGAGATGTATTTTTATTAACCAACCTTGCTGTCTGTTGCACAGACATGAATGTCTTTTTAAAATCAAGACAAGCTCTGGACAGCTTGTCCTGCATTGTGCCTGCAGATGCTTGTCCTGTTTATGGCGTAAACTAGTGAACACCCTCTATAGTTCTCCTGTGTTTTATTTTTGATGAATATCTTAGAGTATGAATAGCTTAGTGGAGAATTACACAGCTAAGGTGCTAACCTGTACTAGCTTTGTGCAGAACATACTCCTCTGCTTCTTCTGCTGTTACATTGCCTTTTAGTTATGTGCTGGACTGAGTTTTAAATCCTGATCCTGACATTCATTGGATTATATGGATCAGCTCTTTCCTGTCTTTCTGAATTACCAAACTGTTAAACTCTGAACCTCCATCATTCCTATGTCAGGCCAGATTTTGATCTGTCATGAGCATCTAGGTTTGAATTCCACTCCTGATTGTATCCCCTGAGTTTTGAAATGCTCTCCCTGTTGAGCTGGTTGATTAGAAAAAAGAAACTAAAAAAATTGGGATTATGACTCCCTTTCTTTTGGGGGGAGTTAGGCGTTATTTGGTTTGTTTTGTTTTGTCTGGAGGGAATTGAAAGGGTAAGTTTACAGATGTGAGCAGGGGCCGAAACGTTTTTGCTCTGAAGACATTTTGTCTTTTTGTCAGAGCAGGCCTTTCTCTCCAGAGCTGACAGTGGTGAAATAAGGTGTCGTATTGTCTTTTCCACTAGTTGCAGCTGGCACACTTTGCTCCCCACAGTCCTACACACAGTCCTGGCAAGCTTGGGCAGGGGTGGTGGGACATACTTGGGTGTGGGCAGCTCGTAACTCTTCATGCCAAGAGGCAGATACGAACAGCCTCCGCAGAGGTATGCACCTAGTCTGGGAAGAGCTTGGTGCCGAAGGGCATGAGCCACCGCTAGCCTCCATTCAGGGGGGAGCATTGTGAGGATGTATGTGGTAGATGCTAGGAGAGGCTGAGTAAGTCACTGAGTGATTGTTCGGGCTTTTCATCGTAGCTTGGTGAAGATGCTCTGAAGTGGTGGATCCTTATGGTTCTGTGAAAAACCTGTGCTTTGGGAAAGAGGAAATGAGTAGAGTGATGGACAGCATGAGGAGGAAAGTCTGATCTCTTATACTTTTATAGTCATATATATTCACTAATTCTTTTCTGTGGTGGCTTAAATGGGAACTGTCAGGTCTTAATGGGTAACTTAGTTTTTAAGTACACAGGGAACTGATAGTTAACCTTCTCCACGTCTACTACTCACCACCATCTTGGTGGCTCACAAGACTCCGTATTACAACTTAAAAAGGCTGATCTGTTGTCTTCCTTCTGGCTGTAAATGAAAAGGCTAAGGATTTGTTAGGTCCTCATCCTTGCTGGGAGCATTAAGCAATAGCGTACTTAAGCTTTGTTTGTTACCATCCACACTGAAAGGAGCAGCAGGGCTTTAAAGCAAAAGCCAGTCTTGAGACCACGCATGGACTGACTTCGGTTGGTCTGGTTGGCTGTGAAAGCACATTTTTCATTAAAACTAAAATGCTGTCAGACTTAGACCACCAACTGGTAGTAAGTGGGAGTTTTGTTTGTTTAGAAGAGATGAGACATACTATTTTTACCCAGATTGGATCAAGATGTTAACATGAAGTAATAACACGTGACTGTCATTTTGCATCTGTCTTAAGAAATAGCACTTCCTTCTCTTAATTAATGAAAGTGGATTTGCTGAATGGCCTCCTTATTGATTACAGCAGTTACTGAATTTTTATGTGCTATATCTGCATGTTCTTATTTGGGTTATCAAATATTCAAAGACCATCTGATCAATTTTTTTTTTTCAAAAGGCAAAGTATTTCTGTCTCTCATTAGACTGACTGACACTGTTTTAAGGTAAGTCACTGTGGGCCTAAGGGGAATGCTAGGTATGTATTTTTAATGGGGTCATCGAGTTGCGGGTGTACTAGGTTACAGCACAGGAATGGGAGTAGCCTCTGCTTGGTTCGTCGTGAGCTCTACTGAGATTACTGAGATTTTGGTGTATGGAGGAACACAGGTAGTGTAATTCGAGCTGGTCAATAAACTTGTGAATGCTCAGGATCATTGTAAGCTTTTTTCTTCAGTTTTGCAGGCCAGTTAAAAGGTAGCACCGACAATGCCTGAACTGGGGGCCCTGGAAAGGTACAGTCAGTGTTCTTCTGTAGCGTACGGTTTTGGTGTGAATTTTATTATAAAAGAAGGAATCAGAATGGTGGAGATGGCAAGAGTTGAGCTAATGGTGGGAGGCAGGCTCTAGCTCACACTTCACAAATCTAGAAAAATCTGTTTTGCTGTATTTCAGGTATTGGCTGAAACCTCTGACCTGTGACTCGGAGTAAGGATTGTCTTTGCTCTCCCGTGTTTTACATGAAATGCCTAATGGGGTGATGGAGTCTGACTGATGTCATGATACATTATTGCTCCCTTTGCAGAGTCCACAGAAGTTCTGGACTATTTTTCCAGACTATACATTCATGATTTCTTAGTTATTGCAATCATATGGTAGAAACAACTGTTTTTTATTTTCAGCAGTGTTTGTTTTACTCTGTCTTTTACTGGTAAACACCGGCTGTCACAAGTCTTTGTAGTACTTTACAGATACACCTACTTGGAACATTTTCTTTGCCTTTTTGTGTTATACTGTAGAGCAGAATATGAAACTTTTAAATAATCACTTCCCTGTTGTCAAGGTTGATTACATTGTTTTATGGCTATAATGTCTCAAAATAACCAATAACAGCATTCCCTTTAAAAGAAATCCAAATAACTGAGTGCTGATATATCCAAGAAAAGGAGGGCATTATTTTCAGCATTTTGGCATCATTCTTTTGTGCTTTTCAGTTTGTTTTAATTCTGTCATGCTTCCTTTCTAATGTTATATACTAATTTAAATAATAGAACTCGTACATAAATACACAGTCATGCAAGAATGACTAAGGATGATAAAATTGGAACAGTGATGCTAAGTGCAGCATTGCAATCAATAGGACTGCAATGGTAATAACACCAATATGTCTAGTTAAAGAGATGTAAATTGCTCTTAATCTGAAAGAAGGTTAGAACCACAGTGGAGCAAGGAAATGAGTAAGCTGCAGTGTGAGAGCTAACAAAGATGTCTGTGCCCACTCAGAATATGTCTTGCTTCACAAAGAGCAACCTCAGGAGGCCTTCAAGGGATTGCTATAAAGTGAGCAGAAGCTCTAGAGACAGAAGAGATGTCCTATGCAGCAGAAAAGCCCTGCTACTAGCAAACAAATATTAGAGAAAACTAGTAGGAGGATTTTTCAGGACTGATTCAAGTTAAGCTTGGAAACAAAGTGCCTCTTTCTGCCACCTGAAATCCTCCTGTGAGCTCAGTGTGGCAAACCACAAAGCACAACAGTGCTTCTTGCAAGCAAAAGGTGTGGAAACGGGTGCAAGATGGGTCAGCCAAGGCAGACCGGACACTCTGCCATCCTCTCAGCTCCTTCAAGGCCTGTACCCCACGATGTTCCCACAGCAGACCATTACATTCCCGTGCAAAATTAACCCTGCACAAAAAAGGGATCCCAAAGACAAATGTTCAGTGGAGAAACCCCCGAGCGCTCTGAGCTCAAGCTGCCCTTGCAGCTTTAATTTGCCTTATTGTGTCCACTGAAGGTATTTCTGTTCACTTGATACGCAGAAGCACTCATTGTTCAAAGATCCCTGCAGATGACTAGGCACCATGAAGGTGCATTAAGGTTAGAGCATTTATCTTAGCTCTGAGTTCCTCTGCTGGGCTGGTGTCAGATTTCCAGTGTTGTTCTCACATTTCTTCCAATTTCTTGTGCTTGTTTATTTTTAGTGATGCTTTAGAAATAATAAGAAAATGGGGCCACCCTTTCCTTTCTCTCCATTGCCGATTTAGTTTGAAAATTTTAATTAGAATTTGGAAAGTTGGGTTGCTTGAGAACCATATTTAGATTATGAAATGACCTGCTTCCTATGAATAAATACATCTGAAAAAGGATCACCAAGTTTGTATGAAATTTTGACTCCCTGGGGAGGTGTTTTCCTAACCATTGTGCTGCTCTGGGTAGGAGAAAGAAGGTCAAGAATTGGTCCCTGGCATGCAGTGCTGTTTAATGCCTCAGTGCAGCACTAAGTAGAGGGTAAGTGAGGATACAATAAGCAGTAAAGTTCGTTTAGGATGTAAGAGTAGAAGGTTGTGGTGCACAATAGTTGGAAAAACATATTTAATGCAAGAAGTAGAGATACCACTGAAGTTGCTGATTCTCATGTAATGAGCTGAAGATTTCATGTGTAAGTGGGACATAAGCTGTGATTTAGACTTCTGCACAGAGGTCTTTATCTTACAAATGTTATTATCCAGCAGTCCGTGCTCAAAACTTACAGCTTCAGTCCCAGCAATATGTGAAAAACAGTTCATGGGCCAGATACTAATGGATGTCTACTGACATAAGCCTTTGAAAACAATGAAGATCTAACTCCTTACTGTTTTATCCTATAGAGTGCAATACGGTCCCCCCAAACAGCCAAATTTTATATGCTATGATGAACATATACTCTAAATACCCCTTTTTGCTGAAGAAAAAAATCTTAACTGCATGTTCTTTGCAGATGGTAACTTTTGAGCCATTTATTTATGGCTCTGGCAAAAATTTTTCTTTAGCTGACATTCACAGAAACCTGCTATCTACAGAGAGGTTACATGATTTGTTAAGAGACAATTAGGTTTCATCCTGAAGGTGTTTATCATACTATTGGAAGAACATATCCTTCTATGAAGAAAATCAAATGCTTATATTTTACAAGTATGTCTGTAAAATAATGTAAAAATTTGAAACGTTTGGATGGAGATTCACGCCAATTTTCCAGGCTATTTTACAAAGTTTAATGAAATATTAAAAGCAGAGGTGATGAATCATACACAGATTTCCAGTTCATTATGAATGGACTGGCACAGGTAGAATAGCATTTTATTACAGTTACTGTGAAGTGTCTGCTGTTGGAGTTAAGTATCTGTAACCCTTAAGAAAAGGTTCATCATGCACAAAAGTAGCAGTTAGTAGTAGCTGTTCAGCCTTGATGATAGGTGACAACTCTGTTGCTCACTTAAACAGCAATGAGAAGGAAGAGAAACTATTTTAGTCGCCGAGTTTTACCAGCTGAGTTGTTTGTCTGCCGCTTGGATTCTTGAGTGGGTTTCTGTTCAAGGACTTCAATTTTTTAAAGAACATAAACTCTTATTACTATGAACTGTTATTTAATAAAGTTACATCTGGGTCCTTGAATAGTGTACAGCCAAACGAACATAAAATAGATCTATATTTCTGAAGTCAAAAGCAGGATTTTTGCTTGAGGAGCTGGTTCTACGCATACTGAAGCAATACACAGAAGTTATCACTTCAAAGAAATTAATTTAATTTTTCTCCCCAAACAATGTACTTTTTTTTTGCTTTTAACCTTGATCGTTGCATTAACAGATGATAGAGGCACTGATGGGAAAAGCATAAGAAAAGTGCTGAGATGCTGGAATACAGTGATCTGAGGACACTTATATCACAGAGCAGATAACCTGTTTGCTTTTATTTGTGAGCTTTCAACCATGAATGCAGAAACGGCACTCCACGATTATCGATCAGCTTACCCCACTGTCTGCCATTAGACAGTGCTTCACTTAGACCTACTGCCAAACAAAGGACATTGCAAACAGATGCCACAGAAAACATGCCTTACGTATTGCTTGCTCACTGAGCTAGAATATTGTATTAACTTTGCAAGGCTTCTAATATTTCAAGAGTTACAAGTTAAGTGATTTTAAAAATCTCTTGCTCAACAGCATTATCATGGAAGGGCTATTTATGGTATCTGCATGAGTAAACTGATAGCAGCCTGGTTGCTTATTGTGGTCCTCCAAATTCATTTTCCTAATAGCTTATTGGAAACTTCAGGGGGGACAGTGCTTTTGTGTGGTGTCTCATCATTCCTCATACAACCATCTTTCAAATAATTAAAGCTACTTCGTTCTAACAGAAGGTGCAGCTCAACCCAATATTTTACAGTCATTAGGCAGCCTTCAATTTTGCAACATGATGAGTATGTAACTGGGATTTGGAGGAGTAAATCCTGCGCTGGCCTTGTATCATAGGTCTTGGATTGGACGTCATAAGATGATGTCTGCTCCTGGGTTGTGTAAACTCACACTGGGGTACCCAGGGCTAAGAATCCCTTGCTGAAGAAAGCAAGCAATGAGATAGACGCCAGCAGTAAGGAGTACGAGCTGTGCAAAAGTGGCAGAAGTACGGTAGAAAGGGCAGAGATCAAGGCCAGAGAGGCTGGAATAGCCTGGATCAAAGCAAGATGCCAAGGCAGAGAGAGCGAAGTCCTGGAGGAACTTGGATTGTACGGAGCAATGAGAAGGGGACTCACAAATGGGGGTGCATCATACAGCTCCTGAAGACCAGTGATCTGTTCATGTACCTGCAGATTCATGGTGGATGTAGCTAGGATCAATGTTTTTAAGCTGAATGTAGACCTTTCCTTGCCCTGTTCCCAGCTTTGGCTGTGGCTGATATTTCCCAACCCTTAGGAAAATAATTTGAAATAATGCTGTTGTTTTCAGACAAGCATGTCATTTGTTTTACCGGTCTGTAGTTGATTAATTTGCAAATGATATTCCCAATAAAGTGCTTAGAAGTAGATAATTACAACTATATTAACAGTTACCGGGGAAGCAGATGGTATTCTGAGGAGCTGCCATGTAGAATTAGTGCTGATGCTCTACTGTAATGTACCATATACCCCAGCAACCCACAAACAACAAACTAAAATCCTGCTGATATTCCAGATTGTAAGTAAATTGTGCTATTGCTTCACATTCGGTTCTTCTCTGAATTTTTATGTGTGTTTTCTAGATAGCTACAGTGCTCAGTGAGCTGCTCCTTTTTATGTTCAGTCACATAACTCTCCACATCTGTATTTTGTATTTTCTTGGTATTAAACCCAATAAAATGAAGTTTCTAGGCTGTATGTCAGTGTTTTCTGCACCCTGCTACTAGATACTCTGAAGCACAGGTTAACTCTGTACAAAGAGGGACTTTTAATTCACTAGATTGTTCAAACCAAAATTCCCTGTGAGGTTAAGTAAGCTGGAAGCAGACCGGCGCCATTTCACGTGCCCGCCTGCACCCGCACTCTCCCTCTCCCCTGCTTCTTTCGTTAACCTCCCAACTTCATCGTGCTGCCTGATAAAATGCGACCCTTTCTATGCTTCTAGCGATCAAGAAAAAGGCCACAATGTCACTGCAGTTCTTCCTGCGCCTCTACTCCTCGATAGTTTTTGTTTCAAGCAGGCTGGAGTTGCAAGCAGTAACAACACGCACCGGGGCTGGAGGTTGCAGCAAAGTTGAGGCTCCTGCCCGGGGCCGGCTGAGCGCCGCCAGCGTCCAAAGACAGTTCACCACAGCCAAATGGCCGGGAGCCTGTTCAGAGCGTAGTTTTCTTTCTTTCTTTAAAGTATTTGTCATCTACATGTTTAAATAGAAATGAGCGCTTTCCCTTTTTTTTTTTTTAATAAAAAAGACTATTTAAAAACAGTGGAAATAATTACTAAACAGATTTTGTTCATTTTTTTTCCCTCGGAGTGTGTTTCTTTGGTATAACTGTCTCTAAAACAAGCACATGGCAGCGTGTACAACATAGGCACCTTTTGGGTAGAGGATCAGACAAGAAACTTGTGACATTTCAGGTAAGTCAGGTTGCTTACTGCCTTGTTGGAAATACGTGGGTTTTGTATGGCGCACCAGGGCCCAGACTGATGTTATTTTATCCCGGCCTTGGGATGGAACCTGGAGAGAGCTGGCAGGTGTGGTGCCCCCTTATTTCAGCCGAGGAAAAGAAATTTTTCAGAAGGTCCTTTTAGCATAGTCTGAGTCAGAACCTCCGTAAAAATACATAGTGTTTTTCAGCCAAGTGCAAAATGAAATGGCTGCGTGTTGTTTTGCTGGTTTGGCGTGACAGAAGTGTGCACGCGTGTGTGCTCACAAGTGCACGAGTTGACATAAGCAGAAGCAGCTCAGGCATAACGAAAGACAGCCGTGGAAAGGCAGGGCAGCTGGAGCAGCATTTGAAATGTAATTCTGAGGGAAAGTTTAAAAAACCCCAGCCCACAGAAACAAAACACTTCTTAGTATGATCGAAGGCCCAAAGGAAGGTCTCGGGCTACAGAGGTAGGAAAATGTTTCATTCTTGTTCGTTGTTATTAGGGAGTATCTTGTACACTACCCTTGATAAATCAGGATTGCCTTCAAGCTGTACCCGATTCCCCAAGCAATATATTTTTGAATGGAAACTGCAGCTGGATCCTGAATATTAGTTAATCGCTTCAGTCAAAACAGCAAATGCTGCTGCCTGCCATCCTGCGTCCATAGGTAAAATGAGCGGAATTAGCATTGCTGACTTTGGGGGCATCTTCAGGAAAATGGGAGAAAGAGAACTTTGTCCAATAAGGTCTCCTGACCCTGGAATACTCTTTCCTCAATATGCATCAAAGTATATCTCTGGCTTCTTTCCCGGCTTTGCTTCTCTTGGTTGAAATGAGAAGTTATTGGATTTATTATAAGGAGGGTGAGGGGGTGACACCATGCATTGTTTGTAAGGCTGTGTAGCATGTCCTTCTAAAGGATCCCCTTTTCCACTGCTTAAAACTTCAACCATTTTACCAAAAAACTTTCCAGCAGAATTTCCTTGCAAGTAGCATATAAAGTTAGCAACTTTCTGAAAATGAAGTGCTGAAAAACATGCTGTTCTGCTCTTTTTAAGAAACACTTCAGACTTCTCGAACAGCTTGTGCTTCGGAGCAGTGGTTTGATAACTGGCAGGGAGGTAGTCTCCTTTGTCAAGGATGCTCCTTTTGTGCTCATGAAAACAAGCCCCATTTTTGAGCATTTTATGAATCTTAAAGGAGAAAAAGACTGGGATGTGTCCTTTAAAGATTTTATTAGGTTTTTTAAAATTACAGTTGAATCTCTCTGCCTGTGCTTGGGCTTGGTAGAAGCCATAGTGTCTGCATGAGGTGTTGCAAGTGATTAACTGGTGGAGGGCAGGTGGGTGTCAAATGGACTTCATCTATTTGGGCTGCACCGAGCCTGGCTAGCCCTGGGTTTCAGAGCTGAGAAGAGACAAGGTGGCTATGTGAGGTAGTGCAGAAAATAAAACTGATGGAAGTGCAAAAAAAGGAAAAGCTAGACTTCAGTAAATGGGTGGAGGAAGAGATGGGAAGATGGGGTAGTTGGCCAGGGACTTCAGCAGAATGGGACTGGAATGGAAAAGCGAGAAACGTAATAGGGAGTTGAAGGATGATGCTGGGACTGACTTGATGGAGAGCCTAACAAAAATTGGAGGGGTAAGACTAATAGTTGGGGGTGTTGGGCGAGAACGGCGAATCCTGTATCCAAAGAAAGAGTTACATGTGAAACTGGAATTGGGAGCCCAGTAGGGTTGTGCAGATGAATGGGGAACTACCTTTTCTCTAAGGGGAACGTGGAGGACTGGAACTGGTTGAAAAAGGAAACTGGAGAGGGGGAAGAGGTTGTTTGGACAAGGGCCTGGTGTGAGGCAGGAAGTTCTGTGAACATGTTAAAAAGCACTGGAGAGGGACATGTGAGAGGCTGGAACAGGGAGATTCTGGGACTGCGGTAAGTGTTAAAAGGGAGAGAGGAGAGAAAAGGCACACAGTGGCTTGGGAGGACATAACAGAGTCTGATCAAGGAAAACAGATGAGTCTGGGAAGGGAGAGGGGAAAAGATGGATAACTGGATGTGAGAAGATTGGGGGTTGGAGAGCAAGGAGAAAGAGGGTGGTTAGTCCTAGCAAGGAGACTGGGATTGCTTTGAGAATCGTAAGGAATGTAAACTGGGAAGGTCATACTCATCTGTCTTCCGCTGTTCCCAAATACTTCTAAATTCACCTGGTAAGAGTATTTGTCATCCATTTTCAAGTGTTTGTCCACATCAGTGAGGATAATATATTATTGCTGTCAGTTACTTTACAAGCTGCAGAAGTCTACGTGGTATAACTTAACACTTAAAACTCTTGTTGAGTAAGTGGGAGGATAGCCACACGATGCTACAGTTCTTGTGTTTTCTGCATTTTTGGGGAAAAATAAAGGAAAATGCATGTAAAAATCTGCAATAAAACAATAAGCTTTTGAACTATTAAGAAATAGGGGACTTGAGGTTATTCATGCAATACTAATTTGCCCCTTACACATTGTAATAGTCTTGCACCCATGATGCCACATTGTTCCCCTGGAATTTAAGCCTCACCAATTGTGCAGGGCAGATGATGGTAGGTGGACAAGCTGGAATTCTTGTCAATGGCACTGTGTTGTCCCTTGGAAGAGGTGGAAGAGGTTGGTGGTGAATGGCAGCGATGGTAGGGAGCTGGCCAGCCTTCTGGTTAGTTACTGGGCTCCTGAAATTGGGTTCTGTCTCTTGTTCTGTCACAGATTTCTCTGTGATGCTAAGCCCCTTAAATCAGACTTTTTAAAGACGATTGCTAATTGTGTGTTTCACATTTTTCTGGAAGCCCAACCTCAGCCCTAGGGCCTGTTTTGCAGAAGAGCATAGCTGTGACTGAAATCAGTGAGACTCATGCTTTGAAGATACAAAGCACTGCATAATGTTAAAGACTCTGAAAAATCATGGCCTGGACATCTTAAGGCAGGCTTTCCTAAATTAGTGGGTACTTTTGGCTGTAATTTATCTGTCCCTAAGCTCCCCATGTGTAAAACAGAATAATAGTTCCCTCAACTCGCAGGGATTTGGTGAAGATCGGTGAAGTATCTGTGAAGCCCTGACTTATTTTAGTGATGAGTGCTATAGAAAAGCCCATAAGGAAATTAATAATTTTGTCTTCAGAGCACTATTTGAATAGGAAACAAGCCGTAAGGCCGTACCCTGAACAATGATAAGACAAAATATTGAATAGTTGCTTTATTAATTCAACACCATCCATCCTGTGCTGTGAAGGAGAACTGCACTTAAAAAAATATTAAAAAAATTAGGCTGTATGATAATGTATACGTAAAGGATACCAAATTAAGTTTGCATCAGCAACCATAATTCTTTCATTGCCTAATGTTGGAGGCTTGATTTTATAGCCTGAAGAGCATTCTTTTTAACAGAGAGCAATTTGTGTGTGTGTGATGCAGTATTTTAATGGGATTGTGACTTTTAGATATTTTTAAGAATTGTTTTACTCAATGTATAATTCAATTTTTAAATATTTCTCGCTTCTTTAAGATGTGGGGAATTTCTAGCATTGACTTTAGTATCCTCTTTTCCCTCTGCTAAAGGTCCTACCTTGTAGCATTTATTCATGGCCAGTAGCATTTACTAACACAGCTGAAAGCACTGGGGATGCTTGAATGAGGAAGGATGGCAGAATTGTGCCCTCCATTTTTCATGCAATTATAAGGAGATATCTTATAACCCGTATTGACTTTTCCAAAGATCAGAAAGCTCTTTGCGGGGGGGAGAGAGGGAAAAGCACAGAGGGTGAATTCAGCCACAACAAGGTTAATGTACTTGCACAAAATTATACGTGAAGCCATGAGAGAGCCAAGAATAGTAGCACCCACAAATCCTGCCGAGGAGGTTGATCTTGTGAAGTGATGCCCTTCTTGCAAGGTGCCGATCCTCTGGAAGTTGTTAAGTTTAGAGGGCACTTAGCCCCCAGCGGGATCAGTCTCTTGTTTCCTGCCGTGTCTATCTGAATCTTGATCTTACTCGATTTTACACTTGTAAAGTTGTCCTAGCACCATTCTAGGACCCAACCTCACAATTTCCTGGGGAATGCTGCCTGACCCCGTGAGTCTTTTAACACTCGCAAGTTCCAGACAGCAAACATCTGTGGGGGTCTGTCTGGGAGGTGAGCAGAAGCTCCGGCACCATGGCTGCTCTGGGGCCATGCCGTTCGGACCCAGAAAGGGAACAGCTCACTGCCGCCATGGCAGCGTTTTGCAGTGGTTCAGCTGGTGCCTTTTGTTAGCTGCAAAATACTGTCAGGTGAAAAAAT
Organism: Gymnogyps californianus; assembly: GCF_018139145.2. Lineage (NCBI taxonomy): Eukaryota > Metazoa > Chordata > Aves > Accipitriformes > Cathartidae > Gymnogyps > Gymnogyps californianus. The sequence continues at coordinate 20,211,908 of NC_059474.1, read as the reverse complement.
TGCTATTTTTTGTTATACAAGAAATACTTGAAGTTTGTAAGTCTGATATTAATATCTGCATGGGTGCTGCCGTCTTTGTCTGAAATTTCAGTAGTTATCATTAGAAAGATTCATAAAAATTCGAAGGGAGGTGTTAGCCTGCCCTTCTTTCCATTTCTATCTCAAAATACTCGTTTTTCTGTAGATGAACATGTCTCACTTGGTGAGAAAAATTCTCCATAAAGACCATAGAAGTTAAAGGACGTGGAATAAAGTATCAATTTACTTCTTTTCATGGGCGCATGAAGCTAAATTTGCAACCTCTCTGTTCAGAAATATTTTTTTAATATCCGGATCAGGAGGTTTTGATCTAGTCTGTATTTGGAAACTCCTGATATAAGCAAGGCTGTAGTCTGTTGCTGAAGTGCTTAGCCACAAATTGTTCCAGCTGTTCCGTGATGATAGCAGACTTCTGATGGATCATACAATATGGAGATCACGGCTAATTTTATCTTCATGTGGTTTGTTGCCGTTGGACTGTAGGGCTGTATAAGGCAGATGACAGGGGTGAGGCTGCATGAGAAGGGGTGTTGGACATACTGTACTTCCACCTGTCGAATGTAGCTTTTTAGATCCGTGGAGTTGCTATTAGTAAAGCTAGCAGTACAGCACATATCTAGAATGCATTTTTAAAAAAAAATCTCAAAATATATAGGCAAATGGGAACAGTTACAGTGGAACAGACTCCTGCCTTCTCTGTGATGGTAGATTTTAACCAGCGATGGTCAAGGCCATCTGCTTTGTAATTCTCTGGTCTTTCTTCCTTTCAGCTGCAAAACAACTGTTTGCAATTTTGATGTGCCCTCTGTGATTCTCCTCAAATCGATCTGTACTGAAACACATCAGTTCTCCATCTTACTAATTTTTTTTGCCTGAGCAATATCCTGCACCATCCAGTTCCACAGATGAATTAAACATTGTATAGACTTTGCTCTCTCTTTCTGTGTCAGACAATGCCTGAAATCCTGATCCATATGTTTGCGCAGCCGTATGGCCTCTCTAGTATGACCGGTCCCTGCCAGAAACATCAGAAAATGGCTGGGAAGCTGGCTCCTTTGCATTACTGGGTCCAGGAGTAGGAGAAGGTGAAGTGGCAAGCTGGCTGCCCTCTGTTCCACCCTTTTCCATGTGGAAAGCAGCCTTGGAGCTCTGTCTCCATTAGGAGCAGGCTGCTGATGCAGCTATACCCACACACTGCAACAGCAAAGCAGTCCTGGGTGGACTGCTGGAAATAGCTTGTCCTGGCAAAACCGCGCTTTTTGACAAGATAGCTTATTACAGCAGTCCCTGCCCTTCCCCTGCAGAAGAAGCAACACCAGCAAAAGCACAGCTCCGGCAGCGTGGCTGTCTTCGTGCCGCTGCCCTTACCTGCATGGCCGTGCTGGTCGGGCATTGTTCGACTCAGAGGCGCAGGGCGAGACCCTGTGTGCCTCAGCGGGGACCTTGTTCCCGCTTCATCCTCAGCACAGTGAGACCTTTGCTGGCAGTAAAGGCATGGTCAGAGCACAGTTTGAGCCACTCAACTTTATTACAGATTCATTCTATTTTGCCTCTATTTGCCTCACTACACATTGCCTCTTAATTTCTTAATTTTCTCCTCTTTCTTTTCCAGCCTACGGTGTTCTTTCCCTTTTTATTTCCAAAGGAATGAGCACTCGGTGGCAGAATCGCCCTCTTACTGCAGCAGGGGTAACCCAGCAGACCTCGCCACAGAGGTGTCAGCGCAGCAGCAGACAAGGGCTTGGCCCTGGTCCTTGCCTGGGTGCTCTCCTCCCTCTTTCCAGCAGTCCTGATGCCTTTACCTAGGCGGGGTTTACTCCACTTGCTTAGTTCATCTTCTATTTTAATATGGCTCTATTTTTTCTTTGCCTGATATTTTATCTGAATGATTGCAGTGTAAGATCTCTCTAGCAAACAATTACATTTTGAAAATCACGTTGCAGGCTGGAGTATGTGACTGCAAGATATTCCCGTGAGTTTAATGTTTGGGTTAGAAGACCCAGTGGGAGTTTCCCTGGGGAGATTTGCACTCTACATAGGAGCACAAGAAGTGCTCTACAAGGTCAGATTTGTGGGCTGCCTAGCCCAGTAGTCTGCCTCTGACAGTGGCAAAAGGAGATGCTGGAAGGATTTGGATAGGAGCCTGGCCGGTCTCTGCCATCCATTCCCCTCATCTCCATCCACCCCAGCTCCCGGGCATCCTTTGGATGAGGAGTGTTAGACAGGAGCCAGGAGTGTGCCTGGGAAGCACACAGGCTGCGGGATTCATTGGCAAATAAATAGAGGGCAGTATGTGTACTTGTGGGAAAAAGTTTTCTGACTGCTGTCTAAAATGTAAAATTTTCTGACCCGCCTGGCCTCCTTTGGGGTGTGAGAGGAGAGGAATTACTTCAGATCAGTGGGTGTGTAAACAGCTGTATGATACATTGCTGCGACAGCACATGGAGGAATAGGCCAACCGCAAGGACTCGTTAAAACAGTATTTACAGGATTTTTGCCCCCCTCCCAGAATAACTCCTCATTTCTCTGCAGTAGCAGGAAAGGATTTTTTTTATGTTGTTCTTTTTCCATGGATGGCAGGTCAGACTTTTCCCTTGATATGTTTGCTTGTCACAGAACTGGTATCCAGCTTTCTCTCTTTTTCCAGATTCTGAGATTCAAAGATAATGTTTGTCAGTCCAGTGGGATAAAAGTAGCATACCTTTATCACCATCATCATCACCAATTATAGGAATCACTAAGGCATCTGTCACTGTGGTAGAGAGGTACTACAATATGCCTGTAAAGCATCTGGTTCCTTCAAGAGAAGGAACTAGTTCTAATTCCCTCTGCTTCAGTTATACATCTTTTGCTTATGGGTACTTGAATTCGTGTAGTTTAATTCAGGATTACACTCCTGGGGCCATTCCACTGTTCAGCACTTAGTAATGTAGAAGATCCACTGCCAGCTTTGAATTGCAATCTGATAGTTTTAGTATTTGTGCTCAACCTCATCTCCTCGCTGAGAGTGAATTCCAGAGGGGAGACCATTGGAAATGCAAGGTCTCTGGCCCAGCTGTGGTTTCCATAGGATTTTTATGGCTCCGTTGTATGTAGCTGCTCGTTCTCCGGTGCAGAGAAATAGGTGGAGCTGTGCAGAGTTTCAGCTGGATTTCAGGAGTTTGTCGTGTATCCATTCTTGTCCCCATCTTTCAGATGCACACATGGTGCATGCTGCTTGCCTCACTGGATATCGTAAATACTGGAAGTTATAATAAAATTAGGAGCACAGATGTTCCTCTTACAAGCAGTGCACCCTGTATACAATAATAATAATGAAATATATCCATTGCTGTTCTCTGTGGCACTAAATTTTCTCCAGTGAGGCATCTTGCTTTAATAATAAAACCACATTTTCTTAAACAAGGGAGTATCAGATTTACATTGGCAGTAAGTCACTATTTTCAAATAGCATCGAGAGAGATATCCAAGATAACCGTAAGACTCTCTAGGACAGCTGACTGTGCATGGGAACTGCAGCCAGGTGGAGTGGTCCACCAGGTCCACCATTAGTCTTCATTTCTTTCCTTCATCAAAGCAATTAATGGAAGAGGACTGTCGGCCTAAAGGCTTGCTCTCTGCTGCCAAAGAGGAACTGCCTTTGTTGGAAGGCCAGTCAAGGTTTAAAACGATCTATTGCAAACTGATGAAGTTTTTATTTTCCAGCCGTGGTTGCAGCCAAAGGTTGTGGCCAGGGACCTTTCCTCTACTAACCTGTAATGGAAAGCAGATTGCTCTGAAGAGGTTATAGCCCAAGCCCTGATGCTGCGTGTGAGTCAAGACAGGTGTGGGCTTACGAGATTGTCCTTGGTGGGCTTAACTTTGCATACATTTTGTTTTCATGTTTTTCCTCGAGGAATATGGAAATAATATGAGTGTGGTTCTATAAAGCCCTATATAAGTATCTGCTGGCTTTACCCTGGCTTACCCTCTCTTGCTACATAGAAGTAGTCCTTTTGACTCCTTTGGATGAGTTTGCAGAATTGGGCCCCTGCTGCCCTGCACTCTTAATTATCCGGGAGGAGAAAAGTGCTTGCAGTGACCAGGGCATGGCTGCAGTAAATGTTATCCTTCCAGGTGGAAAAGGGGTCAGATCGTTGTGAAAGAGGAAGAAAAATATAGGAAGAGGATGACAAAAAACTGCAGGGGAAAAATAGAATGAAAAATATAAGGGCAAAAACTTCACCACTAATAATTCTCACCAATTCGACTTTTCCCTAGTAGCGTACCATTCATTTACACTGTCTGCATTAAATTTATCATCTCCGGGCTAGCTGGAAAATGGAGGTCAAATTTCATTTTGGCCTGCAACTTGATAAAAATGACCTGCAAAAGGTAGATGACAGGCTGTTATTTTATGCACTGGAAAATAGCAAAGATCAGATCCTATCTCCTGCGTGTCCTCTTTTCCCTGCATGTCTGATGCTAGCTCCTATCCGTAATGTATCAGCGGCGAGTGCCCTGATTTGTTGGATGGCTGGTCAAGGTTTAAAACAAGAACGATCTGTTTGGAACTGGCAATCTCAATCAGCGTGGGTTGACGAGGCACCTTTTGCCATCTGAAATCTCCACTGAGTCACTAACAAGTCATAAAAATACCAAGTGCATTGATATGACAGTCAAACAAACTACTTGTTATAGTTCATTTCATCTCCAAAGCTGTCTATTAATAGTAATTAATGATTCCTCAGCAGTTGCATTCACCGTGTCTCAACGACTTTCAGGAGGCAGGAAAAATCTTGTTAAAAAGACAGTGTGCCAACGGAGCTTATGGATAGCAGGAGGGTGTAAAAGTTAAACTCTATACAGGAGGAAAAAAACCCAAACAAGCGTTTCTGTAGCACTTGGAGTATTTTGGGATCTACACCAAATAGAGACTGTAAAGGATTAGTATGGGATTAAGAATCCTTTAAATTTACGAAGTGCTTAACCTTCACTGTGTCTGCTTACGCTGCTTGCAATATTGCTCTGCCACTTTTGCAGGGGAACTCTTAGCAGAGCGGTAGTGCTGCAATGCAGCCTTCTCCACGTTGGGTCTTTTATGATTCAGTACTACTTTTGGTTTGCTTTGTAAAGATCATTGCAAGGGCTTATCTTGTGTAATTGTTTTACTGCCATCTGCATTACAGTATAGTTACCTTTCAAAAATGGTAGATCTCTTTTGCTAATGTTTAAAGGCAAATAATAGGCAACTAAATTGCAAGGTCTTGGGATGTAGCAGCACATAGGCAGTAATAAAATGTATGCTATATTTACAGCATATACTTCTGTCTCTCTCATTTGTTCTGCTTTTCTTTTTTTTCTTTGTTTTTTCCCTTCCCCCCCCCCCGCCCCAGGAATGGTAGACGGTGATTATGGTTTTCTCTTCCTCGTATTTTTTCCCCTTGCCTGTCCTCTTTTTTACATAGAGTTAATCACAACTCATGAGGGTTTTTTTGAGAATTTGTTCGGATCCTTATCTGATAGCTGTCCTACAGTTCAGGAAGGATGGATATTCTGGTATTTTCCTCAACTATAATGACAAACAGAAATATGGCAAATAAATCTAACACAGATTGAACTAAATAAAAGAAGTCGTCTTTTTTTTAAAAGGAGATGTAGCTGTTCCTTATAAATAATCACCACTAGCTTTTTAAAGTTTTAAGATGTATAAATACAATTGTAAATCTATCTGTCTGTCTGTCTATCTGTTTTCTGCTTGTAGCCTATAAATGCCCTTAGGTTCGTATGATAAACTACTTGTCTGATAATATCTTTAAGTTTTCTGTTCCCTGCAATTATGTACCAGGAATTACAGGAGGTGCCTTTAGTTACATGTGAATGCCTGTTCCTTGCCTGCTGCTTTAAATCCTATATTACCTGAAAGGTTAAAATATGGAGGTGAGGACATTAAAAACACGTCCAGAAAATGTAGATGACAGGAAAAAAAGAAAATACAGCGACAGAGGGGAAATACCATAGATAAAATGATAAGGCAGAGAAATAAAGCATGACAAGACCATGCTAGTTTGCATAAGTAATGAGAATTGAATTCGTGGTTTTTAAATTGCTGTTTAAATTCCTATTTGCATGTTTATCAGAAATCTCCTTTGCTTAAGTAAAACTGGCCTATATGCATTTTTAAAATCCATGTATAGCTCTGATTTTATTAAACGGAGGAGTCCGATCCAGTTAGACACATGCATGTGTATGATACTATTTTAATAGTGGCAGTGCGCATAGGTCAATGGCAGCTGTTTAAGATGGGCTCCATGAAGGGCTGGTCCCTGCTTTCCCCAAAGTCAATGAGGAAACGTGTCATCTTCATTAAGAGCAGGATTGAGTCCTGAGTGACTTGTAGACAACCCCAAGAATAAGCCCACATGGCCTTGAGCCTTCTAGAGCTTTGTAGTCCTCTGATGTTTACAGACTGGTAGGGACGACAGACTGCAGTACTCTGAGCACATTTTGTCAGGGTTTGGTGGCCGCAGCTCCCAAGTCAAAGGTATTTAGAGGACTCAGTCCCGTTCTTGTGTCTTTCATGCTGCTGATCCTTCCTGGTTACCTGTGATTAATTGCACTGGCCACTGGGTGCCCCTGGTTCCTCAGATAAATGCAAGTACAAGATTATAATTTTGGTACTTAAAAAATTGCACTTTTAATGATGGAATATTGGACAGCTTCACCTCTGCAATTTATACATGCATGAATTTGGCTGCCTTTGTGTGTGTTCCCTGTATGCTTGTGGCTGCAAGGAAACCTGTGTGCTTGGGTAATTGCACCTTCCACATGCATCCCAGCCATCTCCTGCAGAGTCCCAGCCTGTTCTCCTAACACCCGCCGGCTGGTGCACGAACCATGGCGGCTTCTCTGGGAGGTGACCCGGACGCGGTGGAGTTGAGCATTGTCCCAGACAGCACTGAACGCCTCAGAGGGTCCTGAGCACCTGATAGTCATCAGCAGCACTTTCAGGAGATGGAGAAACTCTCTGGCGAACAAGAGACAACGAACGTGCTTTTGAATACGCTCTCCAGCATGTAGAAACCCAGAGCAGGCAAGGGCAGCCCTTTCCTCCTCTTCTGGAGCAGTACTGGGAGATGTCTCCTGCTGGACTGTACAGTCCTTTGAAGGCTACAGTAGCTTGTGGGGAATGGAGCCACTGCAGATCCGAGTCATGTGCCTGCTCCTTATATGCATTCTTATGGCATCTCTGAAACAGATGCAAATTGAATTTCAAACAAAAGATATTGCCAGGGCTGCTACAGTGGTGAATGACCTAGTCTTTGAAAACTGACACTGCCATACACATTTGCAGGTGTACACGCTGCACTGATAGGCTTTGGGTACGATGTAGAATTCCTAGCAGAAAAATAATCATTGAAGAGCTGCTGTTAAAACATAAAAATCTTCTTTTTCCTCCTTCTCAAAATGCGTATATACTTTCTTTTTTTGTCAATATATATTTTTGGTTATAGAATCAAATGAAACATACTTGCCTTTTTCACATATGCAACCTCTTTAATTAATCTATATATCTCTCCTGAATTTCTGTTTTCTAGTATACTAGTACTATGGAAAAGGCGTATGTCTAATTTACATGTCCAAATTAGTTTCAACTTAGTTATATTGAATGATAATAGATTTCTTTTTCATATAATTAATGTTGTCTGCAAACGTAACGTGGATTAAATTTATCATTGTAAAGATCTTAAGATTTTAATATTTTTGCAGAGGCATAAATACAGTGTAGCTATAATTATTTCATTATGTATGTATAAAAATAGGATACGGGGAAAAGTGCATGCTTTCCTTCACTGATTACTCTTAATGTCTCCCAAATTTCCTGATTTACAATATTCTCCAAGGATGTAGATTTTTCTAATTGAAGTACAGTAATTTGCATATTTTTAGACCTTATGACACAGTTAATTGATATGTCATTACTTATACGGCACTGAATATATTTTACACATTCACTGCAGAGCAGACTTAACTTGAGATGCAGTGGCACTTTGCAAAGAACTCGAAACTATTGCATTCAGTTTAATCTTTTCCTTTCCTTCCTCACCCTTTCTTTACAAAGGCTAAGCAAAAATGGATGATGTAGTAATTGGTGTAGTTCCTGTTCAAATGTACTCGTTAAAATAATGTTACTGTGTAAATGACAGGACGAGAAAAGTAAGAGCAAGTAAACAAAGAAAGGAAGAATAATGGGAGAGACAAGGACAAAGAAGATAAGGTTAAGGCTGGGGGGGAGCTAAATGTCAATAGTATCAGTGCCGGGTGTTTGAAAACCAAATTGTTCTGTTTTCTTTTACGCTATTCAGTATAAACTTGTTAAATGTTCACTGTGTCTAGGAATATTTTAAATGGGTCTTTTAAATTTAGGAGCACTATATTTATCATGGATGCTAGCAATGTGCCTAATAGTGCTGCAGTATTCAATAAGGGCAGAGTTTCTCTAGTGGCAACATACTTATTTCTCCTGGTGCATACCTCCGTGGAACTGAACGCTTTTGATCTTTCTTTGCTAACCAGGAAGGTGGCTCAGTCATGTAAAAAGGACTGAAGGGATTATAAGTTTATTTTTCCAGGGTTCCGGTTAGAGGTATGGCTCATTGGCAATGGCATCCTCATCTCTGGTGGATTTATTATTAATATTGACTATTACTTACACAGTGGTAAGGGTGAATGGGGGTCTTACTGCAGGGTGAGAAGATAGGATTCTGCTCCTTGCCATGTAAAGAAGACGGGCTGTATTACAGCAGGCAAAGGTGAACAGCAATGGAGATGTGGGGAGAATTGGGTTGTAATGGGTTGGGTCACAGGTGTGAATCAGGAGTGATGCTGACATTTCTCTAGATCATCTCCTGAGAGTGAGGCTTACGTAGTGTGTCTTCAGACAGTGTCTGAAGGTGGAGCGAGGAGCAGGATGGTGCGAGTTCATGTAGTGGATGTGGTGCATTCCTGCGCATTTGCCTGTCCCTCAGGTGAATTGTTTTTCTTCCTGGCCCCGCAATGTATGTGATGCCCAAAATGTATGACTTACTTATGCCCATGTTCATGCCACCTGGATTTTGCCCTATGGGACTTGCACTGTGAGTTGCTTATGAGCTTTGTTATTTAAGGAATGTCTTACGGGCTCTTTTTCTCTTTTCTGTTTTGGGAGGATAAGGTTGGGTGTGAGAGCAGCAAATGTCACTGGAGTGAGAGTTACTAAGGGAAGCTATTGCATTTTCTTAAAAAGTGTCATATCTTGGCAGGAGTTTCTTCTAAGGCAGCAATAAAAAATAAATATAAAACCACTGAGCACATCTTTTAAAACACTTGTACACTAGAGGCTTCTCGCTTCAAGATACTTCCAGTTGAATCAAGCTCCGGAGACAAATATGAATTCTGAATCCTCGCTACAAAGGTAGAATTCACTCTCATATCAATTCGCCTTTTTTTTTTTTTACCAACAGAAGGGGTGAGGAAAGGGGAAACATGCCAAAAGTGATTCCTGTCCCTCCCTCTGAATTTGAGGTTCCTACTCTCATCTCAGACCAGAACACTCAAGCAGCTGCAGAAGATGAAAATCATGGTAGAGCAGCAGCTCAGAAACGTATATGGGAGGCTCTGCCCAAGTTAGCATTTCATTTGGATCTGATTTTGCTGCAGCCCCAAACCTGCCTGAACTCACTCTCTCTACCCAAATAGAAAGTGGACCGTTCTCCTGTCATAAGGGCACGTTTTATTGCTCTGTGAGAAAAACACCTTTAGAGAACTGTGGAAACCAAAGTTGTTGAAATTGAGGGAATCTTCATTTGGCATATTGTGTGGTTTGTTTGGGTTTTTTTAATTTAAACAAGCTATGGTGGACTTCTCCAGGTAACAAACAGTAAATAGTAAAAAGCCTTTCTTCTTGCAGAATCATAGCATGACGAGGATTTAGGTTTTTTAGGATAACTTCACATGTCTTTAACCATCTATGAGACAGCTGTTTATGATAAGCCAACTGTTTAGGCACTATGTCATTGGGGAGGGAGAGAGAGGAGCATCTCCAGGACCTATCTGCCACCAGTCTTTGATGCTAGACTGAGGATGTGACAAATCATACATGTGAGAAAATCAGCAAAAGAATTCAGGATTCTTGCTGATATAGCTTTCTTGCAAGAATAGCTTTCTCCGAAGATGCAGTTTCAGGATGATCTGAACATAGGATAGTTAGAAGTGATTTCTTTATTTTGTTAAAGATAAATTTAACACCAAGAATAAAATAAAAATATGCAATATTTTCAGTTTTTATTTCTGCCCCTTTTAAAATGGTCCCATTTTCTGCTTGAACTTTTTAGTAGTGGTCCAGCAAAGAAGTGTAGCATTTATGAATATTAAAATATAATCTGCTCTGTATGATTAATAATAATTAATAAAGACACTCCTTGATGATCGTATTAAATGAGGTGATTGATTTTGCACTGGAGAGCATCTTTCCTTACAGGATACTTTTAACTACTCTGAGAAAAGATGTTTAAAATGAAAATATGTAGCATTTAAGGAAATATTTTATCAGTTTAAAACAGTTCTAAGCACCACTAAATTTATACTATAAACCACTAATTCTTAAAAAGCAATGCAAAGTCTTTGGATGTTTTTACATCGCCACGTTTCTCACTTTGCTGGTCATGCAACTCTCAGGTTTTACTGCCCTTGAAAAAGAACTGCACTTACGCATCGATTGTGTACATAGAGAGTGCTGTAATTTCATAGGCGAGTACATAAGGTGCTGCTGTGTTACAGCTGAGCAACGCGTGTGTGAGTGGTGCTAATCTGTTCTTTGGGAAGATTTCTGAAGGTTACTGTGCAAATACTAACAACCTGTAGGCTTTTGCTTTGTTAATGGGAAGGGAAACCTGTTAACACTTGTCTTTCCAAGGAAAGAACTTATATTTTGCTTTTCCATATTTTGTTACAATGTTCACAGATGTCTGGTTAACTTTATTGCAGTTTCCTGTTCAAGAGCATCGCTGCAGGTTCCCTTATCTCCGAGCTAACATTTCCTCCCCCTGAGACCAGAGTGCCTCGTGACCTGCCCAGGGAGAGATCCTTTCTGCATCGCTGAGGTGCTGCTGCTTTTGGGATAGTTCCCCGTAGCTTCATGTCTTTGCAGTCCATCAGGAAGAGACGTGGAGGTTAACTTCTCCAAGCGAAACTTCAAAGGAATTTTAAGAGGGCAGAACATAATTACCTGAGCTGAAAATTTGCCAAGACACAGGTTGAAATTCCCACTCTTGAGAGTTTTCTATTAAAACTACTAGCCTGGATAAATCCTGGCCCTTTAGAAGTCAGTGGTAGTTGTCCCCTGGATTTTGCCCTGCAAATCACCTTCAGCCTCATCTAAGTCACGTCTGGACTTGCCGTCCTTGACTGTGCAAAGCTGCTAGTGTCTTCAGGGTGAGCTGTGTATAAATTTGAGGTATGTGCACGTAATTGATCTCCAAGTAAGGATGAGGAACAGCTTGTGTATAGCTGGAAAAAGGATGGGGAAACATGCACTGGAAAGTAATGCTAGCTGGAAATCAGGGGTGGCAGCTTTTTGGTCTGGCTGGCAAAAGCACAAAGAGATCCAGTGGCTGGAATGTGAAGTTTGACAAATTCAGCCTTGAAATAACACACGTTTATTGTGAGTGATGAGGGCAGTTCAATGCTATGTTTGCTGTGAGGTGCAGGGTGGGACTTGCCATGGCTTGTGCTTTTTGAGATGAATTTGGATGTCCTTTTGGAAGAAGTTACTTTAACCTGCAGGAGAGTTTCTATGGCCCTTTGGAGTCACGGTGAGGAATGGGGGTGTGTTTTCCTTCAGCTCTGTGCTCAGGGCACCTCTTACCCTTTTTCCTTTGCATGCTCGGGGCAGAACGGGGTTGCCTTTGCTGCTTTCAGCACATCCATCACCCTTAAAGTCCCACTTCAGGAAAGTGCTTCTAATAAAGTTTTGTGTATCAGGACTCCAGCAAGTCACCTGCAAGGAGCAGGATTTTTTTTTTTCCCCTTCCACAACTAACTGGATTTATTCTTTGTTTAATAACTGTTTACCTCTAAAGCGTGCTGTATTCCACACTTGGAAGTGGAGCTCTGAAACAGGGGGATACGAGTTGCTCACTCCTGAGCCACATTATTTGTGTTTGACTGATATGGACATAGTCTTGTTTATCATCATGTGGAGATGGGAAGTAGTCTGTAAGGTCAGACAGATGTGAATATGTGGTCACCTTTCCTGGGTGGTTTTTCTGCTGCCAGGATCTTACCTGATTTCCTCCTATTTGCAGGGTTTTTGGTATTTGATAGAGCTTTAGTTTCTCTTTATTGAGTGTTTAACTGTGGTCATCTGAGAGCTGAACTATTGTAATTTAACTGAAATTTTGGATTGAATGTAGAGCATCTGTGTGAAATGCAATAGCCTGGGGGGTAACGGAGATTGCGTGGCATAATTTCATGGTCTGTTCTGTCTAGAAACGGTAAAAACTATCTCCCTTCACTTCTATTGTCCAGATATTTTGATGAACAGATTTCAGTCTAATCTCTCACAGAGAATTAGAATGAAAGTTAAATCTTTGTGCTCTTTGGGCATTAAGTATGTGTGTTATTAACTGGTCTATAAGCATAAATCTCTTCTAGTACTTTCAGAGAGGCCGTGACCCCAAAAAGCTTCATCTTGGGTGTCATACATACATACACACACATGCACATGAGCACACCACTTCAGCATGATCCTTGTTAACAGAGGAGTAAGTGGAAAGACCAGGAGAGCTTCTCAAGTGAGTGCAGGAGACAACAGGAGAAGAAAGTGGCAGTACCTGCTGATACAGCATTATATTTACAAATATGAATGATCAGTGGAGACTCTTACCCCATGAAAGCAAACATTGCCTTCTTTTGAGCCCTCCCACTACGTTTTTAATGTTGTCTTTCAAAGGTTAAAAAATAAAGGTCAAACCTTAAAGACTGAGAGGAGAGTGTTTACTACCAGAGTAGGTCCATCACTAGGTGCTTATTTATCTTTTGAGTCGCTAACAGATATTCTGTCTGTCCTACTGGATGAAATAATGAAGTCTTTGCTTATTCTCATACATATAAAAATTCTAATATAAATTAGTTATCCTGAAAGCCAATATTCCTGATGCTTATTTCCATACTATTAGAATTGCAGAAAATCTTAAAGTAATATATGTCAATTAATATAAAATGTACAAAAAAGTCTTTATTGAAAACCATATTTTTCTAATCTCTTGATTGTTTTTAAAAGCATTTATTTTTATTAACTAACAAACTTGCTTTGTTGGGCAGTTCATTAGCTGTAGAAAGATTTTATTATTTGCACCAAAAGTCTGTAATAAAATTCTAGCAGTATCGTTTAGAGCTGATTTTTTCATGAAGCATTATGCATCAGGTAAATAGTCTGAATGTAAATGTCTACTTTAGGCAGGGTTCATTAACAGGTAGAAAAGATGCAATTTTGGCTAAGAATGAAAAATAAAACAATGAACTATTTCGTGACATAAAAATAATCTAATATTTCAAACTGGCTTGTACCAAACCCTTAAGATTGTTAAATTTTAGATGTAGCTACTATTATTTTTACCCTACAGTGGACCAGTGTAAGCCAGACTATAGTTTACAATATTCAATATTATACAAGCATATAGTGCTGAACAGTAGATCTTATTCAGCCATAAAACTAAAATGCTTGCTGATTTTAAGATCTGCACTGTGAAGTGGCAGCAGATCAGGGCTCTTTCTCTAGTGAATATGTGTATAAACTGGGACTCAGTTAATTCACTACGTAGATTGGCTCATAAGTTTTCATGGTAAAGATCAGGTACTGAGGGTACCAAAATGAGACTGCCGATCCATTTCTCCCCACTGCTCGAATAATTGTTATTAATAGTAATTATATCTTACGTTTACATGTAGCTATATATTCATAAGTTTCCTAAATTGTGTAGCAAGGAAAAGAAAAAATCCTGTCCTTAGTACTCTCCAAGTAGATCCTTTGTCCATGACATATATGTAGTAGTTTTTTATGCCGGTGTTTTTTTACAAGGAGCTGATCAGCCTTTATTTTAAACTCAAAGATATCTTTGATTCACTATGAAATGCCTCTGTACCATCTAATATCATGGCAAATGCAGCCAAAGGCTAGAGATGACATTTATATGAGATTTCCAGCACATGACTGCCAGAGTAAAATAGCTGGGGTAAGTATAAACTGACTAAAGGGTTTTCCTTCCATTTCTGCTGCATAGGAATAGTTGGATATCCCGGAAGGTAGAATAATTTGTTCTGTGTTCTTAGTTTCCTTCTTTATGCAATTAAATTTATGCAATTCTGTGTCATATGTGGCAGACAGTTATCCTTGAAACTGGTAAGTAGTATTACCCTCCTTTTGCAGATGGGGAGTCTGGGGCACCTAAGATGGCTTTCTGAAAGCCATGAAGTGCTAGCACCATGTGAATCCTAGGACCAGGAGAGACAAGAAAGGAGTCTAGGAGTTCTGGCCCTTAAGCCTCTGCTCACCTCTGGTGCTTCTTTCTCCATGAACTCTGTGTGTGTCTCTATAAAATACAGAATGCCCCAGCAGAGGACTGAAGACCTTGCAGATACTCCCACTCAAAACCCGTTGAGACCAAGGAGTTCAAAAGCTTCTTGCAAAATTTGCTTTGTGCTACAACCTGAGCATATGTTCAGCTTGCCTCTTGGGAAAGAACTTTCTCCAGAAATTCAGAAACTTTGATTACTTGCTCTCTGAGTTGAAGAGGTGTCAAAGATAGAGAGAGGTGGACCAGATTTAGGATCTGTCCTCCATGCTGTGGTTTAAGCCTCCTCCTACACCCAGGTGGATTTAAATCCCCATTCTCAGCATGTCACTGCTTCAGGTGAACTTGGCCTGCTGGCTATAATATATAACCAGGCAAAACAAGGAGGAAAAGAACCTTTACAGCCTCCACTGTACAAATCCAGCAACTTTTATCACTGACTGTGCTAACCCTTTTGTTAGGGTTGTCGTGCATGGACCAACATGGCTCCCAAGGAGATAGTCTGTTTTCTGGGTGAAAGAATACATTTCCCTTCTCCCCTCTTCTCATCATTACCTCATAGAGCAAAACAGATCCTTGGGATCCCCTCCAGTCTGCTGGGTAAAGGGTATGTTTCCTAATTTCGTTGCAACTCAGTAGTGAAGCTTGTGAAATAATAATATATATACTGAAAGCTCTGGGGGGGACTGCAGTGAAGCAGTAGTTACTTCTCATAGAGTTTTTTAATAGGACGTGAGCTCCAGGATTCAAGGGAGAGAACATTAATGTCCTTTTCAGAACGTCATGGAAAATAAATACTGTGCAGCACCAATCTCTTGGCAGTTTCAAAGAATGTCTAAAGAGGATCATTATGAGACCATTTATGATGGGAACATGACTCCATTGCAAGTCTTTGGAGTCTCTGCTGGGATGTTGTTCGTACTACTTGAGATTAGGAGAGGAAAGCAATTTCAATAGAAGTCTCTGGAGACCATGTGGCAATTACATTGCTGACAATATCAGTATGATTTTAGTCTGTGTCTCTGGAGACCCTAACTTCTCAGTCAAGTGAAATGCATCATGCCCATACAAATTATGTTATTGTTTGAAATAAACCAGAATAAGTTAAAGCTAAACAAGTACTGGAATAATAGGAGCATTCAAATCGATAAGCCTTGTGGCAACTTAGGCAAGAAATGCTACCCACAGCCTTGCTGTGGCCCACTGCTGCAGTCCTTCACCCCCTGCGTGCCTGGGGTGATATATGGGTAATGATTTCTCTGGAAATCCCAAACAGAAAGACTGGCTTATTTAGGTGTCTGTACGGTTGATGGCCAGTTTAGAGAGGGAATTGTACAACTGGGTGGTTTTACTGAGCTCCTGCTCTGCCAGTAGTGATTTGTGGGGTCTGGAAATTGCACAAGGTGAAGCTGTTAGTGGCAGCAGTCTGTCAGAAAGAGACTAAGGAAGGAGCTGGGGTTAAAAATGTAGTGATGACTGAGTACGGCTTTTGGCCTCATGGCAGTGGTGAAACGATGACTGGTTAAAACCATCTGGCTTGGACAATGGTTGAAGTCTGCCGAGCTCAGAGAAGCAGTTTCCAGGCTTTGCTTTTCTGAAAGTACACCAAGACTGCCCTTGCTCTTGCTGGTGTTTTGCAAAGCCTGCTCCCTGGGAGGCTATCGCAGTGCACTGCCAGTTCCTGAAGCAGTAGAGTACCAGCAAAAAAAAGATATCTGTGTGTCTGTTGCTGCTGGCTGGGAGCTGAGCAAGCCTCCCTGCTTTTCCTGCCCATCGGTCACCCAGGACCTTTCTTTCCTCTTCCCTTGAACTGCTTTACGTCAGCTTTGAAGGGAAAGCTGCAGCATTTCCAGGGCTGGAGGAAGGCAGTCTGAAGCAGCCGGGGTAAAGTGCAGCGTTTGCATTTTATTGATTCTTACCTATTGATTCCAATGGGATGAAGTGTCTGCGAAAGAGAAGTGAGACTGGCAGGCAGACAGGAGCTCCGGCATCAGAGGCAGGCCGGCCCTGCATGACAAGAGCACAATTATATAAACACCTCGGATATTTCCTAGGTCGAATCTAAGAAGAACCAAAGAAAAGGAGCGCCGTTCCTGGGGAGGGATGAGATTTACCAAATTAAGTTTAGTTTGTATTTGATCACCTCTGCAGATAAGACGCAGCAAGGCAAATATGTGAGCATTTTGTGACAGGTTGCCTTGCACCAGCTATGTTTACGGTGCCATTTCATGTAAGCTGGAGGGTGACAAAATGTAAATGTACATCTCCTCACACAGGAGGTGATTCTCCTTGGTGACTCAGATGTGGGAATGAAGAGATATGCCATAGCCTGACCCACCAGGTAGGAGGAAGATGTCTGAAGGGGTACTGAATATCCAAAATATATATTGAGTGCACAGAGTCCATGCTTTACTCAATATGCTTTGTATGAATCATTTTATTGGAAAGGCTAAGCACATACTGAGGAAAATGTGGTCAATAAGAGTATTGATCTTATTAAGGGTTTCTCTGCAGATATATGTATATATAATCTCAAACAAAGCTGCTCTTCTGATTGTGGCCAGTTTATTACTGGCTCGTTAAAAAAAGTTCCTTCTGTGCTCCATCTCTTGTATGTGATTTGGAGAGGAAGGTGGCACTGAATCGTCTCTTGGGCCCTCTGGGTCCTGGGAGTCAAAAATACCCTGATATAACTCACAGGGCTTGCTCGAATCCCAGCGGCCGTCCCTGTGCAGCATCTGCTGCGACCGCCAGACTTGGTGGCCGGAGTGATGGCCACCCTCCTCTCTGGGCAGAGGGTGGGGACACAGCTCTTCCCAAGCCTTCAGGGAAGGAAAGGGCTGAGCTGGCACGTCTCTGATGGGAAGCCCGAGTTCAGTGTTAGCAGCTTGAAGAAAACCACGTGAAAGAAGTGATGTTGGGAAGCCTGTCGTGTCTGGTGCCTGTGCTGCACCTAGCAAACAGAAACCTTGATAAATTATCTTATTGCTTCATTTTGTGCCTCATAATTAATTGTTGAGCTCCCAAATAAAACTGGTCAAGCACCAGGACAGTGACTCTCTGTACAACCCTACAGAAAACATATCCCCAGCCCATGGGGACCCCCAGCCATAGCTGTCAGTGGTGCTCCCACCATCAATTTGTACCAGGCTCCGGCTCTGTCAATCGCTTCTTCCCTGGGAATAATAACCCAGCAGTGCCCCCAGTGCCTTTCTTTCCTCTTTTGCTCCTCACCTCCCAGCACAGATTTCCCCTCAGCTCTTTTTCTGACTGCCAAATATGTCCTTTTATGTTTGTTTTGCAGAAGCAGCGACAGAGCTGTCCCTCCTCCCTACTGCCCGCTTCTCCTCTCTAAATCCACCTCTCCTGTCTCTTAAACGACCCGCAATTTCAGACACGGTGCGATTTTGAACATGGAAGTGGATCTGATTGTAAACAAAAGGGTAGCTGACATCATTGCATGAAATAGAAATGCAAAATATTATAAAAAGATAGAAGAGGGAAAAGGAAGATGGGCTTTTTTCTTCCAGTTGGAGTGATGTTAATCAAAGGGCTATGAGTAACGGAAGAAATTAATGAATTTGAATGGTATGTTCCTTCCATCCTGCAAAGTCGTCTGTTCTTAAATTTAAGGATATATTAAATTTTATTAGATACCAACACAAACTCTGTGTGGGGAAACATGCTTGAACGCTGGTTTTTAATTTCTTAATTTATTTCTTTAAACTCTTAAATTCCCCTTTTATTCCTGCTCATGGATTTCCCTTGCTTACTGGTTTATAGGTTTACTGGAAGAGAAGATAATGTAAGATTTGCAAACCATGGCCTTGCTTCTGTTCATATCATAGAAGCAAAAAGCAGAAAGAAAAAGTGAAATAATTTTTTCCCGCTTCTTCCCTCTCTCCTTTCCATGAACAGATGTTAGAGGAGACAATAATGAGACAGCATGGTGGAGTGGTGGATTGCTTGGCCAGGAGGGGTCTGCGCTGCTCCCAGCTGCTGGGGTTGCTGATCTAGTTTGCTTGGACATTGCCTGGTAGGACACAGCGTGTGACTAACGGCAGTGGTGGGCATCACCGGGCTGCCACGACTGCCTTGCTGCTGCCTGCTCCGGGGGTCCCTAACAGACAGGGTAGAATTGGGGGTTTGCCTGCCTGCTTCGATTGTCCTGGGGTGTGTGGGGGATTAGCACGGGGCAGCTCTACCTCCTGCCTCTCTGCCCAGCTCTGTGTTCCCCTCTCTGCCCTGGCTCAAGGGACACCCCATGGGTGTCTGCTTGCATCCAGTCTCTCTGCATCCTAGAAATGCCAGTTAGCATCTGACCCGGCCTTGCCTCCCATCCTGAGTGGTGGTGTCACTGGATGATGGCATCACTTGTTTCCAGCTACCACCGAGAAACGGGATGAGTTGTGTCTTCCATTTTGTACTGAAAGAAGTGTGCTTAGCGCGCTCCTCGGCTTTAACCAGGAATATGTTTCCCACATAGTCACTGATCTGCTCGATTTTCAGCTATAAACCTAAGCGGTCCTGCTCTAAGACCATATGTGACCCAGCATCCAAGGGTGAGATCCTGCCTACACAGTAAGATGCTAGAGTTAAGGATATGCAATTTGAAAATGCTGTTGCCTCTAATTTTGTCTTTCTTGTTATCCTGCATTCACTGTGAATGCTCTTAAATCATTGTGGCTTTTTGCTTAACTTATTGAAAGAAAACAATAGGCCTATCATTAAGTTTAAATGCAAGATACAATTAAATGCTCAGATCTCTGATGTGGCACTTTAAAAATCCCTCTGTAGATGGAAGGAGGTATCTTTTCCATTGGGAATTCTGCATTATTTAGTAGATTTGCCTTGCAGGACAGATCGTTTCAAGGCTTTACGATTATATAGAGGATCAAACATTTCTGTGGCCTGAATTAAAGCAAAATAATCACCAGCTCCATGAAACTTTGTGGCTTCCTGGACAGGCTTTTTTCTTTCCTTACCTTCTTGTCCCTGAGCAGATTCTTTTTCCTAAACCCTCTTTATTTGATGCGTTTTTTCTTCCTGGAGTGCATCTTCGATCTGGTTCCCTAGTGAAGCAGCTCAGCCAACTCAAAGAAAATGAGAGTTTCAGTCAGCTGTTCCACTGCCTCCTGTTGTGAGCACCCAGGGGTCTGTGCCCCAAACCCTGGCTCCCAGAAACCAGAGAACCTCTTTCTTTTATTCAAATAAGAAAACCATATAATTTCACCCTGTGCTGTTCGTATTCTTCGGCTGCTCATTGACATCTCCTTCAGAGCAAACTCTGTAAATGTAGAACTTTTTCACTTTTGTCGTTTATTTTTCTTTGGTTGTTTTTTTTTGCTGGCCTCTGTCTCTCCAACTGAGCAGCACTTTTCTAATACTTCTTCAGTCTTCTTGAAAGGATACTGTACTCTTCAGTGCTTGTATTGGTCCCCAGGGTGGAGAGGTATGGCTCAAACAGACATTCAAAAAATAAGTTATTTCTGGGGGAGCAAAGCATTATGCGTTTTACATCTCCTTTAATACACAGAACATTTTGGCATATGCTGGACTGTTCGGTTTGAAAGAGAATATTCATACTGAACAAAAAGGTTTCATTTCTGCAGTGACTGAGACTTTCCAAAAGTGGTGGTTCTTTATAAAGTACTTCTCCCCACAGTTTTTTTCAGTGAAATCCTGAATCCTGGCTGCCACCTGCGGTTTCTGGTGGTGGGATGCTGCCTGAGCCAGGGCGGGCTTGGTGGCAGCCTCACATCCACAAGCTGTAAATGATGTATGAAATGCAAAATCCTCACTTGCCCACACGTGGGGAGGAGGGAGACGATGCTTTGCTGCTGCTGGTTCTCTGTTCTCTTAGCTGAAACTCCTCAGCGGAGAATCATTAAAAAATAAATACAACGATAAAGAAAAAGAAATGACAGCTGGAAGACATTGTAAAACTGCAGAACAAACAAACGGGAGAACCAGTTAAGGCCACCTACTATTGCTCATGGCTGGCTACACGAAATGACTGCCAGGCATGCTCCCTTCTTCTCTGACTTGATTCTTTCTATTTTCCCGAGGAACTGTGCTTCGTATCAGCCATAGCACCTGGTTGAATCCGTCTATTTATCTTTTCTTTTAATTAAGAAATAATGTCAGTGGGATGAAAATAAAACCTGACAGGATGAAGATCTCCTACTGTATTATAAAAACAATGTGAAGGTGAAACTGAGATGTTTATTTTTGAAAGCAAGAAATCATCTTCTAGTGGCAAGATCCTATTACTGGGAGCTTGTTGTTGTTATATTAATGAATGAGAAATATGTACGATGAAGTGAACAACGGGAGATCTGACCAGACAACCAGAAACTAAGCTTCTCACACAGGCAATGGTGCAACTGAGGGTAGTGGTTGACTGCTGGTTTTGGACAGCCTGTCCCGGCTGGCTCAGAGAGGATTTTGTTCCAAGTTAACTGGCCTGAAGAATTGCCAGAGACCACTGGTAAGTGACGGGTGTGTCAGGTCCTTAATGCTCTTAACTCCCATTGACTGCAGTGGAGCTGACAATGGATAAGAAGGCAGCGTGGACATCTCTAAGGCCTCTGGAGTTGAACCCGGAGATGTCTGTCAGGCATGCAGGCTTCCTTGGTGTTGCCTGCAGAGGGCTGGTCACTCAACAGTGGGAACCAAAACCTGCCAGCTGCCTGAGAAGAAACATGTCTGCATACTCAGCTGCTTACTGCAATAGGAGATGCAGAGGAAAATAATTTTTTCCTTAATTTTGCCTTTCAGACTATTTACTGATAGCTGCAGGGAAGGGCCTTGATCCACTCAAGATCTACGGCCCTTTGCTCTCTCCTCAAGGCACCTTTCCTTGGACAAATTGACCTGGACTGGCTTTTTTCCTTTAGAGGACAGCTGAAAAAAATATCTCCCCTTCTGCAGTGTAGCTGAGTGGTCAGAAGGTTTGACCATGGTGAAACATTCGAGGGTTTGGGTTGTCTTTTTTTTTCTTGTGGGGTTTTCCACCGGTATACCCACCCTCAGGAGTGTGGCTGCGGTGGTGGGCTGCAGGTTGGCCTTGGGGGGCAGGTGGGGAGCGAGCAGGAGATCTTCCACACCCTTCTCACCCCCACCGAGCTGAAATGCTGCCCTAAACTTTGCCAGAGCTGGGCAGACAGCCAGTGGGGTGTAAAGACGGGCAGCGATTAGAGCAGCTGGGCAGGGAACCATGTGTTCGTGCTCCCAGGAATATGTCTGTATTTCTAATTTAAATCACTCTCAGATACAATGAAGAATAAAGCATTTTGATCAGAGTTAGCGATGACCTATTTAACATTTAAACTGGTTGGCACTTATTTCAGCTCGTTTATGGGTCCTTAATGAGTTTAATGAGTTCTCTTGGATGTCAGCATTTACTACTAGTGTAGCTTTATGGCCCTGGATTCAGGAGATGTGAGTGGCTGGTTTTGTGACCTTGGGCAATGCCCTGAATGTAGTGGTGCCTCAGTTTCCCATAAAGAGGATGATGCAGGATCCCTTTCACGGCTGCTTGCACTGCAAACTGTATGGGACAATTATTTTATTACATTTTGTTTGCGTAATACCCCGTAAAATGGGCACCTGGCTTTCTGTAGGGCCTCTAAATGATGCTATTTTAAAAATGAAAGATGATCAGTAAGAAATGCAGCATAGCATGACAGGGACACACATATATATGTACAGTCTTGTCTTAAAGAAGACAGAAAAATAGCAGTGTCTGTTAGACAAAGCGATGCAGTCCCAGGATACCACAGCAATTATTTCATTTGTATTACTCTCTGCCAGTGTGAGAACCCATACCTGCTTTCCAGATTTTCAAACAGATAAGCAATTTTTTAATTGATGCTTAGCCTGAATATATCTAATGTCAGCCAACTGTTGTTAATAGGAGCTATTATAACAGAAAAGTGCTGATATTTTAAATGTAGTTGGTCAATCCCAGCAGGACTATACATTCAGGCCTCTTCTACAAGGTTGTATTAGTCATTTGACACTGGTGCTGAATTTATGTTGTCAGATCCATGCCAGCTATTGAAACTTGACAACTAATTCTGGATAAGAATGATTGGAATTGATAAACCCTCTTTTATTTTGGGGCGAAAATTGGAAGTGGCTGCTAGTCCAAATAGAATCTCTTATCTAGTATGGGACGATGGCATTTAATGAAAAACATTCAAACAAATCTACTATTGGATTGCCCTGAAGATAGAGAGTTGCAGAGTTGGATGCAATTCAAATCAGTAGTTCTTTATTTTGCATAACTTTGGGGCATGTTTCAGCAGTACCTGATGTCATTAACTCTGGCGGCCACCACCTAAATGTCTTGCTCCTCACATGTATGAAACATTATATTATTAGAGGAATGCTTGGAAGATAAGAAAATACGTTTGTTTGTTTCGTATTCTTTGCATATGCTAATAATGACACCTTAAGTTATTAGGACTGAAATGTGTTTTAAATTTGAATGTTGTTTTGCCCTGTATAAAAAGCGTTACCTTGGGCTTGCAGTATTACAGAGACTTTGACGTTGAAAATTTGTTTATTTTTAAACATTGGCTGTAGCTCAGCTCCTTATTTTTTTCATGCAATACCCCAAAACAAGCTAAAAAGCTGCACAGAAGGTAGTGTACACTGTCAGGCCAGCTCCTCCTGCTTGTCGCCCTGGAGCTGCGTTACCATCAGGTTGTGGCCACAGTAAGAAGCCATCGTGAAAATTAGTCTGAGCCTAACACTGTGACAACGTGTCTAGATGGCCATGGCACTGGCTTTGGCCTGTGCCTTGCTACCTTGTCATACAGGCAGAGCTGCTGCCGGCGTGTCTGTCCCTGCTATGTGGACAGTTCCCGGGGAGCACGGGAAGACCAGAAATCAGAAGCCAGCTCGAGCTCTGTTGGCAGTTTTAAAAATAGGAGGGATATCAGCAAGGCTTGACAGTGTCACCTTCAGCCCCTTCATGACTGTGCAGCACTGCAGTACGTGTGACGCTGTGGGGCTGCGTTGTGTTTTTCAAGCAGCTCTCCCATTTCGAGGACTGTCTGCCCAACTTTGCAGGGGGAATGGGCTGTTACAGGGTTGGGTTTTTTTGTTTTGGCTTTCCAGTGTAATTTCCATCATTCTTCAGTGCTGCAGCATATTCTGATATATTTGAGGCATTATTTCCTCTTGTAAATACAGATAATTAAGGCATTGCCTCAGGTACTGTCATGTGGTGAACGCTCAGTGGACTAGCTTCCCACTAGTTGTGAGTCTGCTCTCCTGGCCATGCCTATGTTGTTCTGGTAGCAGCAAACTTAAATAAAAGTTATTTTAATTTGCACATAAAAACTAAGCTATGGAGAGAAACTAAGCTTTTATCAGGTAATAAAGCACAGACTAAACCTCATGCCTAGTGCTTCCAAGCAGGGTGTCTCTGAAGGCATCTCAGCAGGGATAGAGAGAACCACAGTAAGGTTCAAATGTGGGGGCAGCCAGTAGGAAACAACAGGAGTAGGAATGTAGGTGGATTTTAGGCAGGCTGAGTTTAAGCTTAGGAGGGTAACTCAGCTTCTGGGATGGCCTTTGGATAGGGGAGTCACCTAGGGCTGAACAACATGTCGCATCTTTCAGCCTGCCTCATCCTTCCCTCTTTGAGATCTCCCTCACTTATAGTGACAGTTTGGCCACTGTCCCATTTCCCCAAACCTTGGCAGTGAAGGTGCGTCTCTCAGAAACTGCAGGCGAGCTATCGTGTCCCTCCAGCCTGGCCCCCACCCTCTCTTTTGCCTACCAGAGTGCAAGGGAGAAAAGTTTGACAAATTGTTGTCCACCCAAAGGTTCCCAAGTTCTTTTAGTCACTTCTATTTTTAGACTGATTCCCTTTGCTTTTTTTTATTGTGCTACATTTTGCCAGATTTCTGCCCAGAGGAAATTTTTATAGCTCAATTTTAAAGCCCTTGCAATTGAGGATTTATCCTGGGAATGACACAGTCCAACTGGAGTAGCACAAATGGCACAGCACTGAAATAAAAGGTTATCAAGACTGTAATTTATTTGTTTAGGCCACTCAGAGTACAAAAATGCCTCTTATTTCTTCAGCTCCCTGAGTGGCTTGCAGCATGGTGGATGCTTTCAGACTGTCTTGCTTTCTCCGTCAGTCATTTTCTCTACAGCAGCATTTTTCACGAAGCACAATTAAAAAGCTGTTTCCTGATATGCCCTCCCCCTGCCTCCATCTCTTCCCCCTCAAAATCCCAGCTCGGGCACAGGTTGTTTCCTCCTTTCTCATCCAGGTGACTCGGGGGTGACAAAGGGTAATGAACTCTCTTCATGTCTTGTTATATGGCAAAAGACTGAAATAGCAAAGTGGCAGGCTTAGTCTCCAGCAGTTAGGGTGAAAAAGAGAGGCAGGATGTGAAACCCACTTAAAATATGTTTCCATGTTCTAATATACATTTTGAATTTATAGAGAATTGACTCGTGCCATTTGTTCAAAGCCAGAAAATGCATGCGGTCTGCAGTTGAACTTATCACACTATAATAATGTGCCAGGCAGTTTTCAGGAGTGATGGATACTGTTTTTCATGAGTCCTTTCTGCTGAGCTGATTCAAGGCCAGCCACAATAAAACCGGTGGTGGTCATTAGCAGTGCCCCCTGCAAAGCTATTCAGTTAGGAGCTCGCAGGTTGAGGTAGGCAGTGTTTTTGTGACCCTTCCTTGATGGCAATTCGTTGGACTTAACGACAGAGGATGGCATGCCCCGGGGGGGGTAAAACGAGGCAAGGAGTGATTAGTCTCTAACTGGAAGACAACTGAAGGGCTGTAGGGAGTGACAAAGAGTGGTGATAGTTCCTTGCTAAGCGTAAGGAAGCCGTGGTGTGCTACAGGTAAAGTTACACGAGAGAGGGAGATAACCCAGCCCCCCAGTGCACATGGCCCACGCCGGTGCCATCAAGGACTGCCGAGGAGTACCTCCCAGCAGGGAACAGCACATGCTGGTCCGGCTGCCCTTGTCGGGAGGCAGAGATGCAGGCAGCGTGCAGTGGTGCTTGGATGGGGGCAGACGTGCTGCCTGCTCTGGGGTAGCAAGAGGAACCGCATGTTCACGACGGCTGGAGCGGTCTGGAGGTGTAGGCATCGGGGAGAGTGGGTTTCTGTGGGGGCATGCTTCAGCAGGGAAGTTTTATCTCCCCTTGGCTCTGTCTGCAGAAAATGAAAGTTTGGTAGCACCGTCGGTGCCACAAACTGGAAGGTCCAACACCGTAAGTGCAAGCCTGGCCTGGTGCTGCACCTGCACAGCGGTCGGTATGGAGCACAGGGTGCCAGGTTCTCCTGAGAAGTCACCTCCTGAATGCCAGTAGGTTTGTGATGAAGGGCCTTCCCTACTTAATCGCTGGGAGACCGCTCAGAGACTGGGGATGGGAAGGGACTTTGGAGGACAAGGAGTCCAGGGTTTGCCTTGGACAAGGAGCGTGGTGATTAATGTGCCACTTCTTGACAAATGAGTATTTGGAAGAACTGGAAGCAAGTGAGTCAGGGGCCCTTCACCTCTGCCAGTGTGAGGTGTTGGAAGCTGGGAGACCACCCAAAGGAAGATCTTCATCTTCTGCTTATAGCTCTCAGCCCATGCTACAGCTGGCTGAAGGCAGAAGATCTAGATCCCTGCGTTTCTGTTTTTACCTAAAAAATAATGAAGCCATTTTAGATGACGTGTGGCTCTCTGGACTTCTATTTTGGTCTTCTTGAATCGGGCTGGAAGAGTTGAGGGGGCTGTCATGGACCAGGCAGCTCTGGTTGAGCCCTGTGGTCCAGGCTCTTGTGTTCAGCACTGTATTCAGACACATGATGGATATATCTTTCTCCTATAAGCATCCATGAAAATTCTTTCCTGCTTTCTACCACTCCTGGAACAGACCTATTTCGTGTGCTGTCTAATATTTCTAAAATCTTTCCACATAGCCTCCTGGCATTTTTCTTTCCTCTGATGTAAATTTATAACCAAAAACCTAGTCCAATGCATCAAATATAGAAATAGATAAACTTTCTTTTCAGTTTGTCTGTTGTACATGCTAATGAATAGATCAAATCAGAAACCCTTCCACTGAAAAATGCTTTATCCCAGAAGTAGCCTCCTCCTCACCCCCCTGCCCACTGCATGACTCGTTAGGAGGAAGGGTATCAAGAGTGTTTCAGCATGGTTGTAGGCAACCACCACCATGCTTGCATAGACTGCTTGTTTGCTCTGTGTCAGGTGAAGTGATGCTCCTCGCAGGCTGTCACGCCAGTGTCAGGCTTTTCCCATATGAGCAGGTACTACCACCACCATCTGGGTAGGTCCTAACCATGTAGGATGAGTGCACGGAGGAACCAGAATATCAGAGGGAGATCTGCTCTGAGGGTCCCAGCAGGAATTTCCTTCTCTCTCTGCAGCTCACAAATCGGAGTTCACAGCCACTGTGCTTATACAGGCATGCCCAGTAGCCAACAATATAAGACACTTGGGAAACTCTGCATTTATCAGACTAGAGTTTGGCCCTTATGGCCACTGATCTTATTCCCTTAGCAAGAGGCAGAGCACGAGTGTAGACACTTAGAGACGTATAGCAAATAAATAATAAAAGGGCTCTTCACCTACCCTGCATTTTTAAGAAATAATAGCGGCTGAAGTCTGTGAGAATATGATAAGTATCAAACACTTATTTTTCCAACAGAATGACAAATGTGTCTGGTTAAAAAAGGGTAACTGGGTAATGTGGAGTACAATAATATCTCAGCAGTCTCCCATTTCTTTTTAAAGAAAAGTACAAACCGTAATGCATGCAAACTAACATGCAGTGGGAAAATGACTCTTTCTCAAAACATATGCTGGCTCCTAACTAGTGTCTGGTAGAAATATTTGAGCAACTAGAAAGCAAATGTAAAATCTTGATTCGGTTGTTTTGGTAAGCACATCAATCACTTTATATTGCTCCAAATTTTAAAGAGCTTGAGATTTTTCACTACTTTTAGGATGCTGTGCAGATTACAGAACTGTAGCCCATATGTACTAATCATAGAATCGTAGAATAGCAGGTTGGGAGGGACCTCAAGGATCATCTGGTCCAACCTTTCTTGGCAAAAGCACGGTCTAGACAAGTTAATATAGTAATGTGAAAGTAAGTACTAAAGATAAAAATGCTGTCATTGTTTCCGCCACTGGAATAGCTGGTCCATCTCCATGCCAGTGCTGGGAGATGTTTGCTGGTTGGGTAGGGGGGTTTCTAAGCCTCCGAATGTGCATATTGCATACTCCAGAAGGATGATTGAAACGTTGCAGCAGAAAGAAGCTGGGATTCCCACATATAGTAAAGCAATGCTGTCTGCTTTCACAGGGGAGGACTATAAATGTGGTGTCCTGTATCTGCCTGCTAAGGATTCCTATACTGTCCCTTCTGATCTGCAAACTACACATGCATTTCTATCTCTTCCCCTCAAACTTATATTTTTGTGTGGATATCACAGAACAAAGGTTCTGAATTTTGCTGCTATGGATTCAGCTACAAATAGACTTTCCTTTTGTGTATTTTCTTTTCTGTGGGATGAGGAGAGGGAGCTGGGTTTGCCCTAGTTTTGTGTATCATTTCTTGGATAGAGATACGGGCACGGGGGCCACACAGGTGGCCTGCACATGCTCTGAAACCATTTGCTTGGGACTTCCTGACATCCACGTCTGTGGCTGTAGAGATTTGTACATCCAAGGCATCTGGCCAAATTCCTCTTTCTTCACCTGGAAATAAACTTTCATGTGGAAAAAAGAGGTCTTGCCTGGGGAAGCTGGGACATACGGCAGCCCTAGATGAAGGTTAAATTGTATGATTTGAAAAAAAATCCTAATGCTTGCAGAAGTGCTGCTTAAATCCCCACTGCATAAAAATCTGTCCATGTGCTTTTTGGAGGTAGGAGTGTGTGTGTGTATGCATGAAAACTGACATTTCGCACCCATTCTGCACTTTATGTTTGCTGTGACATTTCCCATAGCCCATACACAGAAGTTTCTCCAAAAAAAGGATACACATACTCGTCCGTTTGGTCAATGTTCCTGTGTGGGTCTGGGGTCTTACACAGCACTTTTATGCGTACACTTGAAAAATACTAACATTGAGATGGGAGAGAGGTACTGGTGATTACAGTGTAATAGTGTGAAGCAGGCAATCTGAAGGACCCTGCCGTCCCAACTTGCTTTCCTTGCCTCTCTGTTCTCGTGTATCCAATACCAGTAACAAATACCGAACAGAAAACTCAGGCTTGCTGCAGGTTTCTAGGGGCTCCATGTGGGCAAAAGTAACAGTTCTGAGATCTTTCTGCAAAGAATACCATACAAAAGCCAGGGGTTGTATGGTGTTTGACAGTCTAGCAATGTCAAAGGCAATGAGAGCTCATAGAGTTCCGATGTATAAATATTAGGGACAAAAATATTCTATATGATTTCTCTGCAATCACTCATCCTGTACCAATGCATATAGACAAAAAAAGGGTTTCTCCTTTCTATAAAATGCTTTCAGATACTGAAAAAATGAAGGCTGTGCAATTGCCTGAGTAATATTGTGTGTCAAGATCCATCATCCTTTTGCTTTGCAAGTGGGAGATTTTTCCTTTTTCTGTGCGATGGCTGAAGTCTTTACTACACCTCTACATTTACTTTCTCTCACCTGAATCCGGCCCATTTTTGCTGACATTGTGGTTTTAAAATATTTTCCTAAGTTATTTTAAATGCAAAAGAGCATATCGATTTTTAAAGTATTATATTGTCATTTTTCTGTTTTATTAAAAAACAAAACCAGCACCAGCTTAACATATTTCACAGCTTGCATCCTGGGCTTGAAAGCTCTGCAGATACAAATATGATCACAAAGGAGAAAAAAAAATATTGAAATGCAAAGTATCGGTATTACTAGATGAGTAGAAAATTAGCATGGTAACTATTTTACTGCTAGAAAAACTACCTTGCCCAGTATGTTTCTTACTCTCTGATTGAAGATGAAATAAAGTTCTCTCATCTTGTTTGTGTTGCTGATTTGTTGGATATTTATCGATTTACGGATCATAATGCACAATTTTTTTCCCATCTACAGTACGAATATTCTGTATCTGTCATGCTTTCTATGAGTAACTGATTTTCTATGATCTGTAAAACTGGTTTGAACCAATAGTTGCTAGTCATCAGCATTTCCAAGGGCTTTCTTGAAAGATACTCATTCATTCTGCTAGGAATCAATGAATTACAACTGAGCACTAGTATTGTACCATTAGATTTTCTGTAAAACATGCAGGAATAGATTTAGATGCAGGTAAGTTTCTATTTAATACATAAACATCTTTTATATCTATCGTATGACTTAACTGTAGTTCCTGGAAAAATCAAAATACCAGATCTTATGGGAAAAAAATGAGGTATTCATTGTCCTGTTTAGCCCTTGTGCTGTTGAGAGCAATAACATCACTGGGGTCATTTCTACCCTCTGTTAGGAGCTTGAACAGTTCTTGATGGTCCTACTCTGTTCAGGAGGGCCTAAGTACAAAGTAGTATCTGGCAACATAATCTGTCCAGACAACAGAGTTTTGACACAGCAAGGCTATAGGTTGTGACTGCAGCTTCACTACTTAGTTTATCCATCCCTTTGTATGCAAAGAGAGGCAGCAACAAATGTGCCCCTAAGTCGTTTCTGATTTTCTTGTGATTTAGGTAGTTCCTGTGCTTGGCCAGAGACTAAGCTCCTCAGCTGATCTGAATTTTGCTTAAGCCCTGACCTTAGGAGCTGTTGGTAGGAAATGCACAGAGTAGAGCATCATCCTTACCTTCACGTACTTAATATGCTGGGGAACAGAGGTAGTTGCAGTTATTTATTGCCTGAGAAATCTCGTTACGCAGGAAATATCCCTGAGGTTGAGGTCTGCTGTCTTTAAGCCTCTTTATGCTACAAGAGCAACAGAAGAGGCCTTAGGGCACCAGAGAAAATTTGATCCACTCTGTTTAGAAGAGCTGCTGTACAGCATCTTAGTAGCCATAGTTAAAGTCTTTGCCGAAGTCTACTAATGCTCTTTTATCAATGATGCTATTGAGAACTCAATTAAGTATTGCACTGATCTGTTTCATTTATCTTCAGACAATGCTAAATCTGTGGAAAGATACTGACACTTACTGTGGCGTAATTTGTAACTAAAATTTTGATGATTTTTATGACCTGACAAGACTATGGTTTTTAATTTAGCTGAAGAAGACACCTATGGCTATGAGTGCGGGGTGTTCATCCTAAATGACTTTTCTTTAATAGGTTTTCTAATCGGGAGTGCAGAAATACAACTTTCTTGTAGATGCTTACAAAGTGCAGTAAACCAGCAAACTGAAATTAATGCCAGGTTCCAGCCTCTGCATTCATATGACTTCAGTTCCACATGTCTCTTTAAAAGTCTCCTAATAACAGCCGAATTTTTCTCTAAACGAGTGAGTAAGAAGCATTATTAGCAAATGCCTTCTTGTAACAGTCTTCTATTGGAATTTTTCATTCTGTACAATGGTCATTTCAGGAAAGTACTGAACTGAATCATTCATTTCTTCTTTGAAGCATTTCAGATTTGGCTGGAGCATTTGCTTTTTTGTATATTGTTTTGGAAGACAGTGTACTGATCAATTAATAGTGAGACTTTTGAATTCTTAAACACCTCAGAGCTCAAAACTCCCTTTTCCCATCCCCTAGCACATGATGAGTTTCAGTTAAAGGACCTAATCCTGGCAGGCACTGAGCTCGATACCCCGCAGCAGGAGGTCATCTGTATCTTCACAAGGTGTTAGTTGATTAGATAAAGACTTGGTCTAAAGGTGGCTCAGGTTCTTTTCTGGGTTTTTGTCTTTTTCTGGGATGTTATAAAAAAGCTTTGTACTATGTTTTGTTGAAGGACTTTGAGGAAGAGCGTGGCACATGAGGAGGGAGGGTGTGCTGCTCATGAAGGAGGGGAAGAAGGTGCAACAGGGGGACACGAAGGGACATTGATAGAGAATGTGGGCTAGGCAAGGCAGCGGGAAGATGTGCCAGCGAGCAGGACATCAACTCAAGGCAGGGTCAAAACTGCACAGCTTTTAAAGCGAAGACGAATTGCTTGAACTTAATGTGGAAGGGAAAGGAGAAGAGATCTCAGTAAGAGAGGAGTGTCAGGGATATTAGAAATGGGTTTTGTTTTGTTCCCCTAGGTGACTTCACTTCTTATCCCTTTTTCATTATTTCAGGTAATTGGCTATCAAATGATCTCCTCGATTTTGGGACAGTCTAATTTGTTAGGACAGCTGTGAGGGCTGTGTGATTCACCTCCTCCATTTTAAGGCTTTGGAAATGTTCACATACTTCAGTTTTGTATTTGCTTGTAACTGGCTTTGTTGAAATAGAAGCTCAGCATTCACACCTATCAGTCCATCTGCTCCTCTGTTGTACCCATCTACCCATCAGGTCTTTCTGTGGTTCTTCCTGGATGGCATCCACACAACTTATCCCTTTACACCAGACTTGTGTTCATTTTAAATATTTTCAAAGGAAATAGTCACCTTTTAGAGGCTGTCTTGCTGGTGTAATGTTGCTGTAGCAGCCCACAAGAACAAGGGACATATTTTCCGTCAAATTTCTCTGATCCTCTAATGTCTTGTCCCTCTTGAACTGTCTAACAGCTTCCTGGCTCAGCATCTTCTAGCGGCTGTAATGGCACATCCAAAGAAAAATCAACAGCCTATCTTGCTCTGGACAGATTATAGAAAGTAGTGTTCAGCAGCAGCAGCAGCTTGCTTTCTTTCCAGAAGATTGCATTAGTCACCAGGTGATGCTTTCTTGTCACAGTTGTTCCAAGAATCAATGCATCACTGACCAGGGATGTGCAAATTCCATGGGTCATATTTTCATTCTCGATACTTGCATAACATAAAATGGGTAAAATATACCATTAATCAGCCAGTTTATATAGTGTCCTGGCTTATGATGCAGCTTTTTGCTAGAGCCTGGTCCCAGCAATTTCTTCCGGAGTGTAAGGTCCTTTTTTGGGATTGTTAAGCTTCTCTATGGATATCTTCCTGATCGATCTCTGTCTCCTTTCCAATTCTTTTTAATTAAATAATATGGCTCAGAAAAGTGAAGTTGCAAGAGTATGTACAGGCGTGGGCCATGGGAGGGAAGGAGTTGAACTACCCTGTCTCAGATGAATTTTACGTGGCTCCTCTTTGCCTGGGTTTCATAAGCAAGTCCAGGTTTCTCATCCCTTTTAAACCAAGAGAATGCTGTATTCTGCTCCCAGCATTCATGGACTGTTGTTGAGATGACACAAAGTATTGTCTCAGTAGATCTAAAGTAATCCTGTTGAAGAAAATGAGTTAAATAATGTAAGGGAATAAGATAGGTGAAGGCAGAAAATGGTCTAAATATTTTCATACCTAGTCTTTTGTGCTAACAAGGCTGAAAGGTATCAGTGCCTATGAGGTTAAAATGGCATACGAGTTACCTTTGGGTTTTGCTTTTTTTTCCCCAGAATTTTTCCCACTTTTCCTCTAGTAAGCAGGGTACTGACAAAACAACCTGGAGTACCCACCAGCTGCAGAAACCATTTTGATACCTTTCATCATACAGAGAATTAGAATGCAATAGTTAAAGTCTCCCCACTACAATGCATTTACTGGCTTATATTGTCATTCATATGGTGTGACTTTGGGTATTTTACATAACATAACTAATTGGTAATAAAACAATATTGGAATATAGAAATTGTCACAGAGTTCATTAGGCAGTAAGAGCAATGAAAAGAGAGCGTTGTAACCTACTGTAAAAAATGTACTGTTAGCCTGCTTTAACGTTTTTTTACTGTTACCTCCTGCTTTTCCAGGAGGACAGAATTCCTCTGAGGAAAAGCTGTTACTCCCTAACACGTCCAGCGAAACTTAGGGCAAGTGACAGATTTCCCTCAGCAGATTCAAGTGTACATCCAAGAACATAAAAAAAGTTAAGAGATGCTGGACAGAGGCCATGTAGTACCTTGTAGGTTAAAAGAGCAATTTTAAAATCAATACTTTTGTTTAACTGGCAACCAAGGTAGTAGTTTCAGACTGGGTGAAATATGTGAAGAGCAAACCCTTTTCACAAGGAGTGTTTTCAGGTTATCAGCACTGGAGTGCTATGCAAGGTTGTGTTGGACATGTACGACACCTGGGAATTGCAAATAAACTCATCTTGATGTAACAAAATCATGCATAATTATTTTGAAACCCGAGGGAGGTTGAAACGGCCCCAACTTGGTGATGTCCCGTCAGTGATAGACAGGCAGCTGCAGAATTTATAATGGCTTCCTAGAAGATGAGAAGGAAACTTAAAATAACCTCTTCTGCTGCAGCTCTCATACGTTTTCACTTCTAATTGAGAGATTTTGAATGGAATGGAGCAACGGCAAGCCCTTTGAAGCAGTGGGCAGGCACTAACTCTGGCCCGTGCGTACCCAGGTTTTGCTCTTCCTTGGGTTGTATGTACCAGCCTCCTGTCTGGTAGAATCACAGCGAGCATCTGTGCAAGTGTGGGAGTTACCTGGAGGTAAGGGGCAGCCTCCCAAAAGGTTTGCAAGTCTTCATTGTCCTGCTATTATTTTTATTATTAAAATTACTAGAAGAAATCACAAATCAGTTGAGGCACAGTTGTCTACAACTGCCATCAAACAAATAGTTGACAACCAGCTCTGTAATAGTGTAATCAATTGAGGAGGACTGTTACCCACCCTAGCTCCCTGATCCCTAGGAAAATATCTTTCCTCCTCTCAGCAGTTCTCCTCTGAATTTTTACCATCTGGAAAAAGAATCCAGTTACACCCTGATAATGATATACAACACCCAAAAAAATAAGTCAATGTATCAATCTCCTTAGCGTATACCAAATTCAAAGTGATCAATCAAAACACAGAAGATAAATCAGCCATCTTGGTTGCAATTCGTTGGCTTTAGACAGAACTAGATATTCTGCAGCCTTATAATGGGAGACTTTGCTTTTCTTTTTATTGCATGAGGCAACAAGTAGGCAAAATCTTCATAACAATTCTTGTGTAAGAAAGTGAGAACGCAAAAAATGCAACACTTGAGGCCAGGAAGCAGCAAAAATAAAATAAATTCAAAGCAGAATTTCTTGATTTTAATCATATATACCAGGAAAGATTAACCACCAAGCATGAAGAAAAGAAATCCTTATCTGTTATCTGATACTAAACACAAAGGAAA
Source organism: Gymnogyps californianus (assembly GCF_018139145.2). NCBI lineage: Eukaryota > Metazoa > Chordata > Aves > Accipitriformes > Cathartidae > Gymnogyps > Gymnogyps californianus. Next base: position 20,177,009 of record NC_059474.1, on the reverse strand, counting down.
AGGTTGCAGATCTTCTTCCTTTTCAGCCAAGGCAACTTCTGCTGCCTTGTGCATATCCTGAGCCTGGTTATTGACTGGCATGAAGTGAGTTACTTCAGAGAAGACGACCAATGTTTTCACGACTGAGGCTCCATGTGATCTATTCGGCCGCTGAGGTTCAGGTGCCGCTGCCTTGCCCCCTCACGCCTGGGTGCTGTGTTTGCCTTTGCATGTAATGCACTTGTTCCATTGCACAGCTGGAAACCATTTCAGTGTCAGGGGAGCTGGACGTTTCATGTTAGCAGGCAGGGGAAGAAAAATGTATTTTTTCTTGTTTGAAGTGGGAAAATTGTCAAGGAAGGGAGGGAGGAAGGAAGGAAGCTAGGTAGGTAGGTAGGTAGGTAATTCCTGGAAATGGTAAAAATGTTCCTGTTTAAAGAGAATCAGATAAATAATAGCAAGTGTTTTAAAAGCTGTCGCAGTTGTGGTGCTTGGTAGTGTAAGACAAAAAGTTCAGTTTTCTGAAAATTGGCTCGGCTCAGCTCCCTGGGTCCCCAAAATCAGAACTCCTCAAACCACTCCCTGCTTTTGAAAACCTGACCCTTTTTATTTAGGTGGCATTAAAAGAAGTGAAATAGAGGAACATAAAAAAGTACGGTAACACACAGAAAAACATAAGACTAAAAACAAAAAAGCTGAACAAAAAAATCTCAATGTATCTGCTTGACTTACTAAAATAGTTCTGTTTTCTTGAAAATGTTTATTGGAAAATGCATTACAAAACCTTGTAACAGCTGGAATATGGTGATCTAATTGCTGTTTCAATGGCACTGTGAACATGCAAACATATTTCCTATGCAAAATGTCAAAAAGGCAGCAATCAAAGTGAGGCTTTAAGCTTCAAAACAAAGACACAATGAGCTGATTTGTAAACATTTATTTCTAAGGTTACATTTAAAACCAAAATAGAACAGCATAGGTTTGGAGACAGTGCAACAAATCTTTTTACAAAACACAAGATCTGGAGAGAAGAGAGGTTTACTGGCTAAAAGATACTTGGGCTGCATCAAGATTTCATTCCCAGTGGTGCTGCAGCTCCCTGAAACCATCTATTTTTTCCCATTCAAATGAGCAAATCTTTGAGTAATGGAACGGGATTTTTGCCACTAGAAGGGTGCAGAGAGACCCGGAGATCCTTCCTGTGCAGAACAGAAGTCACCGTTTACCTTCATTTGCACTACTACACCCTTTCTGTAGACGTCGCTGGCTTGCCATGGGACTCGGGTCAACAATGATGTTGTCTTTTACTACAGGTGTTGAGTGAGGCAGGTTTGGAGTCAGTGCTGAGGGAGGTCGCAGGGTTTGGGGTGACCTGGCAGAGTCCTGTACCATTCCTGGGACGAATTGGTTCAGGGGCTGGTTTTTGCTCACTTTGGTTGTCTTCTGGCAGGACAGATGGTAACTTCAAGGTACAGTGTGAGCTGGTTGTAGTTGTAGCAACCAAATGCAGCGAGTGACTGCAGTATAACACAAATATTGAAGCCCAAGGATACTGTGCAGGATACTGCATATGACCTGGGAAGCCACATGCAATGGTCCATCTCGCGAAAAGAGCACTGTTGATTTTCCTGTGACTTACACCGGTGTGGTTAGCGTAACGCCACAGGCACTGCTGGACTTACACGAGTGTGAAATCAGCACCGGTTAAAATGAACGCACCCAAATCTGCACCAATCTATGCCAGCAGCATACAATGAAAATCCTCTTAAACATATACTTGATAAAGAAGTAAATCAGTTTGAGGAGTAAATTTACTTTTCACCAAGGCCATCCATTTGTAAGATTCTTACTGTATTGTGCTTGCAAATAACATTTATTTCTGTAGTGTAAATATGCAAGAGTTCATTTTAATAAAAAGTAAGCCCTAAAATAAGATAAACCCCATGACTAGACTTGCATTGAAGATTTAAAGTGCATTCATCTGCTGTTTTTCTATATAAATATTCATTGGTTTAGTGCTCTCAGGTGTTGGAACTTTTAATCTGCATTCAGATGGAGGTACTTTAATCAGAGAGTTCATAAAAGTCTCTAACTTTTTTCATAAAAAATAAAGTAGTAGATATAACAGAGGGTTGCAAAAGCTTAAAAAAAGCTAAACTGCAGCTCTAGGAGGAAAAAAAAAGTAAACACCAAATGGCATTTTGTGCCATAATATCAATATTCTATTAAAAATAAATCTCTCACTGTTAGACCGAAGAGTCTCAAACAACCTGTCACTTCACTGCAGTCTTCAGAGATGACTGATAATGGGTAAAAAATCCCATAGCATCTGTTTACCATGTATTCACACAAACTGTTAGGAATGTTTTTAAATGTCAGCAGTAATGTATGCATGTATTAGCTATCACAGAGCAACAGCTCGACAAAGACAGCATCACTGCCACACTGGGGGCTCGCGCTCTAAATTAGGGAGGTCAAGTGGCGGAGATAGAAGCTGAGTGTGTTTGAAACCATATTGTTTGCCTTCTGAAAACTGCAAGAAATTGTGCAGTCAGCTGCAGTAACAGTGCCGACGTACAGAGTTTGTACACTTTGAAAATAGCTAAGTGGGATTATGGTAAATCTTTCAATTGCAAGAAGGTTAATTGTGAAAGGCACCAAATTTAAGGTCAGTAGGACGCGCGTGGGGGCTAATGTGGTTTAGGCTGTCTTTTGCATTAGCAAGGTATCACATTTCATTTGGGAACCTAAGCATTCATCAAGTGTGGAGTGTCATATAGGTGCAGTTGCTGACTAAACAGCGTCTGTGTGACAGCGTTGTTACAAGCACTGTATTACTTGACAAGTCTGCACTGCTGAACTACGGAGATATGCTACAGGGTATTTTGTCCTGGCAAAGTCATCGTGCTGCAAGCCACTTTGCACGCTGAAATTCATAAATGAGTTTTTTCCCCCCCCGTTACTCCGTAATTGAAATATCTCTTTCCTTTTTAGTGTATGCAGGTTTTTTCTTGTTTGCCACTAAAAGCATACGTTGTTGAACGTTGGTTCTGCAGTAAAAATGTGCGAAGAGGGTTTTGCTAAATCATCAAGTAAATACATTTTTGTGCTATAAGCTTGTGTCCTCCTAAAATGCAGTAAGCCTGGGCCTGTCTTGAAAGTTGTGTGGGGTGCTGGGTATTAAGCAAAGTGACAGTCAAAGCAGATTGCAGAGATCAATGAATTCATACCGCTGCCTTTTTCAGTCCCTCCCCGACAAGTAGCTGGTTCAGCAGACACTGGTGTTGACACAGATGCACCGCCAAATTCAGTGAGGATCCGTGGAGACCATGGTGGGTCTGATTGCATGGCCAGGACCCCAAACGCAGAGTGTGAAGCCCATTAGAGTGTGTACTGTGCACAGAACGATCCACATGCTTAAGGTTAACCAGGGGGAGCGGGGCAGAGCGATGGGCTATTTGAATGCAGAGCGCACTTGCTGCTTTGCTACTCCCCCGTCCCATAGTGGGCATTTTGGAGCTGCCCATAAATGTATGCCCTATACAGTATATGGCCTTTTGTGAGTGAAGGGAACTCTACTGAGCATTTGTTAGATTGTCTCCTGTCCTGACATTTCTTTTATGTACGTATGGTCCATGATGGGTGATAGGCAGTTTCCATAGAGTTGTACTGGCCTTTAAATCTGGCAGTTAAAAAAAAAAAGCCAAAAAAGAGCAGAGATAGATCAAGGACATAATGTTCTTGATGAAACAGACTGAAATCCCTGAACAACAAAGAGAGGTTTTTTTCTTCTTTAATTATCTAGATCATTTGGCCAGCTGTGAGCCATGAACCCAGCTGGTCAGCCATGGGTGTGAAAGGGAGGTCCGCCGGGTTGCTTTGTTAGTGTAACTCTTTAGTCCACATTAAAAACTAAACATAAATGTTTCCTTTGTTGCAAAAATGATTCCTTAGGCTCGGAGGCAAGGTATCTGGGATGGGCAGGCAGAAGAGTCCGTTAGGAGATAGTCTCACCGCATGGATCAGCAAGGTCCTGATTCACCTTAGCGAGGGAAGCGGCTCTGGGGGCTGGCCAGCTTCTCGGTCGGGTGGTTTAGTTGGATCTTAGCAGAGCCGCGATCCAATTCTCTAACTTCCGCAGTGGGTAATTGCAGTTGAATTAGAGCCTCGAGAAAGTAATTATGAGAGGCATTGTGGAACACCCTGCTAACCCAGCAGTAAATTAAACCACAGACTGGGAACAACTGGAGATAGTGAGATTAGAGCTTGCTTTTGGAAATCTTTTTCACTTCTGGTAAGTGTATGTCTTTCTTTTTTCCACTTCTAAGGCTGAATGTTGGCCCTTGGAGTGGTAGGCTAGAGTCGCTCCTGTGATCAGCTGGGAAGAGACACTCCGTGGTTGTAAAAAGGTTCTGAAACTAGACGGGAGAAAATATGTTGGTTTTAGAGCTGGAGGAAAGTCCTGTGAAGCAGATAGGAGAGACCCACAGTTGAACACCCAGTGAAAGACTTGGTTTGAAAAACTCTGCAAGTTTCCTTGCCTGCCTTACTTCATAAGTATGTATAAAATTGTTTCATAATACAGATACTTAAGAGTAAGGACTTAAAGTTAGAATATTGCTAGACAGAAGAACCTGATTTCAGAAAAACTGCTTTAAATTAATTACTTGTGCACAAGCAAACCTTGAAGGAGAACTGTGAAACACTTAATAGCGGGAGTAAACAGCAATTTCAGGGGGCCAGTTTCTGCAACTTCCGTTCATGTAGCTGGTTCAGAAAGTATTGACAGGCTTTTTCATTTTTTACTGTTAAATGTTTAATTCACAACCTGCTCAAGGGTACTCTTTTTAGGCATCAAAGAAGATACCACTGCAAAATTACGGTTGAGTTATTTCCGCAAATTATGCATCATTTTTGAATATTGTGCAAAATGTATTCTACGGAGCAGAGAGCTGTCTTTTGACCTTTTAGAAAACTCTAATTTTTGTATGCCTTTCTTTATTAATGCCCTAATAAAACACAGAATATACTCTTATTTTTATATGAATTTTAACCCATCCCATGCTTGGGTCTTAGACTGATGCAGTGATTTTCCCCAGCTGAGGATCTGATCCAGTTCAGACTCAGCTGTTTGTGCCATTTGTGAAATCATTCCTAATTTGAATTCTCAGCTGTAATTTCAGAATAGAGGAGATGTCCGTATTTGGCAGATAAAAAGCCCCTGATAAAGCCCAAGTAGGAACATGGTGCATCAGTGGGCAAAGCAGAAAATGGGGCTCCTCCTTGCTTCTTGGGATTAGAATAGCATCCCTGAAACAGCAGAAGTCTGTTGGGATATCAGAGCAATTTACATGTCCTTTCAGCTTTACTGCAGGCTCTTCATGGCTGACCAGTCCTTCATTGTGAGCCCCTTGAGTTTGGAAAGTCCCTCAGACCAAATCAGAAATAACTGCTGCTAATATAGCTGTTCCTATATTTGGGTTTTCAGCACAGCTCTCTTCTCAGGGCATGTCTGCACAGCAGTGATAAATTGTAGACAGCCTCCTTTCCCACATCACACTCTTCTTTCTTGCTTGCATTAATGTATTTGCAGCTGAACGGAAGTCTGGAATGTGTAAGTAGTGATAACTCTTTATGTTACTTTAAAACATTTTCCTTGGCCTCTCATCTGGATATTTGAGATGGTCATAACTCTAATTCCAGAAAGAGATGAGAGTAGCCAAATGCTCAGAGGCAAAATGTATTTTGTGCTTGTTTCCCTAGTGCTTACCTGCTCCGTGACAGTCTGTGTGAGAGGCAGCAGGGAAAGGGTGGTGTGTCCCCTGCAAATTGTCCTCGGCTCATTTTTCACTTATATAAACTGAGCACAAGACCGTATACGTAATTCATATGCATGCACACGTATGTATGCATATGTACCATATGAGTTTATGAAGTACGAAGAATCTGTGACACAGTCTGGGATTGCAGATGCTGTCATTGAGCTGGAATTTGGGACATCTGTTAATCCTCACAGTGAGTGCTCAGTTTTGCCTCCCGACGTTTTGTAACAGCTCCTGATGTGCGTTTGACATGACTGTTGTCCCTTAACATAGTTTTCAGGCAGTGAAACGAATGCATAAGCACCTCTGTTTCTTCATCTACCCCTTGCTTTATAAGGCTTCTGTGTAGTTCTCCAACATCCTCCATCCAAGGTCCTTTTCAGGCAGGAATGAATTAAACATCTTGATGGCCACATAGTGGTATCTTGCTTTTGTACAGGGATAGGAAGACTAGGGCAGAAGCAGCTAAGTCATGCAGGTGATTGCAAAAGCTTTTCTCCGTATTTTAGCCCAAAGGTAAACAAAACACTTGCTGAAAATTTGATGTGTTTCGGAAACTGGAAGTACAATCCTCGGGTGCTCCTGAAAACATTGTCTTGTATGAGTTTCCCACAGTCACTATGAATACCGAGTATTTTTTCTATGGAAAGTATAGCACCTAGCACTGTGTTCCGTAACTGCTGATAACACACTGAGAGCCTCTGTTTCATGATTCTTGGTTGCATGTTTCAACCAAAAGACTGATTTCCTTATTCCTCTCCTACAAAAGCAGACACTTCGGCAGTATCTTGGATTTTATATGCCACTTGGATGGTTCCAAAAGGAACACTTAAATCACCCCCAATATTTGGCCAAAGCTTTGTACAGCATGGTACAATTTCACAAGAGCTGCCTATAAGTGGTATTTCTCAACATAAATTTTTAAAAGGAAGTGAAGCCTACTTTGGAAAGCAGACATTCACAGAGGCACGCAAGAAGTGTAACAATGAAAATAATTGCAATCCTCTAGAATTAGGAATGGTAAGAGGCCTTCTCTGAATACGTGAGACATTATCATCTTGAAAATAAATGTCTCAGAGTTAGTTGTCCGTGTTTTACTTTTGGCCTAGTAAAGGGCAAGTTGTGTAGCCCTGTAGAGTTCACCAATTTACACCTCTATACCACCATTTCCTGATCGGACATTGTTACCTACCTCTCCCTTGGGACTCCTGTAAGAGTGCATCATAGGGATGATGCAAAATTCTGGTCTCAGTTAAGCTGATAAAAATCCATGGTACTTTGCCTGACCTCTTGGGAGTTTGTCTGGATTTTATATTTGGTTGTTGATATACTTCTAGTTTTGCTTAGAGAAGACTGTAAGAAGCAGTCTGTTTTGGCTTAGACCTCGCTTTCTTCTCCTATCCTTTTACGTCAAATGTGGGACATGAACTTGGGTTCACTTGGAGTGCCATACCCAACTTTCTGGAGGCACATTTCTTCATCTCCAATCTATCAACGTTTCTGTCTATTGCCGTGTAACATATGGTGCTGATTCTTACTAAATAACAGTGATTTACAGTTTGTAAATGTCTAACTTAATTCTACATTATTTAGAAATCGATACTTAATTTGAATTGATTATATTTCTACATGCTTAGATTTTTTTTTTTTAATTTTTTTTTTTTTTTTTTTTGAGAAAAAGGCTGACTCTGGCACTGGTAGATGATGATCAAATTTCTCCATTAAAAGTCCTTGGAAGTCTTCCTCTGGTTGTCCACATACAATGATAGCCCCGTTCTAAAATGCTTGTGTTTCCTCATTATTAGAATAAAGCATTGTGGTTTTGATATCGCTGGCGGTGATTTGACTGATGCAATGCTAATGACTCCAATGGATATGCTTCTGATTTGCATTGAGATTGCGGAAAAGCAGGACTGGTCCCCAGATGGAGGAAAATTAAAAGTCCGGAGCTCAGTTCTTGCCTGCTTTGCATAATGTATGGTCTCTTGCAGAATGGGTGCAAAACTTAAGATTCAAGAGAGTGGGCAGTCAGATTTTTCTGGTTTTTAAAAGTGAGATGGTGGGTGGGTGAGGAGTAGCTACTCAGGCTTCATCCCCAGCTTTGCCTGTGGCATCCTCAGAGACTATGGCATTTTCATTTCCAGTCTGCAAAATAGGGTGAATAATACAACATGCTTAAATCAAAGTGTTGTTGAAAAGATTAATTATTTCTAAGTACACTGAAGCTAAATGCAAGTACTAATAACTAGAATTTGTAAAATGTTAGTTTTAGAGCCCTGTGGATGTGTAGTTGATTGATTGGCACTGAACAGATGAGTATTTAGAGATCTGGAAGTTCTTCCCTGTTAAGATACCAACCGTTGTCATGAAGGACTGAAGAAATTTGGTGTCATCAAGTACAAAGGAAAATTTACTGATTCGGTAAAACCAGAGGATGGATTTCTTACTTTCAGGGTAGGAATGTAAAGCATTTACATAAAGTAATTGCAGGAAGAAATAAGTTTGCCATTTCCAGCACTTTTTTGGCATTGTGGTGTCTAGCACAAGGTCTCTCGGGTGTAGCCTAGACTGACGTTGCTGGTGCCCTTCTTACGCAAAAGACCTCTTGTAATCTGGGTGCCCAGTGCCACATCTTCCTAGCTCTGCCTGCTTCAGCTGTGGAGTGATGGTCCCCTTCATGGACCACATGAGCAAAAAGGAAAGGAAAATAGATTTAGCCAAGTAATTTCTTACCCAGCACGTTCAAGTGTTACAGGATCCTAGGAAGACAGCAGCCAGCCCTTGCCTCGGACTCATGACTTCCTTTTCTTTCCTTTTGAGAGTACAGAGTTAATGTCCTCTGGTTAGAAGCCTTTCTTGCCCCCTCAGCCTGATTCTCTTCTACAATTTTTCCATCTTCTTTTGCCCTCAGTAAGAAAAATCCCAAACATTAGCCCTGCCTGTTGGTTTCTGTATGGAGAACCATTAAGAGGAAATGGAGCTACTTGCCGGAGCACAGGAAAAAACAGAATTCGTGATTTCTCTGTTGTTATCTGTAGCAAGCAGAAATGCGCTCTTACAAAATGGGGGTTCTACTTCACAGAGCAAGCTTTGATCCAACATGATAAAATACATGTTGTCTACCGGATAACAGGCATTTCACTTTCAGATAAGGGCATGTTTGCAATGTGTCACAAGCACACCTAACAGAAATACTAGAGATGCGCTGATTTAAATTTTCTTAAAGATGTGGATACCAGATGTGGCTCAAAAACTGGACTGATTCTTGAAAATCCTGCTCTCAATTTGGTGGGTTATATATATATTATACTTACATGAAACAGCAGAAATGAGAGATGGACACTTAAATTTTTCATCTTCTCTAAAATGGTAATGCTGTGAGAGTCTTGAGGAACAACTGAAGACTGTATTGGTACCTTCACTTTATAATGCCTTATCTGGAACCATTGGTGGAGAGGAAGAAATTGTATGAGTGAAAAAATAAGAATACTTTTATATAAGTACTTGATGCTAGGACCTTTCTAAGCTTTTTTTACAAAGTTCTAAAATACCCGGTTTTGTTCCCTTTTTACCCCCGTATCTTTATTGGTCAGGATTTCTGTTGTTGCCTTGGATTCCTGAATACCTCGAAAGAGACTTATTTGTGATATTTCCAAGAAAAATGAAAGCAGAAAATGTAAGAAATACCACAAGAAGGCCCATTCTCACAAGATTTCCCCTAAGTTTATATGGATTCAAAGGGTTTCATTTGCTCAGATGGCATTTGCATTCTTTGGTGACCGGTGATCAAGCCAAAGCTCAGTTCTGAGCACTGGAGCTGCTCTTCTCTTCTCAGCACTTACTTTTCTCAATATGGTTGTTTCTCCTGCAACTTCCTAAAGCATTTTGTTTTAAGGATGTAAGTAATTTTAGATCCGCATGTTTGTCTGAAATAGCAGGTGGTTGAGTGCAAAAGCAGAAGAATAAACCCGTTGTTAAAATTCTGGAAGCGCAGCACTGTCTGTTCTTTCTTTAGTGAATCCACAGGACTCCTCCTAAATTTATCCAGAGTCTGGCATGAGAAACTTAGTATGTTATGACATTTGTCTATACATTAAGTTCAGTGTCATAGATGTCTTATTTGTAATGAAAATATGAGGAGATACTTCAGTGATGAGCTAAGGGGTGTAGTGAACTTCTCAGTTTCTGAAAACATTTTGTTACAGATTTTTTCCTGCAGGAAAGGGAGTATCTGGTGGCCAAAGACATAGGGAGGACATGTTCACAAATACTGCTACAGGAATAAATCTACTGTAATCTTTCCTGAAGAAAGTATTATCTAATGATCCTGTTATTAAACTAAAAACAACCTGAACGATTTTATGACAAAGTTACAGGCATATTAAATTAAAATATGTACTGTATGCATCTATTTAAGTTAAAGCAGCATGCAATGAAATCCTTCATAAATGAATACCTGATAAAGGCATACATTGACTGTAGAGGGTTACACTCCTGATAGATCATCACTGCTGCTACACGAGATACATCTAGCAAGAGCAGGATAAGGATGACTTTCTTGTTCATCTTGGATATTTTTACCCCGAGTGGCCATTTTCTGTGTTAGGAGCCAGTATTCCTGGCATGTTAGGAAACAGAACTGAGTGAAAACATACCACGTTGGCATGACTTCCGTTTAATCTGCCATGTGAATGTGTGTGTGTTTGTGGGGGCAGAGTTCTGTTGATTACCCACCTCATATTTGTCGATGGTTGCTGAAGCAGTATCAACCTCTGAATTGAAAAAGAGATTTTGTCAGTTTTTATATAAGTGGTATGTCTAGGGATGATGTGCAAGACAGGTCAAACTCCAAGGCACTTCACCTGGGAGGTGCAGGTTTGCCAGAATGCCATGGCCTAGACAAGGTGAAAACCCCGCAGTGCTGTGGACGTCAGGTACCAGTTGTGTGCGTTGATCTGCTGTTGGGTGTTCAACCTGGACTGCTGGAGCAGCATGGTGTTGGAGTTGAAGTTACCAAGGCAGAGATGTGAGCACAACCGAAGAACAGCATAGTCTTAAAAGTGTGAAGAGGACCTTTAACTTTCAAGTGCTTTGACTATTGTAAGCATTAACCCAATGAAACTCAGCACTTACCCTGTTTTCTGGTTTTCTGTGTGATCCACGGTGCCCCTTTGCTCTCTGAACCTTGTATATTGGTACAAGATTTTCAGCTGTGTAGAGCCCCAAGCTAACAGGGTCCCTTATGGGCATTTTATACCAGTGTAGCCCTTGCATAAGAAAAGCTGTAAATGTAAAAGCAAAATCAAACCCTCTGGTTTCTGTCATTGACTTCTTGTTAAATGCACGTATGCTGTGTGGAGGGTAATTTCTTCCAGGCTGCCGGCGTTATTGGGGTGCCTTGTGTCTGGCCATAGCTAAGCAGTAGCAACCCCATTCCAGCAAAGTGAATGGTAAGGCTCATTAATCTCTTTTCAGCAGTTACTGGGTCTTTGAAAGACAGCAGTGATGCAAGAACAAAAAATAGCTCAAAGACAATGTCTTATGGGGAAAAAAAAAGAGATGCATCGTAAATAACCTCAGTGAAATATAAGGACCATTATCCTGAATCAGATTCCAACTGGAAGTGTGTCAAAACAGTTTGACAAAGTGCAGCTGCATCTCTAAGCAGGGAAGTTCAGAGATGTTCCTGTCAGATTTGTGACCCAATGTATGTCTAGGCATGCCTCTCCAAGATGATGCTTTGAGAATGAGATAGTAATGCCAATTGTCTGGATATGAAATGACAATATTTGACATCACTTCTGCTAATATTGCCTGCCAGAAAGGGACATTGGGGAATGATCTCTCTATCTGTCTAGAGCTAGAATCAAAATCCTAATATTGATCATCCTTGCTCCTCTTGTCATTTCTGTTAGCTGCCCTTAGAGTTTACTTCTCCCTCATACTTGATTTCATAGGTTGCTATTTGATCTTACATGTTAAATTTAGCATTATACTATGACTTTATGATCACAGAGTCCCCCTTACTGTGCTGGAAGCACCTGCAGGCACCAGGCTGTGGAGTCTTGAAAAAATGCTGTTAATATCGCTTGTATAACTTTGTCTGCTGAAGGTCTATTTTTTTTTTTAAGGGGGAAAAAAGTTAATTTAAGAAAAACACGGCTTTATTTTGACTCACAATTTGTGGGATTTTTCTAATAGCCTGACTCATGCCTATACCTGTAGAATTAAAATGCGATGTTGAGCAAGCATTCATGAGGATCCGGTTTTGTCAGGAGTCATTTTCCTTCTTCAGAAATAACACATGGGACTTGCACACTTATCTGGCAAGGCTGTTGATTCATAACTGTGTAATCTGAGCTTAGTCACTAGAGAAGTTTAGAAAGAAACATAACACAAACCCCTCAGGGTTTGAGGTCTCCACATTTTGTTGTGATTTCACAAAACTTTCTGAATTTTGATGAGACATGCAAAAAGCAAGGCTTTGTGGGGTTTTTTTTATGCATACCCATCAAAATAGGCCACATAGGTTTGCCATAAACAGTTCATTTTTCAAATTTATTATTTATTTTTTTATTTTCAGTAAACTGGGAAAAACCAAAAACTGAGGCAACATTTGTGTAGAGGGTTAATAGATCAACAGATTTAGCTAGAAAAAAAGCAGAAAAACTCTCTCAGGTATAAAGAAGAATCAGCACACATTAAGTGTGTCTCAGTCTAACTTAGGAAAATTCCCTTACTTTCAGAAAAATGCACAATTTGTATGAAAGAGAATATAGGTGATAGAGAAGTCATTTGCCCCACATGGAAATAGGAACAGAGATGACTGTTGAATCCAGTACACTGCTATTTCTAGAACTGTCTTCGTATAATTCCTTCCATAGTTCTTCTATAATGCTGATCAGAATCCATGTTAAAACCATTTACATTTTTCATCCATGTTATTTTTGTTGGAAGTCCGTTCTAGAGTGCTGTATCCTGAAGCTTACAAGCCTTCTTGTTTCCAGGTTAAACGATACTTGACTACTTTCTACTATAGTTATTTTCTGTATATTAACGTTGCCCGAGCAGTCCTCTCCTGCACCGACTGAGGTTTGTGTCCATCTCGGGAGCCAGCAGCTGGTGCCATGCTCGGGCTTCCAGAGAAGGTCTCACCAGAGCCGTGTATGAGCCTTCTTGCCCTTCCCTTTGTATGAACCTTCTTGCCCTTCCCTTTGATTAGCTTCTTGCTTCCCTTACAGTTATTCTTGTAAACCCATCTTCTCTGTTTTAACTAGGGGTTTCCCATGTGAATAATAAATACTTTGCCAGAGCCCAGAGACATAAGGTCACTACGTTGTCTTGAAAATTAGTCGTACCAAAGGAAGCTATTAGTTTGGTGTAGTCTGCTCTTGATAAATCCATGTTGATTTTCATGCCATTTTCCATTTGTCTACACCTCTTTTAGGTATTCCCTCTTGGAAGAGTTGTTCTAAAGCCTTCCATGCTAGTAAGATCAGATGAATGGGCTCATATTTGCGTGAATCACTTTCCCCTTTCTGAAGTATGTAAGTCATTTTATCTGCTAATCTTCAGCCATATAGTTCCACCCTGGCTTAATCATTTGTTCAGATGCCCAACCTATAATTTGGTGTGCCAGTTCTTTCAGAAGTCGGAAGCTGTGATCATCTTGTTCTTCTGACTTGAAGGAATTACAGAAATGGAGTTTTGCTTCCACTTCGGATTTGATTATTTCCATTTTTATACCCATAACTGCTTTTGCCTGTATCACCATCAGCACCAACATCTTTATTGTAATTTAATTTCTGTGGCGGAGTTTGCTACTCTTTCATCTCCCCCTGTTGTCACTGCATCATTGCCCAGCCTAGTCCAAGATGTTTACTAAATGTTACCATTAAAGGTGGAATCCTAAAAAAGAGCTACTAGGTAACCCATTTTCATGAAAATCAATGGTAAAACTCTCCACATGCTCCCACTGAAATTTTTGCATAAGCCTTACATTGCTTTCTGAGGGAAAAAAGGTGACAGAGGTGACAGGTGTAACATTTCAGTTGATCTTCAAAAATAAAGTAGGCTTCAAATTTATACTGCCCCAAATAATCATTTAATTTTTCTGCAAAAATACTTTTTTTTTTTTTTTTTTTGAGGGGAAAAAACCATGAGCTGGTATTTTTAGAGGAAGAAATTCCACCCAAACAACGTTGGCCTGCTTGTAGAATGGTGGGAGCTGCAGATTGCATAAATATATACTGCTTGTCAACCTAAGAGATTGTTTCACTGTAAACCTCTGCTTAAATGGCTGCATTTTGCAGATGACATTTAAAGTATCTGCATTCTGACGCTGGAAATAGGCACTTAGACTATTAGCTCTGTAAAACCAGAGAGTCAAATCTTACATCCCTTACCTGGGACTGCTTGCATAACACTTGCAGGACTGATCCCTCAGCTTGCAAAGGTACATGCTTTGAACTCTCTCTTCATTAGCAAACACAAAATTTACCTGGCAATAAAAGGTATATTTGTGTCATGTATAGTCACAATAATGTTTATTTAAATATTACCTGATTCTCTCAGCACTTTTATTATTTACCAATAGAAAAAATGACACCATTACTTTTCTTCTGAATTTTAAAAAATGACAATAGTGCAATTAAATTACTGAATTCATTTATATTTAATTGTAGTTTTGGTTTTAATGTGCTATTGGAGGACATTTCTTTCTGTGACTGTTAGTTTTCCATGCAACGTAAGAAAATCTAAAGCTGTATTAAGGAAATATATTACATGGGCAAGACAAAGTCTCATTAGTGTTATTTATGGCATGCTGAAACCTCATTAGGAGAAGGTATGCTGGATTCAAAAATGCATTACGGAGAATGGTTTTCTGGGAGGGTTAGGAGAGAAATTGCTTTTATTGTGTTTCTTTATCACATACAGAGTGGTTAGTGGACATGTTGGTTTCCTAAAGCGTAAAATAAATTAAGATATAAGAAAAAGAGTAATTAATCTAAGTAGTAAGTATAACCTCATTACAGATTGGGAATAGCCTGCACATGGTCACAAGGAGTTTCTGTTTACTGTTCACCTTAGTTTCAGCTAACCATTAATTTTTAACTTCTTTCACTGGAGGTAAAAAGTGATATTTTTCAGCATAGTAGTTTGCATCTTAAGCAGTAATAATGTGCTTTTAGTGCACTTCAGACCAGGGATGAGTGAAACTCGAGGTGCAGAGTCACAAATAGCCCAATTTAGGTAGTAGCACTTGCTCTAATGAGAGCTATATATCCAGTCCTGCGTAAATATTGTTTGGTAGGCATAGAAGGAAACCATTATTTGCAAGTAAATGAGAACAAAAGGAGAGTCCCTGAATTGTCAGTCTTGGGCACGAAAGTCATTCTGCGTGGGCGGTATCCTTCCCCGGGCTGGCGCTGCTGCCGTTACATCCCAGGGACTCGAGCAGCCCCAAAATGAAATCCCTCCGTTCCTGCAGCCCTCTATCCCCGCTGCTGCCGGCACAGACCAGATGCGAGCAGTTAGTTCCCCTCCTCGCCTGCTCCCTCCCGCTGCTGGTCACTGTCACCACTGTTGCACAGCTGACAAACTTCCTTACGCTGGCGCTTCACCGGGCTGCCTCTTGACAGCTGCGTTACCTGCTAGCCACGCGCATTGTTTTGACTTCTTACGCCAAATCCACTTAATGCTAATGCTGCACACCACTGCTCTGATGGCCGTGGGTATTCAGGCTCCCTACGCTGTGCCTGTTGCTAAAACGTGAGTGCCTGCGGGGCTCCTGAATAATAAAACATCTATTCTTCTACTAATAGTTCTTCTTACAGCCACTCCACGTGTGGCATCCATGGTGGCATCCGTAACATTTATGAATGTGGTTTATGTGGTTTGTGATAGAACTTGGCAATACATGCTAGCTTACCACCAAGGCTGGATCTGCTCAGTGAACCCAAAAATGCTGCACACCCGCTCTCCTTGTAGGTTTTTTCCCCCAGTATGCCACCTTAGGGTTCCTCAGCGCCCCTTAGATGTCAAGGGATAACTTCATGATAGAGTCACATAACTATTATAAGCATAGTTATTTATCAGTTGACAGATGACTAATGCCAGAGTTTTTCTGTGGGCCACATCCTTACTTTCACAGGATTTACGAAGACCTAGTAGTTGAACTAGATGCTGTCCCTTTTCCCCATCCTTTCTCCACCTAGTCAGTGCAGCCGTGCCTTTTTGTCTTCTCGTTATGGTTGCAGCGGACATAGTATCGCGTTACTACAGCACCTACAAACTACATCTGAAATGATGACCCTATTGAATTATTCCCTGTAGTAGAAGGAAGTCATAAGTAGTATCTGCTTAAAAATGATCTATTTATATAGACAAAGCAGATTGGGAGGGGATGGAAGGAAAGCACGCAGGCAAAACAAAGTGATGATTTTTAGAAAGTAGATTAAAACTACCTTCTTTTTCTGTTAATTTTCTTCTTTTAAAAGGTTTTTGGGAGAAGATGAGGGAGGGAGGGTATCTCACTATGAGGATAATGAGATGAGGAGGCTGGAAGGGACTCAGGAAGAAGTAAAAGAAACTGTGAAGAAAATGGACTTCGGGGAATGGTTCAGCAGGTTAGTGGTCGGTAGCAGAGGATGGTTGCAGTAAGACCATAGAAAGTGGCTGGTTATGTCTGATGCTGTCATTGTGCCTGGGCCCCGGCTACAGCTGACGTGCTCTTCCTGGATTAGCATCAGAAAGTGCTGCCCATCAAAATGAGGCCACTTTACTGTCAATATGCACATGTGTGTGATCTCAACTCACTCCAGGTCCTCAAAACCTCAGGTCCTTTGAGCTTGCTCAAAGTCTGCTGCCTGTGAAGGAAAAGGTACAAAAAAGAGGACAAAAGGCACAGGGCTAGAAGGTAAGGACAAGTTGAATTCACCCAGGAAAAACAAAACAGGGTATTTCAAATAAAGAAAGAAATGAGAGGAGTAGATAAAAGCGAGGAACTGATGAGTGTCCCCTGGCTTTTTTCAAGAATGTCTTTCTGCTCAGATTCACATAGATGGAGAACAAGGAAGATAATGTTGTACTTGTGCCTTAGGGAGATTGAAGCTGTGGGTCTGAGGGTTGCTGGAACATGTGGAATAAACAATCTCAGTCTTTCTTCTTCCATCTGTAATGCAGCTATCTTGTGCTGTGTGAAGAGGAAGCTATGACAAGGTCTCATCCTTCCTCCTCCATCTGTACCCTGCACGCTCTCTCCATATTGCTGTGGTGATGACAAATACTTACCTTTTCTCCTTTGCCAGCCTGCTCTGTGCTCTAGCTTACCATGCAGATTGACAAGTGCTGCCTCTTCTGCGACAAAACAAAATGAAGAAGCCTTGCTGAAGACACTACTACCCCACACTCAAGATGTGCTTACGTTCACACCCTTGTTCTGATGGATTCCCAGCACTCCTGAAGCCACACAGGGTGGTGAGCATGTCCAGAAGATGCACAAACTAGTTAGAAAGAGCTGGCAATATTCCTATATAACAAATCCAGGCACAGCCCTGAAAACGGTTGCAGCATGAGGGCTTCCTATCCGTAAGCACCTTTGTAGAGCAGAGCTGTGTGTTAGGCAGGGGATCTGAGCCACTCCTGACGCCTGAGCTGGAAGACAGTTGGTGTTAGTGGCATCCACTTGCAAGGTGAAAGAGGAGACCTGATGGCTGTGGAAGTGGACAGGGTGGCAAGCACCTCAGCGTTACCTCTAGCTGTATGTAAGCCACATGTCTGATTTAGGCAAATTAAGAAATAAAAGCAATCTCACTCAAGTCCATGTGGGTCTTGTGGTTTTGACTTCAGGATTTTTATCCTCTGTCATTTGGGATGATACTGGTAACTTCCTTGACATGGGGAATGTTAGTCTGTCCTTCTATCATTATAATAGTAATTTTAAAACATGCCTTTAATAATAGTTCTTAATAGCACTACAATATAAGGGTAGTGCATGCTAAAGATAGAAGACTCCAGATGCGTTCGTGATGAGCCTAGGAAGGCTTTGTGTGATTAAGATGAATACTTCTGTTATGGCCACTTGTTTTTACATGTATTACTGTGAAAGGGGTGAGCAAAGAAACCACGTAGGCCAGTCAGAGTCCTCTCACTGCTAGCTGGATTTCCCTTTGGGAGAAAAAGGGACAAGCCAAAATTCCTTTTGCATTCGTTTTTAGAGCATTTGCATCCTCAAATAAGTGAAAAAGGAGTAATTTTCAAGTGCGGCCAAATTCCTGGCAGACCGTGACACTTCCACAATAATCATCACGTTGAGGGCTGGTGTCACATGGAGGCTTACTGGCAGTACTTGCGCGGAGGCCTACTTCGGAAAGAAAAGCAGGCAAATTTCATTCCAGTTCCACTCTAAAGAGGACATGAGAGGAAAATGACAATGAATTTGATTTTTGCTTTCTTTGCTTTTCACAAAATGAGGGTGTACAGGTGTACACAAAGGCTCAAGAACTTGCACCTGTCACTAGGAAACCTGCCTCAAGATTTGATGCAATATATTACTTGAAAGGTTTATACCATTTTCCCTTTGTCTGTTCTGTACATTGTTAGTGTTACTAATCTTCTATTACCAGGAATAGAGCAGGCTATTTGTTGCTCAAGTGTCCGTGATGATACGTGAGAAATTAATCTGAAGATACGTCGAAGTTCTCCACCACGTCGGCATTGATCGGGTGGAGAAACTGAAGATTATTAGTTTGCAGGAATGCCTGCTTTTTATCATAACGCCTAAATAAAAGCAGCATAATAAATGAGAGAGAGGAATACAATGTGCAAAAGACAAGGCTCTGCCTTGAACACAGCACAGCAGTCATTGCCCTTTTATAAATGGGAAATGAAGAATAGTCATTGGTGACCTTACTGAGCTCTGCAAGTTTGTTTGTTAAACAGAAAGTGGTTGTGTTGGAGCCAAACACCTTTCTTCCTTACTGTAATTTTTATTTCAAAGAATAATTTTCAAATAATTTAAGAGCAGTCTAAGCTCAGCCAAGGATTTGGGGAAAAGAAGAGGGCAGTAAAACAGCCATGCTGTGACTCCCATGAAGCTCTGCACTCTCCAGGGGGGATGTAGGTGAAAATGGTGAACCTACCCCAGAGAATGAAGCAGGATAGGTTGATCTGATCAAAATAAAGCTTGAATACTTGGCCAGTGGTGCTAAATTGATATTTGCCCCCAGGAAAATAATATTCTTATGGATCAAAGACCATTTTTTTGAAAACTCCTAGCCGTTTTCACCGTGGATCCCATGGCAGTTGCAGGATGGTCGAGGAGGGGTTGTCCTTTGGAAGGGCTGGGTTTAGTTGTTGCCCTTGGAGTGTCAGAGCCAGCACAAACCAAGACCAGCAGTCTGCAGGTCCCAGTGGGCCTCCACTGAGCACCAAGCACACCAACCTGTGCTACTCTTCACCACAGCCAACAATTATTTCATTGTTAAATCCAGGCAGCATGCTTGTTAGCTCTGCAAGGATGAGCAGTGACTTCATAAGAAGGATTTAGAGAGGGTTTTTTGGTAATTAATGGTTTGTCATAGCATTTTCAGCTTATTTTCTCTATTTTCGGTAGCTGTATGACCTAAAATTATATCATGGGGAAAAAAACCAAATGGGTTTCCTTTACTCTCTTCCTGTTAGCTAAGCAAATCCTTGCACTCAGGTCTTCTAATTTGTATGGAATCATAAAAATTAGAAATGAGAGAGACCTGTTAGTCCTTCTAGTGAAGGATTATTCTTTCCTTATAGACATCATTGTTTTTGTAGCCTAGTTTTATATGACTCAGTTGACAAGACCAAGAATATTCAACAGGATATTGTTTCTGATATATAATTTTAAAGGTGAGCCTATAGATGGTCACAAGATCGAAGTCAGTGTCATTTGTCTTCCAAAGGTCGCAGTACCAGCACTCTTCATTTAAATCCTGAAATGGGTCTGAGTATAATGCATTTAGTTGCTTATAATGCATTTAGAAATAATTTTGTACTGGTTTTGAAAGGGACTTAGTTGAGGTGGACATCTCAGGTCCCTCACTACATCTGCTGATGGTCACTGAAATCTGTGGCTGTTGCAGGACAGGGTCTGCAACAGAGAAGCTCCTTTTAGCACATGTTATTTAGTAATGTAATATCCTATACAAAGGCCAGTTATTCAAGCTGTAAATGGAAGAGCTGAATTGCCCCATAAATTTCAGGCTTATTGATGTGAGTTGCTTCTAATATTTCTATAGGGAAAAACCCACTTATTGATCACTCGAGGCACTGTCTTACTTCTGACATTAATTTAGTTGTAGATTAGGTTGGAATGTATTACTTTCATAAAGATCCTGAGTGGTTGGAGTCACGCAGTGAAACTGAAGCACAAATACCAGCAGACTGTATGGCTCATGACACCGTCTGAAATAGCAAGCAGCACCAGTGAACTGGCATGCTTTCAGTTCAGTTTCCACTGAGAAGGATTATTACAATAACAAACAACAGGTAGGGTTTTAATGAAATAGATCTCTTATTTGAGCTGCTCAGGGATCATCCTCGAAAGTCTGCCTCTAGGTGCTTTAGGATGAGTGAGGAGGCTTCAGCAAAGGATTTGGGCTAGTTTATGTCCAGCACTGGAACAGATGTCGCAAGGGATTAACAGAGCAAGTGCCTGCAGCCAACTATAATCTTAGTGGGTGTGGTGGGTTGACCCTGGCTGGACACCAGGTGCCCACCAAAGCCGCTCTATCACTCCCCCTCCTCAGCTGGACAGGGGAGAGAAAATATAATGAAAGGCTCGTGGGTTGAGATAAGGACAGGGAGATCACTCACCAGTTACCATCATGGGCAAAACAGACTTGACTTGGGGAAATTAGTTTAATTTATTACCAATCAAATCAGAGTAGGATAATGAGAAATAAAACCAAATCTTAAAAACATCTTCCCCCCACCCCTCCCTTCTTCCTGGGCTTAACTTTACTCCTTATTTTCTCTACCTCCTCCCCCTCAGCTGCACAGGGGGATGGAGAATGGGGGTTGCGGTCAGTTCCTCACATGTGGTTTCTGCCGCTCCTTCCTCCTCAGGGGGAGGACTCCTCACACTCTTCCCCTGCTCCAGCGTGGGGTCCCTCCCATGGGAGACAGTCCTCCACAAACTTCTCCAACATGAGTCCTTCCCACGGGCTGCAGTTCTTCATGAACTGCTCCAGCATGGGTCCCTGCCACGGGGTGCAGTCCTTCAGGAACAGACTGCTCCAGCGTGGGTCCCCTGTGGGGTGACAAGTCCTGCCAGCAAACCTGCTTCAGCGTGGGCTCCTCTCTCCACGGGGCCATGGGTCTGCAGGTCCTGCCAGGAGCCTGCTCCAGCACAGGCTTCCCACGGGGTCACAGCCTCCTTCGGGCATCCACCTGCTCCAGCGTGGGGTCCTCCACGGGCTGCAGGTGGATATCTGCTCCACCGTGGACCTCCATGGGCTGCAGGGGGACAGCCTGCCTCACCATGGTCTTCACCACGGGCTGCAGGGGAATCTCTGCTCTGGCGCCTGGAGCACCTCCTCCCCCTTCTTCTTCACTGACCTTGGTGTCTGCAGAGTTGTTCCTCTCATATATTCTCCCTCCTCTCCTTGGCTACTGCTCTGCAGTAACTTTTCCCCCTTCTTAAATATGTTATCACAGAGGCGCTACCACCATCACTGATGGGCTTGGCCTTGGCCAGCGGCAGATCCAACTTGGAGCCAGCTGGCATTGGCTTTATTGGACATAGGGGAAGCTTCTAGCAGCTTCTCACAGAAGCCACCCCTGTAGTCCCCCTGCTACCAAAATCTTGCCACGCAAACCCAATGCAGTGGGAAGTATTAGCATTGCCCAGAAATGGTATCGGTGGCAGGACAAATCTCCTGAGAGAGGTCAGGAAAGGGCAGAGTGAGATTAAGGCCACTTCGCTGCATTAGCTGAGAACTGTGGCCATGCTAGGGTGGCAGGGGTGGGGAGTGGACTGCTCCTGTATTTGGTCAGCCTCCCCTAAATCTTTATGACAAATGTGCTTTGCTAGAGTCCTGTGAGAAATACTAATAAGCGTTCTCAATGTAGCAGTGGGGGCCAGCATCCTCTTTTGTATTCCCTGTACTGGTTCTGGTTTACTGAGAAGTGAGGCAGCATCTTCGGCTTGATCCATCCTGCCCACACAAGGGAAGGGCAGATCTTCCAAAGTCCACTGCAGCATGATGGATGGAACAGATTCCTGTTCCCCCCTGATGAGGAAGGGTTCCTCTCTTCACAAATGGAAAGTGTTACCTTCTGCTCTCTGGAGTGGGAGAGTTGATCCTGTTAGCTCTGCTGTTCCTAACAGAAGTCCTCCAAGTCCTGCCAGAGCAGGATCATGGACTTGAAGGCAATTGCACGAGCTTGTGTTCAGCTTCTTTTGGCAGTACCTGAGACTTTGGGATCTGTCTTGCTTGTGGATTGGAAAGATGTCACTGGCAGATAATAAATGGGGATGCTGTTTAGGTGAAAAAGATACAAAGAAAGAAGTAAGATTCATTTCTGATGTTTACCTTTTGGTCTGTATGCACTGAGGATTATAAATGCAATAAAGCTATCACTGTAGTAAACCCTGACAATGCTCTGACTCTGAGCTGACATCTCTTCTCCAATATAGCTAACATCAAGAACGGTAGCTGCCTACCCAGGTAAAGCAGTAGGGTCTAGTGATGATCTGTAAGGCCATGGGAATTGCTACACCTCTTCAGCTCTCTAATGCATCTAGACTGGATGGAACCTGGTCTCCGAAAGTGGCTGGCACCAGCTGTTTCCAGCAAAGGGTAGAGAAGGGTTGGGTGAGCGTCAGAGCAGTCAGACGTGCCAGTCCTGCATTATGTCCGACGTGAATCTCCAGCTCTGCAGGCTGGCATATACGGTGAAGCACATATCTTCATTAGTGGTATCTGCTTTAAGCTTGAATTTCTTACTATTACAGCTGCACTAACACTTGGAGAAAGTTGATAACATTCTTTCCCTCAGGCACTTCCTTTAGCACTGAGTTCCACTCTCTAATTACATATTTCACAAAAAGCATTTGATTTTGTTGGTTTGAATCTGCCACCTTTGGCTTTCATTGTGTGTCTTTACCTTGTTGTTTTGAGAGCCAGAAAGAATGGACCCACTGCCTTTTTACCATTCCTTCCTTTAGAAAATTGTATCATGTCCTGTGCTAATAATTTTTCTTCCTTAAATTAAAAAAAAAAACCCAACAACCTGGTTTTTTTCTGTCACTTTTCATAGGAGGGATTTTCCATGTTCTATTTTCATTGCCCTTCTTTGACCTACTTCTGCAAAGGGGAGAGAGGAGTACTGTATACAGTCTTCAACAGGAGGCTGGAAGACATATACAAGTGTATTTCCATTATATGTGATCTCAAATTTCTTCTGCATGCATCCTAGCATGTATGGACTTCTTTCATCATTAAAAGAAAAAGATAATGGATACGTGGCAGGAAGGAATTGGTGTGTGGCTGCGTGTTACACAGGGGCTTTTATAAACAGGGGCCCGTTAAAAGCAGAAATACATACCTTGATGAAGTGATACGCTGCATTAAGGGCAGATCCACAGCTGTTACAAAACTTTGAGTGCAAACCCAAGTCTTCTGCTTTCTGTTCTACCATCGTGACTGGATGGTAGTATTCCCGTCGGGTGCCTGGCCTAGCATGCTACAGGAGGTGGGATCCAGAACCACAAAGGCAAAATATCTATAAACTCATTAAACTGTTCAGGCCACTACCCAATGCTGGTTCCTAACAAGGAGGTGAAAGGACCTCTGGAATACACAGAATGCATCCTCAGTTGGTGATAAGGGATTTAGTACACTTTTAACCATTCCTGGTTTTAGTATTGGTATTATATTACTATCTAGAGATCCAAATCAGAGTTGGAGCATGGAGGCAAACACGTTACAGAAAGATGGCCACTGTCTTTTTGACTCAAGCCTAGAAAATGAAGCGAATTCAGGATGAAGAGGAACATGTTTAAGTTAATATTTTATTCTCAACATGTGTCAAAGCAATTTAGTTGTTCTCTTCCTGCTCCTTCCTTTCTGTGCCCCTCTTCCTCAGTGGTGCTGTTTAAGGACAGAGCTTCCAGCCTTAACCCTGAATTGCCTTCCTTTGGGATTTCAAGTAAGAGGCTGGATATTGCTTTAACGTAGGGGTTTTTGTAGTTTAATTTATTTTGGTTGGTAAAGAATATTCATCAGTCATTTAATTTAGAAGGTATCTATTGATTCCTTTCTGCTCATTTGGTATTTTCTGACATTTTATAGCACTTGCTATTGATTTATACAAAATCCGTAGTCCGAACGTCCCAAGCAGTGCTTTATTCACTTGTCATTTGCTGTTTTTCTTAACTAATAAATTTAACAGCCGTGTACATCCAGTCTGTTAAGATCTCGTGGCTCTACTTTCAAAGAGATGACAGTCTGGCACTAACAAATGAGTAATTCTTTCAGGCAGGAGCTTAGAAGTTGCAAGATAGGCAAGACAGAGAAACAAGCTCCTCCTTGAGTGGTTAGCAAGGCAAAGCAAGCTCCTCTACTCAAAGGACACTTAGGTTAAGGTAGGGAAAATACAGCTCTGCTTCAGCCTGTGGAATGTCACACGTTGTGGGGCTCTAATGGCAACTTTATCTATAGCTTGTCAACAGGTAATCAATTTACACGACACATGCAGCAATACATATGAGAGCAGGTATGTCTAAACGGTGCTGATCTGCCATGCCGCCAGCTTGCCAGGTGCTATAGTTAGTTCTGCAGGGCTGCAGCAGAGGGCAGGGACTCCGTTAGGAGGGTGGTGCCTTCAGCAACTGGTGTCGGAAACCTCCACTGCAGGTAATAGTCTAAACTGTACTTCCAGAAGTGATCAGGGGATTTGATGAGCCCAAGTCTCACTGAAGGTCAACGGAATTAGGTCTCCTTCGTCACTGGTACCTTCTAAACTATCTTTTAAGTTTGGGTTTCGGAATGAGGTATGAGCTTTGTGTGATCTCAGATATATGGGAGAAGATGCTGGAGTCCTGTGGAGCAGGGGGCAGGGGGAAGCGGGATCTGCGGAGCTCTGAGTGCTTAGGAGGTGTCCAAACACACTCTTACTTGCATTGCGGATGGTTCAGTCTTGGCCATATGTACTGCACTGCACAGTATATGGGGATGGTGTTTAGAGACACAAGGTGGCTGTAAGCTCCGTCCAGAAAGATGTTGACTTTGCATGGAGCCAGGAGAGGGGGAGTCCTCTGCACCAACTTGGCCACTTGGGCATGAGGTGTGTAAGTCTGAGAGTCACTCTCAGTTCCTCCAACTGTCAGCAAAGGGACGTCCACGGGGTGGTGGTTTGTGTCAGCCTAAGGTGAGTACCTGGGCTAAAGTCAGATGACCTGCCCTCTGCAAGTGCCTTCCTTCTCTCTCCTTTACTAAAGGGACCCAGCTCAGGTATGGACGGGTGAGATTCAGGTTCCACAAAGCAGGTGAGATGAGTGTCATCACCAGAAACTGCCCTTGTCTCGCTGTTTTTGGGACATATCCTGAGTACAGCAAGTTTGACAACAGTTCCCTGTGGACTGCTCTTCCCTCTCTCTGGCCTGTTGATACAGGCTCCTAAAAGGAAGCCTGGTTGATGAATAAGAAGTACTGTGTGAATAGCTTTAATATAGGCTGTGTAGCTATGGCTTGGCTTTAGTTCAGGGACAACTTAAATTTTACCCTCAGTAACCACTGTATAGTTGAAAGTTAAGTACTTCAAAATTTTTCCCTTTCATGCGTGCTCCTTGATCTGGGTTGTACTTGAAGACATTTGTAAGCTCTTCCTCTTCAGTCTCTTAGAAAGTGCTAGAGGGACCTTTTTGGTATAAATCTCATGCCTCCACGAGTTAAGGTGCCAGCCATGAGTCTGGCACTGAAAACACGCTACGTGCTGAAGACTTGCAATCCAAGAGGCAGAAATGCATAAAGATATTCTGCACTGAGAAATCCCAAGGATCCCTTAGTAAGTTTACTAGTTCACACCATTGTCCTCTGATGAGAAAACTCAGAAACGAAGGTTATTGCAAGGCTGCGATGGGTATGTGTGGTAGGAAAACAAAACTGTAGCAGGCATTTGATGCATACCAGGTACTAGACTTCAGTGGTTAATTCATGTGGAACTGGTAACAGAGATCAGAGTACAACGTTTGGTTAGGGAGAAGGAAATGAAGGATGGGTGTATCTAGGACTGTTAGGAGAACACACAGCTTTAAAAGAAATATGTTGAAATGTGATGGGCCCATACTGTGCTGTGTCCGAGCTGACCTCACCATAGCTTTTGAAAGAGATGGTGAAAATTGCTTGTGTTTATCCTTGCATTCCTCCAACAACTATATCAGTTAGTCTACTGGTATCTAGCATGATGCTGAGTCTCCTCAGAGTGGATTTCAGTGCTCTGCTAAAGACCCTTCGTAGCACTGAGGTCACCGGGAGGCACCTGAACCCTTTCTTGCTTCATCGTTGTTCCTGATCATGCCACTGGAGAGCAGATGGCTGACGAGGAGCTCCAGGCAACCTTGCCAAGGTGGAGATGTATCCTCCTGACCATATCCAACATAGGTAACGCTACTGCACTTGGGCGGATAGGCCTGTAAGGGCTGTGTGAGTGTGAGAAGCCAGTCCTTACCCAGAAACAGCACGCATTTCACAGTTCAAGTATTTTGAAAAATCGGGATGTGCTTGGGTAGCAGTTCAGTATTCAAAAAAACCTTGTGTTTTTCTCACTTTGTTTCTTCACACTGCTGGAAGCTATATGGTGGTATCACAGTAATAAATTGTAGTTATATTAAAAAAAAATTAGCCTGTTGTTACAGTCGAATCCGATCCTCAGGATGGACTTCTGAAGCATCCTTGTTACCTTGTGCTGATAAATCCGTTCTCACACTAGCACTTTTCTCACTATTGGAGATGGAATTGCAGTGAAAGCCTTTTAGACTTAGAGCTGTAATATCCAGAGATGTTTTGTTTAGAGTAGTGTAAAATCAAGTATGTTGTATGAACTTCAAGCAAGGTACATTTGAGCTGAGCACTGGATTACAGAGAATGATGTATGGAGCTTCTTTAACTGTGTGGAGTTAGATTTGATTCTTAGCAAATAAGTGACAGATTCATATGTAGGGGAAAATTGAAGTTCTCATCTATATATTGTTTTTATTATGTTTTCTTTGCTTCAGGCTCTAACATATCAAAGACATTGTGGGTGAAAAAAGTAGTTTGATTTCCATCAATAAATGTCTTCATATTCTTGCAGCTCGTACACAATTTGGGCTATTTCATGGTGGTGAAAAAGACAAGGGATAGTCATGAAATAATTCATTGCAATCCAGAGCAGCTTAGATTGGAAGCATTGCTAATATTTACAATTATCGCCAAGCCCTTTCCGTGTGCTATCTGTCTTAGATTTAGAATTATGCTCCTGGCCCAGTATGAATATGTCGGTATGTTGCTTTGCATCTGTCTTTGCCATATGCAGAGTAAGACAAGAATTCCTCCTGCTTTGTTTTTAAATTTTTTTATTGTACCCCTCCAAAATCAGACCAGCTGTTGCCTAGATGCTGCCTTTCGCAAATGACAGCGCTCTTAAAAAGCGAGCTTATCTCATCTCAAGGATTTGTCATCAGCGTCGTTATATTTTGTTATTATCTGGGAGGTAGGATTCAATATTGGCAGTACCGCTGGCCCTTCGTCACCCCTCTAATGTGGTTCAAGCACTCCTTTGCTGCCAGACAGTGGGTGGGTAGCGTTAAAGACGGGGTGCGTTCCACCGAGGCCAGGTCAGTGGCTTTGGGTTACCTTTGCCTGGTGCCTCTGTTTAATTTAAGTAGAAATTAATTTTTTTTTCATTCAGAAAGCAGAATTCTAATAAGTAATTTCTGAATGAAAAGTCCCTTTGCATCTCTTTTGTTGCCAGCCTGATGCGCCCCTCTGTGTCGGTGCAAGCATCTGGCTCCTTCTGGCATTTGTACTGCTTTACCTTGTGCTCCCGGGGTCTAAAAATAAAATATCCATACGTGTAAAAGGAGCCGATGTTCACGCGCGCTCCCAGTATGTAACACAAGTCCTAAAGTCACACTGAACGCAGCAGACACCCACACTGCCTGAGCTCCTCTGATTATTTAACTAAAAGGAGAAAGGGGAGGAAAAAAAACCCCACGGAGGAGAAATTTGGAGCTGCAGGAGGGAGGCTCACGACGTAGCCACGATGCGGAGCGGCTTACGCTAAGTACCGCTCGGCACGTTTAGTTTTATGGTGAGGACATTGTCAAGCTGTGGAAGGCCCAAAATTTGTGACAGTAGATGTTTGTGAAACCTGAGGAAAATGGAAATGTTTTCCAGCAGTCTAGAAGAAAGGTGCAAAGGAAGGGGCTTTTGTTTGTATTTCAGCAGCCCTGTGCAGAGGTCTGACTCAGCCCAGGGAGGATGGCTGGGGTTCTGCAAATGCAAATCCACAGGAGAAAAAATGAACCTAAAAATTAATCCAATTTTTTTTTGTCTGCTTAGTAAATAAACAGTGTGAATGGCAAATAATCAACACTTTAAAAAAAATCTCATCCTAATAGGCATAAACTTTATGAATTTTAAAGATATCACAGTATAATTTTTTTACAGAAAAGAGTTGTTTCAGCTAAAAGCAAGCTTAAAAATTAATCTTTTGGTTTTGTACTGAAGTAGTACTCCCAAACAAGAGTTTGTTCCTTGTTGCTGCCTGAAACCTTGATTTCCGAAATGCAATGAGTTCAGCATTCTCAGCTAATCTGTGATAAATGCTATAATAAAGTAGCAGGACAGACTCTCTCTGTTTTTTTTTTTAGTTTGGTAAAAAAAGCCAGACGATGTTTTAAAGAGTTGATGGGGAGACTAAACTGTCTCTCAGTGAGATGAAAGATGGTGGTGCTCGGTTAAGGAGTGATAAAGAACATCATAAAGAAAGCCTGGCGATGCTCAGGGTATGTATGTGGCAGGCATCTCTAGGTGCGATGCACGGAGAGCAAGCTCAAGCAATTTTTTTTTAAATGTCTTACATTGGGACTAATTTTTTCTGGTTGGGGGTTGAAATAATTGTGTCCTGCTGAACCCATTTCTGCATTGCTGAACCTGAGCTCTGAAAGAGCTCAGCAGAGAGTATGGTAATGAGCCCATTTCTATCAAAATGGCCTGTATTATTATTCATGTTTATTGGCTGCAGAGCGGTTCAGGAAGCACTTTTCAAACAGATACGCTGAAATATTTTCTTTTAAACAGACCCAGCAGCTATTTGTATTTCCTTCGCTTGAATCCACCCCCCCGATGCAGTCTTGATTATAATGACACCAAAAGAGACAATTATTGCAATATGTGAAAAAAACACTTTTGGGAAAGGCGTATGAGAATACTTTGGATAGTATTAGCAGTTCTGCTGTACTTTACATCTAATTAGGGCTGTTCCACAGTGTCACCAACCCTCTGTCATTACCCTGCGAACTCCCCGGCTGCAGCGATGCATTTGCCGGACCAGTGGGAACGTGTCAGACCGCAGTCACACTTCCCCAAATCTTTTCACGTGTGGATCCTTCGTGTCGACCCTTTCCTTCCCCTCCCTTCCCCTCTCCCCCCTCATCTCCCCCCCACCCATGGTGTGACATTTTCTTCATGACAGTCTGTCTCCGAACTGCACTTGCTGCTGCCTCGGTAAAGGCTTACAAAGAGAGTGTAACAGCCAGTGGCCAATCGAGTTTGTGCAAGCTCCATCAGCTATGGATGAAACATCCACGAGAGAGAATAAGGACTTAGAAGAAAACTGGATAAAAGGGCTGCGACGGGAAGCTAGCTGGCAGGTTAGTGATACAAAGACGTATGCTTGCAAGTGGATTAAATCTCAGCGCTAAAAATCTCTGAACTTTTTAACCTAAGCATAGGTGAAACATATATGTTTATTTGTAGCAATGCCTGAAAGCATATTCCTATGAGAGCAGTTATCATTATCTTCTTATTTTCTTGGAAAGAATAGTTGTGAGATTCCAAAGCCATCTATTCCAAATTGAAGGATGAGTAAATAGTTTTATAAATCTGCAGACATTACTAACTGCACACTTGCTTAATAAAGGTCCTTGCAATAACAAGTTGCAGGTGCATGCTGTAATATCAAAGGAAATATGTGGCTCGTGTCTGTATATATGCGAGTTTATTCCATTAAAAAATATAATACACCACCTGTCACCCTGTTACTTAATTGTGTCATAGTAACTGTAACAAGGGGTTTCTTTTAGCTTCTTTTAATGAGGCAACATCTTTAAATGCACAATGCTTGTTTTCTTTATTACGCTGGACTCACAATAGATGTGTATGCAATTCAATCCAAAGGCAGGCAGTTTTCATTAAAGTGTGCGGAGCAATAATGTTTACATTATGCAGTACCTTTCTGGAGTTTGCAGAATTAGATACCATTTCAGACCTGCTAAGCCCCACTGAGTGGTTGTGATTGCTCTTTACATTACATCCTTAGCATCGTCTATGCACTTTTTTCTGCTCTATTGCATTTTAATTAGTCAATCAACAATATTCAAGAGATGTGTCATCAAGTTATTTCTTTTTTTCCCCCTTGCTGCTTCTTACAATGGATTTTTAAAGAAGATTATTATTATTATTATTACTATTATTATTATTTTGGTGATGCCATTATACAAAATTCAGATAAAGTGGCGGTTTGATTTGTTCCTATCAGGTGAAACTGCGCAAGAGTCCCAGCTTGGTAAGAGTTACTGCAGCAGTCTAAACGCTACAAGGCATGCTCCCTTCCCCCAGAAGAATAGCTGGTTTAGTTTGGTCCCCTCCCCATAACTTTGCTCGAGAGAAGGAAATACAAATCTCTTCAGAGGAGCGTGATACTCCGTGTAATACTGCTTGTGGCTTGTGTTGTGGTGCCTTTCTGATCATCTGTCTGTATCACTGACAAAATGAAGTATAAAATTGGGATGTTGTGAATATAGAAGCCAAATGATCCCTCTCTATGTTGCTGTGGAAGCAGGTGTGTGGAGGTGATGGAGAGGAGGTGGTCAGTGTGCAGACACAGCATGGGATACCACCACTGCCCCAAAGAATTGGGCTCCACAAGTGCGTGAAGGAGTGGAAGACCTAGAGGAGACGAGGGAAAGGCAGGAGGAGAGCTGGGGCTGTGGAGGCATTTGCAGCTAGTCTGTACACCCATTAAGTGACCTGGAAATCTGTTCTTCTGCTTCCCTGGTTTGTGCTGTTTCTGCCAGGTCAGATGAGTGAAGAGTGAGTTGGGAAAACATGGAAGCAATTTTCATGTAGTACCTGGCTGAAAACCAAGTGTGCCGTGGCAAGAATTAATTTCCAGTCAGCAGTTTCTGCCTCCTTTTTGGGTGAGGGAGTGTTGCACCTCTACAGGATAGCGGTGGCAGCATGGTGAGGGAAGAGGTCACATGTGCTGTAGGTGCCATACGTACAACCCTGAGATGGATCAGGGTGGGACCTTATCTCTGAGGAGACAATGTCCCCTGGTACCCATGCCTGGGTCCGCTACCGTCCTTCTCCTTCCCAGGCAGAAATGCTATCTCGATTGGCTTCTCTTTGGCTGGAGCACGGGGATGGCGGTTGTAGGTGTTTTGCTCTGGGACTGCAATCCTGTTACACGTGAGTGGGATTTTCAGAGAAGCCCCTGGGAAAGGGTTATCCAGTTCTCACTCTGATTGCAATTCATCCCATATTTCTTCACGCTGCAAGGTCTTTAGAAGTCCCAGGGTGGGGCAGAGCATCAGTCTTGAAAGGAGCTGATTTAGAGTGAGCGCTGCAGAGCCAGAGCTCCTCTTCAGTCCTGTCTGCTGGGGAGCTCCAAGGTGATGGCGTACATCCTTTCTTCTTAAATGGGCCAAGTTTTTTTAGCACTAAATCCATATTTAGTCTCCTAAATAAGTGTCCTGATTTTCTGAAGTGCTGAGTATCCTGGGAAACCAACAGACATTTCAGTTTTCTTGGGCTTCAACAGGCAAGACCTGTGCTTTGGGCTGCGTGGTGGTGGGTACCTGTCGTGTGGTCCTGGGGTAGGAGGCAGGCTGTGGTGCTCGGTTGCAGCTGGAGGTTGTGACGGCTGTGAACTGCCTTTGAGAACTAATTAATGCACCTCGGAGCTGCCATGCGGTCACCACCTCTCCCCCATGTCAGCTGGATGCGGTCGGCAGGCTGAGGGACCTGCTGACCTGTGGTGGCACACACAGGGGGCCACAGAGCAGGAGAGCGGACCCGGTGCTGTGCGGCAAATGCAGCGGAGCGGCCAGTTGTGCGAGTCTCCCTCTCGTAGTGAGAGACGTGGCAATTCTGACTTCGCACTTCAAAAAATCAGGCCGCTTATTTAGCAAGCTAAATATAGGTTAAGCAGCCAAGCTTGAGCATCCTGCTTTAAAAATTCTGGTGATAGTCGTCATCTATCCTACCTTTCAGCCAGCACACTTGTCATGCTGTGAGAGGTCTGTGCGGTAGCCCCATGCACATGAATAAACATCAGCTTGCAAGTAAAAGAAGAAAGAAGCTTACAGTATTTCTTTCAAGGGGATATACACTTTGGAAAACTGATTGCATTCTCTCTCCAAAAGGAGTCAGTTTTCTATTAAGTAAAAAAAAAAAAAGCAGTGCTAAAATTATAATTCTGTTTTTATCACTTAGCTTTAACTTTTTATCCTCTATTGTTCTCATCATCTCAGACTTTGCTGTAGTGGTCTATATTTATTTTTGATTTTTCATGGAGAAAGGTGGGCTTTCTTGCTCCTCTTAGCCGACCTTCAGAACAGGTTTTCAAAACCTCCTATAAGCCCTTTTCCTGATGTTTCCTTGGGAACAGCTTCTGACATCCGACAGATCTATAGCTGTCACAAAGCTGGCACAGTTTTACCACAGGCCAGGCACATATTTGGGTGACCGCAACTGTGCTGATAGACTAAAGGTTAAGAAATTATAAGGGTGTGGATGTCAATATTTAAAGAAAAAAGTCCTGCATATTTATAGAGACAAATGGATTTTCCTTCGCATTTACACATCCAGGGAAAGTTGTGCTCTCAGAGATGCCAGAGTAACTCCAGTTGATTTAAAAGGGACTTTTTCTTCTGCAAATGAGAGCAAACGGTAATGCAAAATGTCCTGAGAAAGGAGCAGTGCACCGATCCCAGCAACTTGTCGGAGTCGTGAATCCCTCTGCTGACATACTGAAATCTTGAAAGCCACAATTTTCTTCCTAATTGATGGCTAAATCAGAGTATGGCCTCTGTCCTAAGCTTACTTTAAGCTTTGTCCTTGATGTGCTGAGTTACTGTATAGCCTAAAATACACTGCCTCTATTGCAGAGGGAGGGGTATAGAGCAAGAAATGTTTAAGTCATTCCAGAATCATTTGGGATCTTTCATCAAGATAGGCACGCAGTTGATGAAAAATAGGCATTTTGTCAGAGCCTTCAGCAGTTTGATGATCGTTTCCCACAGAATAATAAAAGCAGACATGTCTTGCCATTTTCATTTAATTTTTAGTTCTCATATACATTTGTGAGGAGTGGGAGTAAGTTGGCTGAAATGAGAGCTTATCAGGCTTCAGTAAAGCTGAGAACACAGCAACACACGGTATAAAGTGCAAGAGACACAATAACCTATCTTCTCCTTTACAGTATGGTCCCATTGAGTTCATATTAATTGGAAAAGAACACTGGCTAATCACTATATAAGTATGTGGATTATATGTGCAGGCATGTATCTATCCATCTGTGTGGGCATGTGCATGCAGTGTGTTCACATCTTCAAGGTATAGTAGTGCTGAAAATGGAATATTTTGGAAAGGGAGATGTAAAAATCCCTGCCTGAAGTAATATGTAAAATTTTCATTTTATTTCCTGTTCTGTCTAGAGTAGCCATTCTTAAACCTTGTAAAATTTCCAATTCCTAATTTAATAAGTATTTAGTTCTCTCAAATCTACTAAAACAATGCAAAATGTTAAGCTGTCAAAATTTTGGGTTTTTTTTTCTTCCTCTTTTCACAAGGACATGAATGCCATTCTGTGATGATGGAAACACAAGTGAAAAAACCTGCAGATTCTTTTTTTTTTAAATATTTGTTTTCAGTGATCACATTGCTGATGACACTGTCCTTTTGTGTTGGTGATAGCCAAAACAGGGCTATTAAACACCTGGTGATCCAGGCATGGAATATAATCTACTACTTCTTGTATTATTCCACAAGTCTTCCCTGTGTTCCTCCACGATACTGGATGTGAAAATACTGGAAAATTTCACTTTGTTGCTCAAAGTGTGCAAGATTCAGGTGTAGTATTTACAATAGCACCATTGTACGGCGTTTGCTGTGAGCACTGAATTCCTTCAAAGAGTGAAGTTGATGAAGTTTTATTCTTTTCTCTCTCTTTTTTTTTTTTTGCATAAGAGAGGAACGGTCACAATTCAGTTATCTTCCACTCATAACTTCTGAAACTGTTTATTTTTTATTGTTCCCCTGAGTATTGTATTTTCAAGACAATCATCGTAAAAAGATCTACCGCTGGATTAATTTTTAACCTTGCAAACATACTTTGTTGCCAATTTCAATATTTAAGGTATGGCACGAGGTCCACAGCTGCAGGCTCCGCAGCCATGCAGCAGGTTCCCCAGGTGTGGGTGGGCTGGCTGGACCTCCATCCCCTGGGTTACCGTTACAAAGAAAATCCTAGAGGCTTCACAAAATGATCGACAACTGAGCACAGGCATATTGAACTGGAAGTTCTTTATCAGTTCTGCCTACAGTTGCTGTTTTGACTGTTGTTTTATTTGATTTTGTATATTTAATACATATACATGGTGCTTCAAAGCACTAACATAGGAAACTTATCTAGGAGTATTTGGGAGAAAATGCAGCTTATTTCTAGAGTAGAGGCTGTTAATGAATGGCAGTGCAGTTATGTCTTGGGGTTGTTAGACCCTAGCACTGGTATTCGGCCATCTGTGATGTTATATGGGCACCCTCTGACCTTTGTTCAACTTGCCACGTTAGACAGAGCACCATTAGGCACTGGCATTTGGGAGGGATGGATGTGTTGATCCCTCTTCAGAGTGCTGGCAATGATTAGTACATCCTCGGGTTTAAGGGTTAGGCCCTATACCGCGAGGACAAAATGATTTGCCTTATTTTCATCATGCCTGAGGAAGTGTTCTCTCCTTGATGCTCCTCATCAAGTGCAGCAGAAGGGGAATATTTCCTCGCAAGACAAGACGGTGTCAGTCCTTCTGAAAGCTGGGATCAGGCACATAGCAGTAAGAAAAGAGACATAGATGCACCAGGATAGTACGAGGTGTCTTTTTGATAATAAAATACCTAATTAGTGTAAAGAGAAATAGGACCGACGTGTGATATTATATGGACTGTAGTTTTAGAAATCAAACGCCTTAAGACTAAACCAAGGGAGAGCTTCTACCAACCTCGGTTATTTAATACCCTGTGAAATGCACTGTGCATGCTGTGCTTAGCTTGCTGCTGCTCAGTACTTTAAGCCTGTTCATAACCGTTAACAGCACTTAAGATCTAAAGATACACTCATCCTTTGATAGGACAAGGTCAATTATTCTCAATTTATTGCCAGTACCAAAGTGTTTATGCAGTTTTATTTATAAGCTGGGTTTATGTTTTTCTAACATTAAAGACATTTGATAGTAAAAAAGGGCATTTCGTGTGAAGATTACTTGTTCTGTGACATATTTGTATTAAAAAAAGTGCATGCGTGTATTTATATAAATGATATAAGCCCTGTCTTTTGGTTTTCCCAGGACACCTCTTAGCTTCTTTTTAACCTGCTAAATGAATGTTGTGCTATCCCGAGTTACGTATGTGAAGTGTACTGATGTGTGGACATCTGGGTCTGAGAATGACGTTATTTAACTTGCTGTCTTTTTTCACTGGGTAATTGGGTTTGGTCTTATGATCGTTCAAGCTTTGCGTTTCTCCACTGCACTACTAGGACGAGCACCCAAAGCCACCTTTAATGCTTTCATCCTTTAATACCTGTACTGTTCCAGCACTATCTATAGATGGGTGGCTCCGTTTCTGCAAAGCCTGGGGAGGCAGGAGTAAGTCCATCTCTGTGTAATGAACCACTTAAGCCTGTGCCTAAGAGAAGCCTGTATTAACTGTCTGGCCTGATAAAAATAGAATAGAACAGAATAGAATAGAATATTTCATTTGGAAGGGACCTACAACAATCATCTAGTCCAATTGCCTGACCACTTCAGGGCTGACCAAAAGTTAAAGCCTATTATTAAGGGCATTGTCCAAATGCTTCTTAAATGCTGACAGGCTTGGGGCGTCGACCACCTCTCCAGGAAGCCTGTTCCAGTGTTTGACCACCCTCTCGGTAAAGAAATGCTTCCTAATGTCCAGCCTAAACCTCCTCTGGTGCAGCTTTGAACCATTCCCATGTGTCCTGTCACTGGATCCCAGGGAGAAGAGATCAGCACCTCCCTCTCCACTTCCCCTCCTCAGGAAACTGTAGAGAGCAATGAGCTACTGGTTTGCTAATGGAAACCTGTGGGCTCCCTGGCTCACACTCTGCTGGAGGTTTCATTCTGTACCTACTCAGCTCTTCTAAAACTTAATTTTTGGCAAAGGGTTTATTTCACAACTGACAAAAATAATCACATAACATTTTTGACTGTGCTGTATGAATCACTTCTCCGCCTCTATTATTCTCTGAAAATCTTTAAGAAAACATCTGGATAAAGAAGGTATTTCTCAGACAAAAATGTTTTACATTTAAACCGTATTTACTAATTCACATGAAAGCGCTGGTTGCCATCATGTACCCACCTCTCTGGTGTTATCACAGTTTAAATGTTCCCTGAAGGCTTCGCACTATGACTAGTCTGCTTTGTGTCAGACTCAGGGCAATTATATTCCAGCTCTGGAGGCGAGTAGTTGGCGCCTTAAAAGAAATGTTCACCTCCCTCTTCCCAGGTTATCCCAGGCAGAGTTTAGCCTGTTTACATCTCTTTGCTAATTGAGCCCCTTACTTGCATAGAAAATGACTCCTGGGCATGCTTGAAAGAGGTGGACAAATTATTTTCAAATGAAAAAAAATATTTTTAGTTGTGTAACTGGTCTTTAAAATATGTTCCAGCATATTTCAGATGGGGATGTGTGGCCAACATGCAGCTCAGAGTTCATGAAACTTCTGGAATTCATGCATGTTCTTACAAAAAAGTGCTGCTGGTTTTTTTTTTTTTTTTTTTGAATACTTTTGACTGATGAACCATACGCCTCTCTCAATCCTGTCTCCCATGACTGTATGGCACGGAATTCAGCACTCATCTTGCTATGGCTATTGGCTCATCCTTTCTGTTTTACTGGGGGATTTTCACAAGCCCTAAATCTCACTCTCAGCTGGGAAGGAGAGCAGTTGGTCAGCAAGGTACCATTGGCATCTGCTCCTCCTTCCAGCAGATCCCAGTGTGCTGCCGTCGGCTGCACCCCCCAGCCCTGATCCACCCCCGGGGCTGCGGCTCCGGGAGGGCAATGCCACCTGGCACGGCTCAGCCACCACCGAAGTGACAAGTAGCTGGGGACCCCTCCAGATGCCTCCACTTCATCCTTCCTTCTCCCCACCCATCTTTTGCCAGATACTAGAAAATGGTAAATTTAGCTTGTCTGATTCTGAGAAGAATCCTCTTTTCTAATACTACTGGAGTTAGGAATGGTCACTGGTTGACACCAGAAATGACATGACTGAACTAAGATGTCCTGCTCAGCCCTTGGTCTTCAATAGGAATGCTGCACAGCGGTTGTACGCGAGCTGTTGTAGACTTCCTTGATCACTTTAATTGCAGGACAGAAGGCTTTCAACATTGTAAATAGCTGACAGAAGGATCTATTCTCAACCCCTTCCCTCTAGCTAAACCTGTGATGTGTCAGCCCCTTCTCCAGGACACAGACAGTGCTGTACTTTTACCATATTATCCACTCTGCTTTGCCCTAAGCTGGTTTTCTGCAAAATGAGATGGATTTTGCTTCTTGGCAAAATAACTATAGAGAGCTGGAAAATCCAAATGAGCTGATACATCTTTTGTTAGAGCTATTTTATTACTGAGCAATTTCTTTTTTTTTTTTTTTTTGGACGCTCATAATGTAGGCACAGTTGTATATTGTATCTGTTTGGTTTTTATGGTAAAGTCATCAAATAGTACATCTTTTTATATCTTGATTTAGAATTAATTCCAAAATAATGTAGTGAAGGAGGTGATACATGATTCCACATGTTTTGATTTTTTTATAGGAAATTAAAAATATTTGGGAAATTGATTTTTCAACTAATAACGTGAATTATAGAAGCTGATAAATGTGAGATTAATAGCTAAGAAAGCAGTCATTTCAGATGGATAATTTAGATTTTTATCATTTATTAATCATAAAAAGTAAACCTGCTGTATAACTAATTTTAGTTTTATCAAGAAGATGAATTGTTCCAGCTAATGAATTTATAGATATTCTATGCCAAAGGCATTCGTAGGAATCTGTTAATCATTTAACTGTGTCATGGCATATGCTTTGTCTTCATAAACCAATTAAAACATATAACTTCCTCCACTGAAACGTGTGTTGGTCTTCAGTGCCTACAGCAAATTAGAACAGCATTTGTCTTAAAATATGCTTCAGTATTGCAGATGCAAGAATTTAATGGGGATAGTGTCTCCAGGTAGGGAACATTGCTAGGCTGCCTGTACCACCACCTTGTGAAGGTGGTGCCGTTTGCAGCATTTCAGGGAGCTGATCCTACAAATACTAGTCACGGATGCTAAGTGGAGGGCTCGTGAATGGTCTCACCCTAATCAGCTGGGAGTACTTTCCTGCTTAGGTTGAAGCATGGGCATAAACATGTGAAAATGTGGCTTAAATCCAGAACTGTCTTGATGGAGAAAGCCCTTGGTAGTGGCAAATGTCGGTGGTTATTTAGAGCAGGTCAAGGAGATCAACTTAGACCTGGGGATGGTCGTGATGGATTTCAAGAGAGATATGGCTCTTACTTTGGAGGGATGAACTGTAGCAGTGGGAAGAAAGGCGCTTTGTTGGAAGGTGCTCATGCTGCACGTCTGCACACACCTGAGCAGTGCTAAAGCGGGGTTGGAAAGAGCACTCTGAAGGTCTGTTTTTCCTGAAGATACGGGAGGCAGTTTTCAGCATTTTGGGCTATTTCATGCCTGTCCTCATGAAAGATTTGGTTTCTTCTTTGCCACGTTCAAAAAGAGTCATTGCTTTTCTTCTGATTTCGGAGAGCCTGCAATTGCTGTTTTGCAGACCCTTCCTCTTCAACAGCACAGAGGCATCTTGGGCTTCCTAACCCTCAGTGCAAGCATGCCCTGCCGCCTGCTGCTGAATGCCATCTCGTCTCCTTCCTTGCAGCCTGGGCTCCCTCAAAGAGCACATCACGGTGCGTAGGACGGGCAGCAGCCTGTGGGAGAGGTGGTCTCCTGTAATGAAGGTGATGATGCCCTGCTGAGAATCATAGAATGGTTTGGGTCAGAAGGGACCTTTAAAGACCGTCCAGTCCAACACCCCTGGTGTGGGCAGGGACACCTTCTGCTAGATCAGGTTGCTCAAAGCCCCATCCAACCTGACCCTGAACACTTCCAATGACAGGGTATCCACAACTTCTCTGGGCAACCTGTTCCAGTGTCTCACCACCCTCATCATAAAAAATATCTTCCTTATGTCCAGTCTGAACCTACCCTCTTCTAGTTTAGTTGTGGTAGTTTTGCCAGACCTGCTTCTTTCAGCTGTGCAGAGCATCCTGCTTTCACAGGGCTGCTACTGGCGCTTTCAAGACGGGGGGATTAAGCTGTGACATCCAGCGTGATTTCTGCACAGTCTAACCTGGGATTTCACTGTGCCTCAGGTCCCTCCGTGCCAAGTGGAGCTACCCCCTTCCTGCCCCTTCCTTGTCTGTCTCATATATTTAGGACAATCTCTTTTCCATTTAAAATCTTTGAGACGGGGACTATTTGTTACGTTAGAGTTGTGTAAGAAATTACCTCACTGGGACTTATTCTTGGCAAGGATTTAGAGATGCTGCTCTAATACAAATAACAGCGCTGATTGCTGCTGGAGATTTTCCTGAGGACAGCATATGCAGTTGAACCGAAGCTAGAGGTTAGAGGGTAATAATTGCACTCATGGTTATTTTTAGTCCATCCTAGAAGAGACAGAGAATTTTTTAAAATGGATTTTTATATTGAAGGAAATTACAGCTTTCTGGAAAAACTTCAGAACTATGACAAAAAATGAGAGGCAAGAGGGTGTTTAAATTTGGGGGCTGGGTTTCTATACGCTGGTCATTCAAAGCTGTTTGTTTCATCTCATTTCTTCCTCCTGGTGAGGTGAATAAAAGAAAAGTGTGAATGTGTTTAGGTTTTATTCACAGCGTTGTCGTAATGTCAAAGCAAATACAGATAGAGACAGACAGAAAGCCGACGATGGATAAACCAAAAGACAGCAGACACTCAAATAACCAGCTCTAGCTAATCCAACTCTAAAACACATTTTGTTTGGCTGGTTAACAACCTATATGTTGCTGTACCACCTATACTATGTTATTTTATTTATATCTTTAATACGTTATCTGTAGGCGACATTATGGGTGAAGCACTGTGGCTAAAAGAGAAGGAAAAATTATAGTTATTGCTATAATAAACAGCTTGAGAATATCTTTTTAAGAAAATTGCAGTAATACAAAAGGAAATAGCATTAGATTGCAACATCAATTATTTAGAACAACATCGTTATATTCATTTTTTATCCTATTTCTTTTCTCAGAGATAAAGTTCAGTCTTTCCAGCATCAGGTTTCTGGAGCCACGAAATGCCTGCTTGGGTCAAAAGTCCATAGCTTTCTGATGAACCAGGTCTTGAGACTAAGTGGGAGTGTGTCCTTGAATGGACGAGGCAGAGGTTCTCCAAAGGTGGAGATGAGGAGGTGCCCGAGCACTGCCAGCATTGCTCTCAGGCGGCTGGTCCAGCTATAGCTCTGCTGTAAGGGAGAGGTGCCGGTGGCCTTAGGTTTCTGGGACTTTGAGGAAAATAGTAATTTTAGGCCATCTTGCCCTAGTTTTAGCAGGCTTCTGGGAATAAGAAAGGGAAAATGGATCTTTGTAAAGACTTAAAGAATGTTGCTGAGAGGGAGGGGGTGAAATCAGGTCCTTATGGAACACTGAACCTGGTTTATAAATGGAGTGAGGAAATGTAAGTCATTGTGCACTTCTAAATTTGGGGCTTTTGTATGGGTATTACTTACGTAACTGAAGACAAAAACCTTCCCTGAAAAAGAAAACGCAGTTGTGCCAGGCAGGTAGGATCGCTCGGGTTTCATTAGAAGCGAAGGCAAAGGCAATAAGTAATCAAAACAATATAAACATTTTCTTTTTCCTTTTTTTTCTCTTTCTTTTTAATTCTGTCCACATTTAAGAATTACTTCATAAAATAAAGTAAGGACATACTAGTAAGCATGCAGGTTGAGAACATCAGACTTCTTGGTTATATTAATGTTTGGAAACAATGTTATGAACAACCCACTCAGCAATAGTTTTCTCAATGCAAGTAAAATCTTCAGTGGCACAAACCTCGTAAAAATAAACGATATTTTATATAAATGCTCAGTGAATACACATAAGCTGTGAATACAGTTAGGATAGCTGCCACTGCTTAAAGGTCAGTAAAGCATAGCATTAAACAGCACATTTTGTGCTCCCAGACACGTAACCCATGATAAATTTTATGCAGTACATTTCTGAAATATCTACAGACACATTTTCTTCAATAATTCACAATCCTTTAAAAGCTTTTTTTTTCCTTTTGACAATCAATAGCAGGACATAGTGTCTATAAAGTTGCTGGTACTGGACTTCCTGGTCGTGCTAGACCTTTAGCCTAGTGCTTGGACCATTTTGTCCAGGGGAGGTTTTTATTATGTTTTGTGTCCCTTTGCAAGGTGATGGGTTTCTAAAGCAAGTGTAGGAGGACTCGGAATGTGTATTAGCATGAGATATTTAGTGGGAAATGTCGTCCCTACGACACGACTTTTTCCTGCTTCTGTTTGCTAGTGTAAAGTCAGCAGAAGTAAATTAGCTGGCAGATTTCAATGGAGACTGTTACCGGCGTCCTCTGCCAGATAGCGTGTGGAGTGCCAAATTAGAATTGATTTCTCAATAAAATTGAGTTCAGCCTCCTCAACATAATCTAAGACAGAATGACAAAATCTCTCTCACTCACTTTTTAA
Organism: Gymnogyps californianus; assembly: GCF_018139145.2. Classification (NCBI taxonomy): domain Eukaryota; kingdom Metazoa; phylum Chordata; class Aves; order Accipitriformes; family Cathartidae; genus Gymnogyps; species Gymnogyps californianus. Next base: position 20,134,849 of record NC_059474.1, on the reverse strand, counting down.
TTTTATTATTTTCGGTCAGTTTTGTTCTTGGATATTTTTGCTGCCCTAATTGCTTGTTATTATCTTCTTCCTTGAATCTTTTCCCTTGTCCAGGAGAGCAAAACCTCATTTGCTTTTATAAGCAATTCAGGAGTAAAATAAAAGGGAAAGGATGTCTACGCATCGCCTCCCTCACCCCTCCTCGCATTCCTAAGACTTCTGGCAGCAGAGCCAGGAGCGCAAGTTCCCTCTCTGTGCTGTGACTCAGAGGCTGAGAGCACAACAAGCTGTTTACAGTCCCATCCTCATTTCTCCTTCCCACTCACAGCACGTTGCTTTGGGAACCACCAACCAACCTAATTAAAACAAATTTTTCCTATTGCGGGAGCAATTCCCCAAATGCTCCGCCTCGCCAGAATCATGCTGTTTCTGCTCAGTTCACTACCTCCATCCAGCTCCCGAAGAGGCTCATCTTACTGTAAAGAAAATCAATGCCTTCTAATGTGGCTTTAATTCTTAAATTCAGCACATTTATCACACATACTTCTGGGAACCTCA